>NC_067250.2:309690500-309994820 GCF_019359855.2 Lolium perenne
GTTTTTGTTCTTGTATATCTGAGATGGAAATTCGGTCATTATATGGTTATTCGATTACAAGTGAAAATGTGAGACCTCTTCCATTGTCCAAAGTAACTAAATACGTTTGTCTGTCAAAGCCATTTCTTCTACCGGATATTTGATAGCACGGACGTGCACTTCATAGGAAACTAGGTATCTCTTTAAGAAATCTAATGAAACACATAAAATTTGGTTTATAGAATATGCAATATTTAGTTGACCATAGTAGCCGAGACACTAAATTTAATCGTCATGAAATGGATAAGTATTTAAATTTTTTTATATTTCAGAGGTGTGCGTGATTGATTTAGATAAGGTGAAATCAACCGACTATAGAACCAAATGATATGGATGGCTTGCATGAAAATGTATGCACATTGCGGCATTACATTTTAAAAAATATCTTGTATGGTTACGTATATAAGAGCTCATAATTAACACTGAGTTTAATTTGCAAAGAGTTTATTTGGTTGCCAAAACTATTTGGTGTTCAAGTTGCACATGACTTAACTATGTAATGATATAGCATTAGGGTGCAATATTATCAATCGAGCGGCAAATAAAAAGAATAACATTGCTATTTTAATGGTTAAAAATAGATAATCTAAATTTCTTACATGTAGAGATAGATAATAAATAAGGACTATTATTAGTGGGATGAGGTGGACAAATGATTGACTAAGGAAGTAGGTGATGTGGATAGCTTGCATGTTGAGATAGACAAATATTAATTACACTTAATAGGGTTTTGTTTTATAAGAAGTATAGATATCTAGTCATCTTTGTGGGATCATGGCGTGTCAGTTTTACATCTGGCAATGCGTTAATGCCTTATTAAGTCATGTACGAATACTTTCTTTATTTATGTTAGACACTGGAATACTGGATATACACAATCCTTTTCCATTGTGCATGAGTGTTAAACTCTTTAGCCTTTTCTTTTTTATAAAATGGAGGCAAAAGGTTTGTGTCCTTCATTAATTAAGAAGAAGGAAAATGCCAAGTTAATTGATGGAAAATCGAGAGAACCCCGTTAAAACAAGATCACATGCTGGATCCTCCCAAAATATGAATCTCCGCGACCGCCTCTCTACTTCGACAAACGCAACACACTACAACCAATAAGCCTGATGTATGGATCAACACCTCGCAGAGGAACCCCGTCGAAAACACCAAAAATACGAATTCTGACCAACAACACAAACATTAACAACCTGAGAAGATGAGATATTCATCAAGTAGCTGCGTACGCCTTCCATGACCATGACACAATGGACACATGAATGACCCTCCCATGCCCATGTTGTCGAGCGATCTTCCTAACCACCGCACCTAGGGGGCAGAACGGACTAATAGTATGGGTGATAGTACAGTTTGGAAACTTGCCAAACACTCCAAAAATATAATTTTGTTGAAAGTTTTTCCCTTTCCTGAATAGCTTATGGAATTCAAAAAAAAATATGATATCCCCATTTATAATGAGCTTCCAGCTACCTAGATTTTTTTTTCAATTTACTAAATAAGATGTAAATATACATACTAGTACAATATCAAGCAACTGTTTACAATATACATCATCGAGTAGGTATATATAGAGTTAACAATCTTGTAGACAAAGTATGAGACATATATAACCATACTTTGTCTATGTAACATGTCAATAGCACTGGTGTGTTCTCTGTAGTACTCCAACTAAGCCAACAAACTAATTATGGCATGCAACCGAGGGTAGCCGATCTACACTACTAATCTCTAGAGTTATCGATGCTATAAATGTTGGAGATATGTGTGCGCGCCTACTGAAATTGAATCGCAAACTCTAGGCCCAGCAATCCGCTCGTCGACAGTATTAGCAACCTCTCATTTCTTCAACTGCTCTACACTGCTAATCTTCGTCAACTCTCCAAAAGTTTGGTGTGGGTTGGGGGGCGCCCCCCCCCCCCCCCCCGCCGTCATGTGAATAGCTCCGCCATTGATCTCAGTCCTAGAGCTCCGGACAAAGCAAGGCCGACCATGGAGCGACACGGTAGTCGGTGACGCGGTCAGATGGAGGCAGATGAGGACAAAGAATGGAAGAGCGCGCGGTTGCCGGGACATAGGTATGAGATGGATATACCAGGTGGGCCAATGTGCAGCTGGTGTGATGCTTCGGAGCCACAAAGGAGACGCGATCGCTGGAATGGCATGCCCTCTAGAGAACATAAATTAGTGTGGCAACCGCATAAACAGTGCCATTGTTGAAAGGACTAGAATACTTGAAAAGGATTGGGTTCTTATCGCCATGTATCAAATCAGACTTGCTTGAACTCATACAAGCATGCACTGGAGTCATCGAGATCTTGAGCCCGCCTAACTTAGCCAAGTTCCCTTGCTTATAATTTAAAAGGATTTATAGCTTGCGATGATGATCCCGAGATTTCTCCTTCTGGGGGTAACTCTTTTATCACCTCCATAAAGCACCACTAGGCATTCCTTGAGAAAAATCTAGTTCGATCGATCCAAGCGACCATACGAAGGACACAACTGGCTTTTGTTTATTTACAACAGCAATTTTGTCCTTAACAGATCGTGATAAACCACCTTTTTAGATTAAAAAAAAAGGGAGTCACCCCTGATTTCATTAAGGAAACCAGCGTGCTACATAGTATCATCACACACCTTACAACACATCAAACAGTACACTAAGATATACAGAGTACTTTTTGCAGCAAAGGATGTATTTCTTTCCTTTTTCTACATCTAGTATCTTGATTATTAGGTTCCTGGAGGATTTTAGATGTAAGAAATAATATGTTCTTCTCAATCTGAATGTATTTTTTTTTCATTTTTTACATTTAGGATCTTGATTAGTAGGGTTTCTGAACGACTTTGGATGTAACAAATGTTGGATCTAATTTTTCTTCCTTTTCTACATCCAATCTGGTTCAGGCTAGTTTTGACTTTGGATGTAACAAATGGTGGATGTAATTTTTCTTCCTTTTCTACATCCAATCTGGTTCAGGCTAGTTTTGGATGTAAGAATATTAGGTTCACCTTAAAAAAAATTACATCTGGAACGATGACAATTTTAGATGTTTTCTTGTTTCTTTTTTCTACATCCACTAATCCAGAATCATTTACTTGTTTTCATCTCGAGGTAGAAAAAAACAAGTAGATGACAGATGCGGTTTTTTGGCGTGAGTTTGCGAATGATTTGGTATTTTTTTCTTGTCATGGATTTGGAACGGAACCCACTGATTTGCACGTCCCATGGCTCGTGCCGCAGCCATCCCACGCGGAAAGAAGAAACGTGTAGGACTAGAACATTCTATTATTAGAACGTGAGAGATGTTTTTTTTTTTTGCGAAAAGAACGTGAGAGATGTTAGACTAGTTTATTTCTATTTTTGGGTGGGGCACTCCCTAAGACTAACCGGTGCTAGGGCAATGTGTAGCAACGTCCAAAAGAAAAACAAGTTTGCGGTGAAGAAAACTGAGGCCAAGAAAGAGAGAGGCTACATTGTTGACAAACCACTTAATCGCATCGACAGCCCAAGCCCAACAAGGCCGGGAGCCGCTGTGATACAGTTTAACCCATTTTCCTGTCGTAGCAGTAGGTTTCGCTCGCTCCTCCCTTGTCCTCGCTCGACGGCGCCGCCAGCGCCGCCTTCTTCCACCGGCATGCCGAATCCCGCGGATCCCTCTCCCCCGCCGGAGGAATGCGGCACTTGGACTCTCGTCAGGTAAGCGAAGCTAAACCTCCCCACCCTCCTTTTTCACCGATCCTTATAATTAGTTTTTCTCTACGTGTTTGTGCAGCAGGTCTCCCTTCGGCGGCGGGGCCGTGACTTAGGCCGAGAGACTCACGGACGACCTCATTGTGGAGATCCTCTCGCGCGTGCCCGCCAAATCGCTGTGCCGCTTCAAGTGCGTCTCGAAGCACTGGCTGAGCCTCACCAACGAACGGAAATACTGCAAGAAGCTGCCCCAGACCCTGGCCGGAGTCTTCTACAGCTGCCCGAGCGGGGACGGGTTCCTGGAACCATTTGTCCAGTTCACCAGTGCCACGCCGAGGTGCCGCTCTCCGGTCTGCACCTCTCTCGCCTTCCTGCCCAACCACCAGCGCGCCATCCTCTTGGACGGGTGCAACGGCCTGCTCCTCGTGCTATGGTGCCCCAGTGCACAGGGTCCCGAGTGCTACTACGTCGTGTGCAATCCTGCGACGGAGAAGTGGGTTGCATTGCCGGACCCCAACCAGGTCAATAAGGAGGACGTATTGCATCTGGGTCTGAGTTTCGATCTGGCCGTGTCCTCCCATTTCCATGTGTTTGCGTTCCTGAAGAAGAAGGATGGCTGTGAGTGGGACCCCTACTGGTGTGGAGTGGAGGTGTATTCGTCTGAAACCGGAACATGGGTTTATAAGGATAATGTGTGGAACGGAGATATTATGCTCGCTAATCATCAGTCAGCATCTGTGTTTCTTGACGGCTACATGCATTTCCACGCCTTTCACCGTGAGCCATCATACCGTTGTCTAGCTGTGGTGGACACTAAGGGGGAAACAGCGACACACTTCCGTGTTCCTGGAGGTATCTATCAAGGTTTTATTCAGAAGTCGCAGGGATGCTTGCATTATGCAAATTTTCAGAGAGATGAAGGCAGTGCTGTAATTCGATTTGTAGTCTATGTTCTCAAGGACTATGGCAGCAAAGAATGGACATTGAAGCATAGCAGCGAAACATCATACATATTTGGAGAGAATCTTGCTTACCTTCATCCGCATTTCGAGTGGATTATGATTCATCCGGACTGTAACTTGATCTTCTTCACTGTGGGACATGGTATCTGGTGCTACAACATGGATCGTCGGCAAGTTGAGCTGATCCCTGATACTGAATATTGCATGGGGCCATATCTCCCATATGTGCCGCTGTATTCAGAGTTACCATCTTTGCACGAGTGAATTCAATATGAGATTGCTGGTGCCTTTACAAGAACTGGACAATCGATAGTTTGGAGCAGTGGTGGTTCGGTATGAAGACAAGATGGCTAATTTCTTTAAGATTAGTTAATCAAAATTTCAGTACACTTTCTACTTTCTGTACTTTTCCTTGCCACTGCCACCTCCATGTTTTTGTTCAGCTTTGCATAGTGTTTTTGTGAAGCTACTATGGCCATTTACTGTAAGGCCTGATCAAGTATTATCATGCAGCTTAAACTTATGTCTTCTATTTGCAGTTTGGGATATTAGAATCATCTTATGGACTAAGACCTGGTGTACCACTGTGTTTGCTAAGGATATGATGCCTGTAATCATTTTCTGACCGCTATATGTGTTTGTTGATGGTGACTGAAACACTTCCGGTGAAACAGTGCTACTTTCCTTGGTGCCAAATGCTAATTACTTATTAGCGGGAAACTAAATGCTAACTAATCGTGTCCTCTTTTTGTGGGAAATTAAAAGCTAATTACTCGTGGCATGTCCTAGCAGAACATCAACAATAAGAATGTTCTTTATCTTTGGAGCAGAGAATTGCTTTAGTGGACTAATGGTGAAAAATCTGTTTGCTTGTTGGTATTTATTCATGTACGTAGATGGAAATCATCTGCAATAAAAAACACCATTCACTTCCATTTTAGTCTTGCTTCTAGTTATATGATGTCTGCAATGCTGCACATCGCTTCAGTCCAGTGCAGTTCTGAAAACAGCAAGTGTCTGTGATGGCTCGGTATAGTGCAAGGCCTGATTAAATATTGTCTTGCAGCTTAAACTTATGCCTTCTATTTGTAGTTAGATATGTGTTTGTTCAAACAAATCTTATGGACTGAGACTTAGTAAACCATGGCCTGCCTGCTAATGGTATACTGTTTGTGACATTTTCTTTACTGCTAGATATGTGTTTATTCATGGTGGAACACTTTGGATGAGACAGTATCGCTTTCTTTGGTAAATTCTAATTACCTTTTTAGCGAGGAACTAGATGATAATTACTTGTGGCCTGTTTTATCAAAATGTTTTATTCTTTCAGTGGACAATTATTTTTGGAACACACAATCGCTTCACATACTAATATTGGATTATTGGGTATAAAACCCTCCTTGTTTGTCGGTATTTATTCACGTACGCGGGTAGATTAGAATACTTAGCACTAAGCAATGTCTTACTATCCAAGCTAGGCATGCTTTTAATTATTTGATGCTTTTAATGATGCTCCAGTCCGGTGCAGCTTTACAACGTTGTTTCTGAATTTCTAATTTTGGCGTCCTATAATTCTCAAGCAGCAAGCGTCTGTCTTGTGTAGCAACAAGGCTGCGGTTTCAGCTTCCAGCCTCCCAAGACAGACCAAAATCATCTTTGTGTTCCTTGTGTCAAAACACGGGACTTCTTTTTTTTTTTTTGTTGATTTCAAGGGAGACAGATAGATGGTAAGGACCAGAAAGAAACATTGTGTGGGGTTTTTTCTGAACCTGTATTCTGGGTTGTGTTTTTCTGAACCTGTATTCTCGTTTGCCATGGTTACCTGTGGCCTTGGCCACACCAACAGTAAGTTGCGTAGACCGCTCCTTTTCCTCTGTGGCAGTGACCATTCTTATGAAGCAAATTGATGTTTCGTCTGATATTTGCTTCTATTGAATCCTTCATTTTCTCTTTGAAATCAAATCAAATTGGTGTTCACCGGTAGCTTCCTTCTATTCTGCGCGCAGTCTGTCTATTGTTCTGCCTGTGTCGAGGCTTTGTATGTGGAGAGTCGTCTCCTGCCCGTAGATGTTGGAACTTCCCATCTGTTGATCATCCAATCAAGCATTTTACACTTTCTTTGTTACAGAATAAAAAAAAAAGCTTTCAATGTAAGCTGGGCCCATAGAGGGTATTTTTTATAAAAAAAAAATCAAAGTGCAGATTGTTGAAATCTCTATCTCTACTTACTTAAAAAGACTAAACTGGTTCTTATTCTGCCCAGCCATACGTCAAACCTTTCGTCGTCCCCCTTCGTCCGTGTCGCCTCGTCCCTTATGGGCCTGGCCCAATTTCATTATCCTCTATACGGAAGGAGGAAACCCTTCCGCAATCGCCGCTCCGCTCGCCCGTAGATCTTCCGCCTACCGCCGCTCACGCCGCAGTTGAGAACCGCGTCGCACGTCCTCCCCAGATTCCAGCGCCGCCGTCACGACCCGGCCCCATCTCTTCCTCCTGGCTTGCTCCTCGCACGATCGGCGGTTCTGGAATTTGGGCGAGCGGTTGCACTGGCGATTGCTGCTGGCGGCGAGCGGCTTCACCCGCGATTGCAGCCGGCGGCTGAACCTGGGATTGCGGCGGGCGGCTGCAGCTGGGGACAGCCGCCAGCGGTTTCGGGGCAAGCGCGCGACCTAGCCGGCGCGCGTCGCTGCGGTAGGCTATGTGTGCGGGCGGCCTTGTACCCGGCGGCAACGGGTGGCTCCGTGGTCTCGGGATTTTCATGGGCGAGTGGCGTGGTTTGGTGAGCTCGGTACCCCTATTTTGGCCACCACGGCTGGTGGGATCGGTGGTGTTCGGCGCGAGTGGATTCGTGCGAGCGGAGCGATTATTCTTCTCTGCCGGCGTTCTTCTACTGCTATCACGGTATGAGGAATCCTCTCGCAAAATCATACCTCTTTGCCCGATTTGCTTTTACTAATTTTACCTGGCAATTTTTTGGATCAGGATTTCAGCGGAAGGGGCATGCCATGGAGCCAGGGAAGATCCTTGACTCCTCGTTGTTAGTGCTCCTTACCATGGCTGAGATTGAGTCCACAACACGCTTGGAACCAGCGCCGCCGGCTGGAAAAGCAGCGGCTCGTATGCCTTTGGGGTCTCATCGCCGGCTGAAATCGAATATGATCATCTCACCTCGACATCGCTCTTCATGAGCACCCACCGTCCCCTAACTCCACTAGCCGCTGAAATCAACCACCAGCCTCTGTACCTGAGTTCCCCAACCTGCAGTTCACGTCCAAGATCCGTGACATCCAGATGTCCCCCAAGGTTTGTTATGAATGATTGTTTTGTCTGTAGCAGCATTCTGGATTGTGAATGACCATGACATAACATTCTTATTTTGTCATCTATTTTTTTTATCGATTCTTTGATACGGTGAATTGGTACTATGCAAGTTACCACAATTGTGCGATTGACATAGATGAAATAGTGGGTGATCCAGTTTCAATAGATCCAATTGCAAGTACTCTTATTTATGTTCTTGATTAGATCAATTGGTCAACATAAGCGAAAGAGGTTCTAATTCATGTATATTTTCATGTACGGCAGCCAAATTTCTGCTCGGTCCAGATGCATCACATAATTTTCTTGTTTTAGTTATCACGCATGACCTGTTGTTTATGTAACTGCAAATGCGAGTTATATTTATTCCAATTAAAGCTGGTGTTTGCTTCTTAATACATGTTAAAGGCATTTCGGCATATTTTTTGTACACAAGTTAAACTAATTGCAGAAAAAATGCTTCCTTGCCGTTAAGTATGTGAGTGTTCCTAATTGGATAGTTTTCTGTATCAAAGGAATTTTGTCGGCTTGCCTTTTACTGTCCGTTGACAATGATTTATGTGGTTAGCTGTTACTTCTCTATCTCTATATACTACTTAAAAAGACTAAACTGGTTCCTTATTCTGCCCAGCCATACGTCAAACCTTTCGTCGTCCCCCTTCGTCCGTGTCGTCGCCTCTTCCCTTATGGGCCTGGCCCAATTTCATTATCCTCTATACGGAAGGAGGAAACCCTCCCGCAATCGCCGCTCCGCTCGCCCGTAGATCTTCCGCCTGCCGCCGCTCACGCCGCAGTTGAGAACCGCGTTGCACGTCGCCGCCGTCACGACCCAGCCCCATCTCTTCCTCCTGGCTTGCTCCCCCTCTGTCGCATCTCCTCTCGGCCCCTCAGACCTCAGGTGCTCGCGGGGACGAAGTCATTGCCCTCGCCTACCTCTCCTTCCCCAAGGCCTCGCGCAGGGACCACGCACCACCACCGAGCTCAGAGGCGTCGAGATGATGGCATGGCGCCGAAGAAGCACTTGTGGATGAATCCCGTTTGCATCAAGCTCACCTGCTGCCCCATCCCACTGTGGATTCTTCTGCGCCTCGCCTCCCTCGCCTTTCGTCCCACGCACGTGATTCCACTGTCTTGCCGTAAGGAGTGCGGAGGCCAACAACACCATCTGCAGCCCAGATCTGATGGATGCCGCGGCCGGAAAAACCATCGCCGACGACTCACCTAACCGTGTCGGGCTCGAATCAGGGCTCCCTCGGATCGGATCTGTTGTTTGACGGCGCCGATGACCAAAACCACCCCAAGTCGTCAACCCACTCCGTCGGTGGCGGCGAAGATGAGCGGGTCGGAGCTCGACCCGAAGTGTGGAGAACATACATGGAAGGTCCTCGAGCATACCATCCATGAGATCTACAACCACAACACCAGTGGCCTCTCCTCCGAGAAGGTATACATGTCGGTTCTCCAATCCTCCCCAATCCCCATCCAATCCGCCCTAAGCTAGCATGACTGATCTTGCCATCACCACCGCTGCCGCTTGCTGCCCCTCCTGCTTTAATATGGTTCTGAGGTATGTGATAGTATGCAATATTAACCAGCATGTGATACTCTTGTCCTGTATGGAGTAGATCGGTATTCATGTCCTGTATAATATAGTGATGGCAGAAATTGATCTCTATCAGAGAGAATTTCACTTGATGGAAAATGACCTACCGACTTTACAGAAATAAAGAACTTTTTTGTGGCATTGTGCATGTAATCCATTGCCAATATTATTAATGTTTGAACCTCTGGGTATTGTTCGTCAAGTTGTTGGGCAGACTGCGATATTTGAATGATTCCATCGTCTTTGGTGAGTTTATGGCAGTGAAAACTCAAATTGAATGCTTCTATATTTATGTTTGAACCTCCGACTTTTTAGTGGTGCACAACTGTGTATCTAGGTTCTTATACTGCAAACATTTGCCATCTGTGTCTATCGTGATGGTGACAGTTTTCTATTCAGATGTGTGATCATTTTATTTTGTATCAGATTGGTTTACTTCATTTTCAGCAGTACATATCATTATTAAATTGCATGCAGTAATTTACTCGTACTTTGCATATTTGTCTGCTTATAGCGAGAAGCGAAAACTGTTAAATGCATAATGCTTGCATGTACTGCAATACACGTGTGATAGTTTTTACTATACAAAACATTCAAGATAAGCAACGTGGAGGCGCATGCCCATGTATATCTTCGGTTGTGAGGTGAAAATAAATAGCAGAGATGATAAATTGTTCTAACTCTGGCTATTATTTGACAGACTTTAGAAGAGGGTAGTTTTTCAACATGAGTAATTAAGTATACCCTTATGTAAGCTATGAGTCATAACATTGGCGTAATATGAGCTTACCTATAATGGATTTCTAATAAGCTATGTCATATGAACTAACTAGCCCATATATGACATGGCAGGTGTTCTAGAATGAGATGGTATGTATGTACACAATGCTTCAGAGACATTTATTATTTGCTCATACTTCCATAAAGAAGTAAAGGTATAGTTTCTTCATGCATACCATCTGATTCCTCACTACTCTTGAATGTTATGTCCAATCTTTTCAAAGATTTCCATTAGTTTTGTCATTACCACTCTGACACCACTCTCCTTGTCTTTGTTAAGGCTATTTTAGCCTCTTTTTTCGAGAAAACGCAAAGGACCTTTGCGCTTCATTTCATTGAAAAGAAAGAGTTGTAATTACAAATCTCCTAGGAGACGGTGATACAGGGTAGGGGATGGTATGCCTAGTGCACATCCCAGCTGGTTGGAAGGACGGCTCTCAGTCCTAGAGCACCCGCCCTTGCCCAGAGACAAGCTTCTTCCTTGATGTTGGCGAGCAGTGTCTGCGTCGATGGCTGGGCCCTGTCAAACACGCAGTCGTTTCTGTGTTTCCAGAGCATCCATGGTATGAGCAAGGAGGCTGATGCGAACCCTTTCCGAAGCGGCTTTGGGAGTGCAGGCTTGACCTTTGCCATCCAGTCACTGAGCGAGGCGTCCTCGGCGCCAGGGATCCTACATGTCATCCGAAGCCAGGAGAGCACCTCATGCCAAACTTGCTTGGCAAACGGGCACTCCAGCAGAAGATGATGCATAGTCTCAGGCAGCTGGTCGCAAAGCAGGCATCTGGGGTGGTGCTGCAGCCCTCTTCGAGCAAGCCTTTCCGCGGTCCAGCAGCGATCTTGGAGGGCCAGCCAGAGGAAGAATTTGACCTTCTGGGGCGCCCAGGTGCGCCAGATGAAATTGGCCGCGGGGCACACCGTGGACCCGTGGAAAGTGGCCATGTAGGCAGATTTGGCAGAATATACTCCCGAGGCAGTCCACTTCCAGTTGAGCCGATCCGGCTCACCGCTGAGCATCGTGCCCTCGATCCTTCGCCAAAGGAGTAGGTATTCGCCGATCTCTTGGATACCCAGGTTGCCGTGTATGTCTGAGGCCCAAGTGTTTCCCTGCAGCCCATCGGCGACGGTGCGGGATTTGCGGCGTCTTTTTGGTATGCACTTGAACAGCGATGGCGCGATCTCACGCACCGAGCGGCCCTCAATCCATCGGTCGTCCCAGAACTTGGCGTCGCGGCCATTGCCGAGGATCATAGTCGTGGAAGCGAAGAACAGGGCCTGTTCTTGATCGGAGAATTGAAGCTCCAGGCCATGCCAGGCACGCCGGCCGTCCGTTCTGCTCAGCCATAGCCAGCGTAAGCGCAGGGACATGCTGGTTCTCTCCAGGTCATGGACCCCCAGGCCACCGTAGGCTAGGGGACGGGCGACGCGCTGCCAATTGACATGGCAGTGCCCGCCATTGGCGGCCGCTCGTCCCGACCAGAGGAAGCCTCGCTCAATCTTGACGATGAGCTTGAGGATCTTCTTGGAAGGAGCCAGGACAAGCAGCTGGTGAATAGGGATCGCACCCAGGACGGATTTCACCAAGGCGAGGCGGCCAGCCTTGCCCATGAGGCCGGCCTTCCAGGTGGGTAATCTGCTTGCCACCTTGTCCACCATCGGCTGCAGTTGTCCGCTCGTGGGCTTGCGGATGGTGAGCGGAATGCCTAGGTAAGTGATGGGCAGCTCAGCGACAGGGCAGTCCAGCAGGGCGATGGCCGGCGCCGCCTCCTCTGGGGCACAGCGTATGAGAGTGGCCGTGCTCTTGCCGTAATTGACGTGCAGTCCCGACGCGCGGCCAAAGAGCTCGAGCATGGCCTTGACGGCCTCGATCTCCTCCCGAAGCGGGTGGCAGAACAGAATGACGTCGTCGGCGTAGAGCGATATCGATGGTAGCACGCGACGTGGGTGTAGCCGGCGTAGCACTCCGAGCTCGGTGGCGCGGCGGAAAAGCCGTCCGAGGGTATCAACAGCGAGGACGAACAGCTGTGGGGACAGCGGGTCTCCCTGGCGTAAGCCACGGCGGTGCCAGATTGGCGGACCTGGGTCGCCGTTGATCAAGACTCTGGTGCTGGCGGAGGCTAGGAGCACGGCCAGCCACTCCAAGAAGCGATCACCGAAGCCATATTGCCGAAGCGCCTCGAAGAGGAAGGGCCATGACAGGGAGTCGAAGGCGCGGGCCAGGTCAAGTTTGATGAGCAGACGTGGGCTCCTCAGTTGGTGCAGCAGGCGAGCGCTCTGGCGAACCAGCTCGACAAGCTCGTCAGCCCCATCCAGAACGCGTTCATCGCCGGCAGGAGCCTATTTTAGCCTCTTGTTAGTGACCATTTTAGAATTTACTCTTATGTGTCAAATTTTCAGTGCTCCAGTGGTTCGACCTGTTAGAAACAGGTTATAATGTACTCATTTGTTGGGTTAAGGTGCACCAATTTTAGAAATTTAATCACTTTTATATAGTTCAGTAGTTGTCAAATACTATTTTATTCTATTAATTTTGCAGGTTATGATGCTACTACTTTTTAAGTTTCAGTATAGGTCAAATAGTATTTTTAAGTTTGAGTATAGGTTAATCTTTTCATGCT
This sequence comes from Lolium perenne, assembly GCF_019359855.2. Lineage (NCBI taxonomy): Eukaryota > Viridiplantae > Streptophyta > Magnoliopsida > Poales > Poaceae > Lolium > Lolium perenne. The sequence continues at coordinate 309,703,515 of NC_067250.2, forward strand.
TTGGTGTCTTTGTTTTCTTAGGATTCTACTACTTTTTAAGTTTGAGTATATGTGACATGAACTAATGTGGACGTTTATATCATTTATTAATCTGATCTTTTTTCCATGACAGGCATCCATAATGCCAAGAAGAAAAAGTTTGGGGCCATAGCAGGAAGATACTTACATGGATCTTCTTGCTGCATTAATAGCCGGTTAGTTGTGAAGTTTGGCCTCTCAAGTAGTCTAATCCTCGATAGCAACCATAGATTTTCTTTTGTTACCTAAGGCTGGTCAATATTTGTATGGCGTTTGAAGTTTACATCATTCCTACTAATAACTAAGTTTACTCAGAAGTGTTCCTCTCTTTCTTGTAGACGAACATAGGTGTATGTACTACTGTGAATGCAGGAGAGCAAGCGTCAAACATAATATTTCACTTTTCGGAGCCGAAGAGAAGACGACCAGAGACATGAATCTGGCAACTTCAGTATGAGGGGCTCAGTGACCATTGAAAGAAGTCTTGAGAAAATAACAAGAGAGGTGTTGTACAAGGTGACCAAGAAAGGAAGCAGAAAGTCGACTAGGGACAGGATTTTTCCCACATGAATCAGAGGTACAAAGTCAAGTTTCCCTTGCTCCATTCTATAATTGCTTCACTATATATGATCTACTGCAATACTAGGGCTACAAATTTGTGATGTGTAGAGATGAAACCACTAATTGCGTATGAATTGCTTCAGGTACTATTCAGTTCCCTTTTCTCCCTTTCTTTATCAACTTCAGTCATAAATACATGGTGAGGTATTTGTTGTGACTTATGCTCTATTCAGTCAGAAATAAATGCGGAGTTATTCTACATGATGTGCCCTGATTTCTTACTTTCCATGTATTTATTTCCTGGGGGCTTATCAACCTTTTTCCAATGAATTGGTAATATCTATGGCTGCACTTAATAGTTGTTATGTAGGCCAATTGCCTCATGGACCGATATGCTATTCGACAAGATGTGCCCTCATTTCTTATTTTCCATGTATTTAACACTTGATGTTTGTCCAATTTATTGAATCACCTCTGATTTTTGTATCTCAGTTTAATTTTTCTCTTTTTTTTGCTAATTATGATGTAAGTTTCTGAGAGTGTTGGCTGTGATGCACCGATTTCAAATCAATAAAAGGAGGTAATCTATAATAACCTTGTGAGCAGAGGTAATTATCTCTGTCTCTTTCACATGATGTATTTAAGTTCTACTGTATTTTGAAGCCAGTCATGTATGTCTCTTGGAGTGCTGTTAGTAATGACTTAGTAACGATTTACGCTTAACCATTTTACAATATGGGATGGAACTTTGTGCAAGTTTTAGATGATTTACTTTTCTTTTGGTCCACTATGAGGTGTGAAGTGGTAAAGATCAACTATTCTCACTTCTATGCATGACTTCTGGAGAGGTTACTTTCTTGCTCTCTTAAGTTTGATAATCTTACAGTACTTGGTAGATGGACACTATGCATTCAACTATCATCATTATGTTACAAAGTAGTATTCTGCATTCAACCTTTGTACATTATAAGATGGCATTCTGCACTGACATACTGACATGTTGTTTAGAAGATTGTCATTCTCCTGCTCCAAACAAATGGCATGCACAATTTAAATAATTCAATCTATGCGCCTGGGTTAAGCATGTAGCCATGTTTTCGCAAAGGTTGATTATACAATTTAAATGCTTTATTCCTATGCAATATAGTTAAATAAATTTGTCTGGCGTTTACGAGCATTTCTGCTTGAGAACAACCGAACCAAGCGTATATTGGTGTCTATATTATAAGCTCTATTTTATGTTTGGAAGCTAGAAGCTCATATACTCATATTTTGGATTCAATAATTTGTTGAACTGGTTATTTAACTGCTGCAAGACACAGATATGTTCAGCTTTCAATTTTGAAAAAATTCCTATCTTGTTTGACCCCACTGGGTTGGTAATCCTGCCAAGTTCCTAAGGAAGCTTACAGTGGAGGAGATTGCCTTCATCTCCCACTCAGCAACCAACTACTTCAACTTAGCTCAAGTTCATGCAGCCGAGAATGAAGAGCTTCGATGAGATTGAGCTTGAGAAGAAGTTGAGGAAGAAGTTTGCTCACAAAGACGAGGAGTACGACTCGATGCTTGGAGTGGTCCGCGAGATACCTCCGCAGCTCATCCTTAAGGCGGCTGCCATTGCTCATTGAACGTTTTTCTCTTGTCAGGCCCCTGGGGATGCCTTGTGATGTTACATGGTGACTTAGAACATTTGACGTATGTCTGGTGTTGTTCTCTGTTTTTTCCCCAATAAGATTTGGGTCGAGCAATGTTGTAGGATCGACCATATACAGTACATCTCTTTTCTATTGAAATGAAGAGAATCCTGGTTTCACTTTTGCACATTCGGAATGTAGTGCACTGTGCACATTATTGAAGAAGTGATGTTTTGCACCGAAAGGTGCCTGTAGTGGCGTGTTTGCCTTTGGAAGTCTGATCCCTCTGCCCCATGCAGGAACCGCATGTGTTTGACATCATCTGCTCAATGTCCTATGATCATCATCCGTGGTTGAATGCTGGTAGTACACATTTCTTTTTCTAGATATTTTGGTTCAAATTTCTTTCTAAATTTAATTATTTTTGTTTTTCTGGAAATGTGTTCAGTAAGTTAGACAAAAGGAGTAGCCACTGAGAAGCATTATATCTTCTGTAGAACAACATAAGTTTGTCCTGTTTGCAGATAATTTTATGGATTGATTTCTCTATAGATAATGCAATAGGACGTGTAGTAGAGGTAGTAGGAAGGGAAGACATACCATACCTTACTATGTTGTAGATAATAGTGCAATTAATAGCTTGTACTGTGGCTTGACAAAACCGAGTGTATATTGCAATAGCTTGTACACTGATTTGCATGTGTTCTCTACCCCATATTGTTGGTGATATGGTATGATATTGTAATTATCTTTGCCTTCTATGAGGCTATGGGTTTTTGAAAAAAATAAATCATATATTTCATATTTAGAGTACTCATGTCCTTCTAAGAACCGAGTCCAAATCACATGTGTTGCTAATTATTTTATGCAATAATGGCTAATATGATGTCAAGTCGTGATATTTGCAAATGAGACACATGACGTTATGAAAAGGGATATCAAACTATAAGTAGATGAAGGGTACCAAAAAACCAAATTACATTTACATTTCTTGTTTTCTCGTGGTAAAGCACGAACATTTAACTATTTATTGATACACATGTATTAGTAGAGTGCTTATTTTATATTTAAATCATGTCAATTGTATCGTAGTTAAAATATGGTTTAGTCTTAGTTTGGCAACAAAGTTTTTCCAAAACTGAAGTATTGCAAAAACTGAAGTATTTCAGTGCACGGTGAAGGAATACTGCAGTTTTGTGATACATTAGTATTTCTCTGTTTCGACAAAAACTGCAAAGTATTTGGAGAATGTTGTTTTACCGTCCATTTGACCGACTGATGGGAGTTGTGTGAACGTCATATACTACTACACGAGAACTAAAAAAAGTGTAGCAAGCTAATAATAATGATTCAAGCAAAGCACTCGTATGTCTGTGTAGGACAATGGACTTGTGAGAAGTAGATGAAGAAAATGCATCAGAGCCAGCAAAGTGCATGCACTGAACTAGGTCCGCGCCACCTGTAGCTATGCTATATATTATGATGTGTGTCTTTCCTGGTCGTCCATGTTTGCGATCGTATCTCGTGAGGAAAATGGTGGGCTGCGGTCAATGATAGCTAGGGAGCATGTGTGTCGTTCTTTTTCTCGCTTTCTCCGTTTCAGAAAAAAGAGGTCTGGAGTTGATTTTTTAATACTTCGAAACAACCACAGTTTTTTGGGATACTTCAGTATTAATACCACAGTTTTTCATCGCTCCCAAACACATCAAAGTATTCTAAACTGCAGTAATTTAGAAAACTGCAGTATTTTCCCAAAAACTTCAAAAATATTTTTCTACCAAAAACAGCCTTAAACGAGATATAATCTTATTGGTTTGTAGAATATATTGTGGCCTTTTTTCAAATGTGAAGTTTTGGATGTGACATGTTACAAGGAAAAATAGTGGCACGCCCTTTTTGTCGTTTCGCTGTCTTTTGAATTTTCATATTGAGTTGTAAACTATATATGTGCATTGAAAAATAAAATTTGATTACCCGTGGCAACGCACGGGTATTTATACTAGTAGAAGAGAAAAATAATTACTCGGAGAAGAGAGGAGAGAAAAAAATCACATGGTACAGTATTCCAAGAAGTCCCCTTCTTTCGGCAGTGACATACTTACATGGAAGCAAACTATCGATCTGATCTTTGCTACAAATTAATCTCTGAGTTTCTTGATCAAATTAAAATTCTGAGTTTAGAACTTTCTAAGAAGACACTTCAGATCTTTGGTGGTAATTTTCACCAACGAGGGAAAATGCTGCTACCTGCGGTTAATGGACATGTATGCATGGCAACATCGTGAGATGATCAAGATGACGGGTTATTGGGCCATTTGTTACAGCCTCGACTTCCCCATCTGCGCCACCCGTCATTGTTGCGTCACCATAGGAATTTCGCCCTCAAGGGCAACTCAACATCTGACAAGTTCATTGTTGGTAGGTGGAGTGCCTCGAGATTCAGAGTGTGCTCTCTGATAGCCGGCTCCCCTAACAGCTCCACATAGTGATCAGTGATCAAAGTACGCATGTCTTTAGACTCAGTTGGCATGACATCGCCCTAGCGAAGGCAGAAGATATGATTGCGCCATTTCCGCGCATTGGCGTGGATGTGGAAGAATGCCATGTATCCCCTTCCGGAAGCCATGTGATCTGCGATTTCTAGCAAGCGATCACTCCTTTTCAAAGCAATGCCAGGCCCATGAGTTGACATACCGCTCGGCCTTCACTTGGCATCACTTTCTAATATGAGAACCTTGTCACGTGTCTGTTGTGCATTTTTTTTTCGAATTGGGGTACGCCCCGGCCTCTGCATCGATTGATGCACACAGCCTTTTATTATAAAACTGAATATTTAAAGTTTACAATTCAAGGATCAACGAGGGTCGATACAAAATCAACCACCGAAAAAAGAGAAAACAAATGCTAAGCAATCTAGGCATCATGTAATCTCTTAATAGGTCGTCAAGTAGCATGGTAGAAAATATCCTAGGCAACCATTCGAAGGCGGTTCCATCCAGAAACCATGCACTCCCGCTGGTCCTTCGGGAGCAAGAAAAGCCAAAACTAGATCCAGTGAACCATAGTGTGAATAACCTGCAGAAATTAGTAGAGTCATTTCTATTAAAAATAATATCATTCTGCAATTCTAAATTGACCAACATAAAGCTGAAACACCAATGCGAATCCTAGCTTTATCAGCTTTGTCAGTTCCATTAAGCCAATTCCCAAACGTATTTGTGACATTGGATGAAGGTGGAATATTATATGCAGCAAAACTACCCGCCAAATAAGCTTAGCAAAAGGACAGGAAATAAAAAAATGTTCAACTGATTCCTCAGCGTAATAGAAAGAGCATTTCGTATTTCCATTCCAATTCCTCTTTGCTAGATTATGATGGTTCAAGAGGACTTTCTTACTAAGGAACCACATAAAGATTTTAATTTTAGTGGGGTTTTTATTTTCCAAAGATATTTATGAAGATATCTTGTATGCCCATTTAACATATCACCATACATAGATTTAACAGTGAATTTCCCTCAAGATGTTAGGTCCCAAACGAATTTATCTTGATCATCATTTAAATTTGTCTCCATTAATCTTTGGCATATGTGTACCCATTGATCCCATTTATCACCAATCAGCCTTCTCCGAAAATCAATATTTAACGGAATTGAACTCATAACATTTGCCATCGTATCATGCTTACGATGGACTATGTTGTATAGTTGGGATACTAAGATGCAAGGGTTTGATCACCTAACCATCTATCTTCCCAAAAAAGCACTCCTTCTCCAGAGCCTACCTCAAATTTTCATCTACTAAAAAGTCCCTCTTTAACTTTCATTAGTCCTTTCTAGAAAGGTGAATCAGTAGGCTTACTTTCAACTTTAGTCAAGGTTTTATGTGAAAGGTACTTGTTTTTTAATAGTTGTCGACATAAACCTTCTTCAGAAAGAAGTTTAAATAGCCATTTACTAAGTAGGCAAGAATTTTTAATCTCTAGAACTTCAATTCCAAGACCACCTTGGTCCTTAGGTTTGCAAATCAGGTTCCACTTAGTTAACCTATATTTCTTTTTATTTTCCTTATATTGCCAAAAGAAACGTGATCGGAAAAAATCTAATCTCTTCCTTACCCCTTTAGGTAAATCAAACAAATATAGCATAAATATCGGTAAACTAGTAAGAACGGAGTTAATCAATACAAGGCGATTCCCATATGATACCAATTTTCCAGCCCAACACCCAAGTTTTCTCTCAAACCTACTTTCCACTGGATTCCATTCAGAGTTTTTTTAACTTTCTATAATGGATTAGGATACCCAAAATATCTGAAGGGCAAAGAACCAGATTCACAACCAAATAGTTGTTTATACTGCTCCTCTTCCTCTTTGGCCTTACCAAAACAGAAAATCCCGCTCTTATGAAAATTAAATTTTAGTCCTGACAATTCTTCAAAGAAACACAATATTATTTTCATATTTACAACCTTTTCAAAGTCATGTTCCATGAAAAATATCATGTCATCGGCATATTGCAGTATAGAAATTCCCCCGTCAACTAAATAAGGGATATGACTTCCTAATTGTCCATCCCTCTTTCGCTCTTGCTATTAGGATGGCCAACATATTTGCAATAATGTTGAACAACATAGGTGAAAACGAGTCACCCTAACGAAGACCCTTCCTGGTTTGAAAATAGTGACCAATATCATCATTGACCTTGATCCCTACACTTTCTCCCCTAACAAATTGTTCGATGAGTTGACACCATTTGGGATCAAAACATTTCATGCGCACAACTTGTTGAAGAAAAGGCCATTTTATCTTATCATAAGCTTTCTCAAAATCAATTTTAAATATCACCCCATCCATTTTCTTCCGATGAAGTTCATGAATGGTTTCATGTAAGACAACTACTCCTTCAAGAATATGTCGTCCTGGCATGAATGTCGACTGTGTAGGTCTAATAACTATTTCGGCAATAGTATTACATCTAATAGTAGCGACTTTCGTGAATATTTCAAAACTAACATTAATAAGACAGATTCGTCTATATTGCTGGATTTGAACCGCATTCTCCTTCTTAGGCAATAGGGTAATAACACCAAAGTTCAATTTGAACAAATGTAATTCTCCTGAATGCATTTGATAGAACATTGACATTAAATCACCCTTGATAACTTCCCAAAAGGTTTGGTAGAACTTAGCTTGAAAACCATCATGTCCTGGAGATTTATTTAACTCCATTTGAAAAATAGCATCCTTGACTTCCTTCTGTGTGAATTCAGCAACAAGGATATTATTCTCCTCTTGAGTTAATTGCGGAATATCCTGTGTAAACTCCTCACTCAGTGTGAGGGTAGAAGTAGATGGCTCTCCAAACAACTTCTTATAATATTCAGAATCATAGACTTGTAAATTTTCATCACCCACTATGGTTCCTTCCTCTTGTTCTAGTTGAAATATTATTTTCCTTTGGTATTTTCCATTTGCAATTAGGTGAAAATATTTAGTATTTGATGTAGCCCCGCTCACCGACGACACTAAACTAAGACCAACAAGTCCCCCAAGTGGACCAATGACGCGGGCTCGAGTTAAGGCGCTACATGATAAGGTGAACTCGCTCCTCACTACCCTCGATCTCGGTACCCCATTGGATGGATTGCTACCTCATGCCGACACACTTTGTGTTATTAGGTACGAGGTGCGTCAAGGCCCCGGAGAGGAGGGCACACCATGGTCAAGAGGAGGAGAGGAGCAGCTGGACGTGAAGATGGGCATGGAGATGGACCCGGCGTCATCCGAAGCGCGCGAAGGGAGGAAGGGAGCCAGCCGGCCCAGGACCCGGCCAACCGGATTCCTGACCGGGCCACCCGGTCCAGACGGGATCCCAGGCCGGTGACAACCGGGCGCAGTACCGGGGCTCCAGAACCCTCTTCCGGTCGCCATCCGGCCCAGGACCCAGTCTAGACCGGACGTGCCAGCCCCAGGTCCGGTTGGACCGGATCCCTGACCGGATTTCACGACTTGTCTCGACCAGATCAGCCTGAGTCGGTTACTTTTGTACCTGTTCGACCCGTGTCGCCTTGTAGACCTATTTAAGTACCTAGGGCGTCCCCTTTTACACTTTAGACATAATCTTGGCTTAAACCTACTTTTGAGATTTGTCTCCCTAGGGTTAGATCCCCTTTGTATCAAGTCTACTCTTGTTGAGGATTTGGCTACTTGTGAGTGAGATTCAAGTGTGCTCCACTCTCTCTCTCTCTCTCACCGGTCTCCGTCTCCAACCCCGATCTCTCACACCGGAATTCTACCTCGTGTCTCTTCCGGTTGATTCTATTGGCGTGGTCCATCGAGCCACAAGAGTAAGATTCGATTGTATCGGGTTGGTGTGTGTGGTTTCGTTCTTCGTGTTCTTCCTCCTCTCCCTCTCCTCCCCGCTTGTTTTCGGGTCAATCGCGAGATCGGGCCACAATCTAGGTCTTAGACCTCATCATATGGTATCAAAAGCTTCTGGTTACCGCGATTTTGACCCCCCACCCACCCAATTTCGTCTCTGAAATTTTTTCCAAAAAATCCCCAAAAAATAGCCCTAAATTGCCTTTGGATGGATCTACGATTTTGTTGAGTTTTGAGTGGTTTTGATCCGTGGATTTGGTATTTTAAGTGTTGATCTACTATTTCCCCCACCTTTTAGCCTCCAATTCCTTCGTTTCCCTTCGATTTGATCTTTTGGTTTTGGTTTGGGGAAGAACAGGAGAGAGAAAACGACCAGCCGGTTCAGAAACCGGTTGACCGGCCCACGGACCGAACCGACCGGCCCAGAAACCGGTCCGACCGGCCTACTGACCGGGCCATCTGGCCACACATCCGGCCGACCGGGCGCCAATCCGTTTCCGACCCGAGTTCGCATCTCGATTAACACCACCACCACCACCACCATCGCAGGTATAACTTGCACTTTTCCCTTGTAGCCCTCTTCGTTTTGCGATCTATCCCACCGAGCGAAGCTTTTCGAGTGTTGCGAAACATTGCACGAGGTCCCGACTGTGAGGGTGTGTGTTGTGTAGAGTAAAGCTCTTAAGCAAAGCTCAGGGTGGAAAGCAGAAGTGTAAGAGCATAGTGTGCTAGAAAGAAAAAAAGAGAAGAAAAAAAACATGCAAGTGCCACCGATACAAAAGGAGTTGATAAGCTTTTAAGCAAGCATGAGAGATAGAGAAGAGAGACCTCGTGCAAATCTTGGTGTTTCATCTCTATGCAACCATAGCTATCGCCTCTCCTTGAGTTAGTGTGACATCGAGCATCAACTTTGCTAATTGCTTTTTCCATTTTTCCGCTCACTCCTTGGTTGCACTAACCCCGTTTATCCCGTGTGTGCGTTCCACAACTTTTCCGTGTTTATAGTGATCTTCACTTTGACACTTGATTTTTTGGACCTCACCCACTTTTAACAACATACTTAATTTTGGATTTCATCTTTTGGTTTTCCACCATTCTCACCTACCACTAGATTTGCTAGCCTTTGCGTGTGGCTTTGCGTGTGTACCCGATAAATTTGGTTTTGCTCTCGGTTCGGTTGATCGCCTCAATACTATCACACCAAGGTAAAAGTGCGAGGTAGTCTTCTTCCACTAACATACACAATATAGTTCTTTTCTTTCTATCATGGATAGGCACGGAGACGAAGCAAGGGAGGATGAAGTCCTACGCAACACCGAGAGGTTGGCGACCCAACACAACCTATGGGTGCAACGCCAAGAGTTCAAGGAGCAACTCGCCTTATTCGAGACACGCATCGACGAGCAATATGAGGAGGTGGCTAACAACTTCACCATCATCAATAAAGATATGACCCTACTTCGCGAAGCTACGGACAACTTGAATGGCCAAGTGGCGGCCAATGATGCGAACATGGAGCGGCGCATGGATAGTCTCGAGCGTGCCATCAACAACTTGGGTCGTCGACACTGACATCGCTCTACTTCTTCATCATCAAGCTCGGCGCAAGAATACTACTCCCATGAGCGCCATTCTTCCTCAAGCTCCGACTCAAGGCGTCAAGAACTTACTCGACCTCATCGACATCATAGTCACCATGAAGACTCACGCTCCAACTCAAGGCGAGGAGAGTTCCATCGACATGCTCGTCCACATGAGTGTCCTCAACAAGACCAAGCACCACCCCATGACCATCATAACAATGATCGCCATGCCCACCATGGGCATGATGACAACCCCACGACAACACCGCACTCAACATGGGACCGACACCTCATCGTGAGCCGCGCATGGAGGCGCAAGACCAACACCATGAAGATCTCCCTCGGCATGATCTCCGAAATCACCCTCGCCACAATCAACATGGAAGAGGAAACCTGGAAAATGCGCAAGATGAGATAGCCCACCATTTACATCGTCCACAACCTCGTCAAGACCTTCAACAATTCCATCATCGCGAACCAAGTGAAGCTAGTGTGCACCTACAACGCCAACCCAAATGCTATGATTGGTCGTGGAAGACCTCCTATCCCACCTCAAGCCGCAAGAGATGAAGGCATCCGTCCTCGCCGAAGGAATTTGGAAGATGAAGAGAACATGTATGGCAAGCTCAAGTTCAACATGCCCAAGTTCAAAGGTGAAGACGATGCCGAGGCCTAACTCTCATGGGCACTCAAGGTTGACAAGATCTTCCGCATCCACAACTACTCCGGTGCCAAGAAAGTGGCCATGGCGTCTCTTGAGTTTGAAGATTATGCCAACACTTGGTGGGAGCAAGTACTCACTCTAAGGGAAGAAAAGGGTGAACCCCCAATCGACACTTGGGAAGAGATGAATGAAGAGATGCAAGCTCTCTTTGTACCAATACACTACATGACCGACCTCTTCAACAAACTACAAAAATTGAAGCAAGGCACCAAGACCGTTGAGGAGTTCTTCAAGGAGATGGAGTTAACTATGATGCGAGCCAACATCCAAGAATCCGAGAACCAAACCATCGCTCGATTCTTCAATGGCATCAACTACCCCATCAAGAGAGTTGTGGAGTTCCAACAATATTCCAACATGGTTGAGTTGGTTCACCAAGCTTCCAAGGCCGAGCGCCAAGTGAATGAGGACATCAAGTACTCCAAGTCCAAGTCATACTTCGCCTCCAAGCTCGCTACAACAACTCCTACAACAAGTGTAAAACCCGCCGTGTCCTCTACACCATCCAAGCAACCGACTATCCAAAGTCGCATGAAGCAAACGGTGTCCTCCACCGCCTCCTCAAAGGCCTCTACGGGACCCTCTAATGTCACTTGCTTCAAGTGTGGCGCACAAGGCCACAAGTCCTTTTAGTGCAAGAATACCAAAGTCATGATCACTATGGAGAATGGTGACATAGAGACGCTAAGTGAAGATGAATATGAAGCTCTTGTACAAGCCACCGTCGCCAATGAAGAAGATTACGATGAAGAAAGTGGAGAAGACCCTCTCTTATGCGTGCATGACTCAAGCCCTTCACTTGTGGTCACAAGGGTGCTAACAACTCAACCTCAAGCTATGGAAGACCAAAGGTGCAACATCTTCCAAACCCGTGCCGGTATTGGTGGCAAGTCAATAAAAGTCATCATCGATGGAGGAAGTTGCCACAACCTCGCAAGCACCGAGTTGTGTGAGAAGCTCAACCTCACCCTTCGTAAGCACCCTCATCCTTACCATGTCCAATGGTTGAGCGACAAGGGCAACGTCAAGATACAACATACCATCACCGTCAACTTCAAGATTGGACGTTATGAAGACACTATTGAGTGTGACGTGGTGCCCATGACGGTGTGACACATGTTGCTTGGCCGCCCTTGGCAATTTGACAAGAAGTCTATACATGATGGACACTCCAATGCGTACACCTTCACGATCAAGGATAAGAAGTTTGAGCTTCGCCCAATGACACCTAGCCAAATCATCGCGGACAATGCGAAGGCTTTAGCGAGGGCACAACAACACAACCACCATAGTGAGCTGAGTGGTGAGGGAGCGACCCACCACAAGGAGAGTGAGCGCCACAAGCCATACATGAGTGAGAGAAAGAGTGTTCTCCTAGCCACCAAAAGCGAGTGGAGAGAAGTGCAAGAAAACCCATCCACCACATTGCACTATGTGCTCATTTGCAAGGGTCTATCGTCGGCGACTAACGACTTAACCAACGTTCCTTCGTCCTTGTTGTCTCTTTTGAAGGAGTTTCAAGATGTCTTCCCCGACGAGCTTCCTCATGGGCTTCCACCGCTTCGGGGCATAGAGCACCGCATCGACCTCATACCCGGCGCTCCGCTCCCAAACCGCGCCGCCTACCGCACCAACGCCGAAGACACAAAGGAGATTCAACGTCAAATACAAGATCTCCTCGCTAAAGGGTACATTCGTGAAAGCCTTAGTCCTTGTGCGGTTCCCGTGATTCTTGTGCCTAAACCGGATGAGACGCAATGAATGTGTATGGATTGTCGCCCAATCAATGCCATTACCGTTCGATACCGCCATCCCATTCCGCGTTTAGATGACATGCTTGATGAGTTAAGTGGTGCCACGATTTTCTCTAAAGTCGATTTGCGTAGTGGCTACCACCAAATCCGCATGGCAATTGGTGATGAATGGAAGATGGCATTCAAAACCAAACTTGGTCTCTATGAATGGCTTGTCATGCCATTTGGTCTTTCAAATGCTCCATCAACTTTTATGCGTCTCATGAATCACATCTTGTGACCTCTCATTGGCAAGAGTGTGGTTGTCTATTTCGATGATATTATCATTTATAGCAAAAATCTCGAGGACCATGTGCAAAATGTGAGAGAAGTCTTATGCATCTTGCGTCATGAGAAACTTTATGCAAACCTCCCCAAATGCACATTTGCCCAAAACAAATTGGTTTTCCTTGGATTTGTGATTTCCGCCAATGGCATTGAAGTAGACTCTTCGAAGGTTGACGCCATACATAATTGGCCCACGCCTACCACCGTTGGTCAAAGTTCGAAGTTTCCATGGACTTGCCGGTTTCTACCGCCGCTTTGTGAAAGATTTTAGCACCATTGCTTGCCCTTTGAGTGAGCTTACCAAAAAGAATGTCCCGTTTGTGTGGGGCAAGGCTCAACAAAATGCTTTTGATGAATTAAAGAAACGCCTTACCGAAGCTCCCCTTCTCGTCCTTCCAAACTTTGCAAAAGCTTTTGAAATTGAGTGTGATGCAAGTGGAATTGGTATTGGTGGCGTTCTTATGCAAGATGGAAAACCAGTGGCATACTATAGTGATAAGTTGGATGGCGCACGCGTCAACTATCCTATTTATGACAAGGAACTTTATGCTTTGGTTCGTGTTCTTGAAATTTGGCAACACTATCTTTGGCCGAAAGAGTTTATCATTCATTCCGACCATGAGTCTTTGAAGTATTTGAAAAGCCAACACAATTTGAACAAACGACATGCAAAATGGGTTGAGTTCATTGAGTCCTTTCTGTATGTAATCAAATACAAGAAGGGCAAGGACAATGTAGTGGCGGATGCTCTTTTCCGCAAAAACAACCTTTTGCTTACTCGTTTGGATTTTCATGTCTTGGGACTTGAGGAGATCAAAGAACTCTATCCTTCCGATTCTTTCTTTGCACCAATACTTGAGAAGTGTTGTGTTGAACAAGGATTTGATGACTTCTACTTGCACGATGGCTACTTGTTTAAAGCTAACAAAATTTGCATACTCGAGTCTTCTCTTCGAAAGTTACTTTTGCAAGAGTCACATGGAGGTGGCCTCATGGGACACTTTGGATGGGATAAGACACTTGCGATGCTTGCAACTCATTACTATTGGCCGAAGATGAAGCGAGACATGGAGCGCCTATGCAACCGTTGCACCACATGCCTTCAAGATAAGTCCACAACCAATCCTTATGGTCTTTACACACCGTTGCCTATTCCTTATGCACCTTGGTCGGATATAAGTATGGATTTCGTACTAGGACTACCTCGAACCAAAAATGGTCATGATTCAATCTTTGTGGTTGTGGATAGTTTCTCTAAAATGGCTCATTTCATTCCATGCTACAAGACCGATGATGCTTCACACGTTGCTAAATTGTTTTTCAGGGAAGTTGTTCGCCTACACGGAATTCCAGCAAGCATTGTGTCGGATCGGGGCATCAAGTTTATGAGCTATCTATGGAAGACGCTCATGGCCAAGTTTGGAATCAAGCTCTTGTTCTCGTCATCCTTGCACCAACAAACGGATGGAAAAACGGAAGTGGTGAATCGAAGCCTCTCCACGCTACTACGCACGCCAGTCAAGAAAAACTTGAAGTCATGGGAAGAGTGTCTACCCCACGCGGAGTTCGCCTACAATCGAGCCAAGCACTCCACGACATCAAGGAGTCCGTTCATGATCGTTTATGGTTTCGACCCACCCACGGCACTCGACATCCTCCCACTACCTCTTCATGAGAGAACGAACATGGACTTCGACAAGCGAGCCGCCACCATGGAGAAGCTACATGAAGACACAAGAGCAACCATTCAAGAACATGTCCTCCGCCAAGCTACCCGCCTCAACACCAAGAAGAAGGAAAGAATATTTGAAGAAGGCGACCTCGTTTGGATCCACCTCCGGAAGGAAAGATTCCCTCATGAACGCAACTCAAACCTCAAACCAAGAGGAGATGGCCCTTTCAAGGTCCTCAAGCGAATCAACAACAACACCTACATTATCGACATCCCAACCTCCAAGTACTTGGTGAGCAACACGTTCAACAACTCGGACCTATCGCCCTATCATGGAGATGAGGAGACGCACGAGTCGAGGACGACTCTTTTCCAAGGGGGGGGGAGATGATGTAGCCCCGCTCACCGACGACACTACACCAAGACCAACAAGTCCCCCAAGTGGACCAATGACGCGGGCTCGAGTTAAAGCGCTACATCATAAGGTGAACTCGCTCCTCACTACCCTCGATCTCGGTACCCCATTGGATGGATTGCTACCTCATGCCGACACGCTTTGTGTTAATAGGTACGAGGTGCGTCAAGGCCCCGGAGAGGAGGGCACACCATGGTGAAGAGGAGGAGAGGAGCAGCTGGACGTGAAGATGGGCATGGGGCTGGACCCGGCGTCATCCGAAGCGCGCAGAGGGAGAAAGGGAGCCAGCCGGCCCAGGACCCGGTGATACGTCTCCGACGTATCGATAATTTCTTGTGTTCCATGCTTGTTTTATGACAATACCTACATGTTTTATTCACACTTTATGATGATTTTATGCGTTTTCCGGAACTAACCTATTGACGAGATGCCGAAGTGCCAGTTCCTATTTTCTGCTGTTTTTGGTTTCAGAAATCCTAGTAAGGAAATATTCTCGGAATTGGACGAAATCAACGCCCAGCATCTTATAATTCCACGAAGCTTCCAGAACACCCGAGAGCCACCAGAGGGGGGCCCTGTGGGCCCCACACATGTGCCCGGCGCGGCCCAGGCCTTGGCCGCGCCCCCCTACTGTGTCGTCACCTCGTCGACCCTCCGACTCCGCCTCTTCGCCTATTTAAAGGTCCCTGACCTAAATCTTCGATACGGAAAAGCCACGGTACAAGAAACCTTCCAGAGCCGCCGCCATCACGAAGCCAAGATCTGGGGGACAGGAGTCTCTGTTCCGGCACGCCGCCGGGACGGGGAAGTGCCCCCGGAAGGCTCCTCCATCGACACCACCGCCATCTTCATCACCGCTGCTGTCTCCCATGAGGAGGGAGTAGTTCTCCATCGAGGCTAAGGGCTGTACCGGTAGCTATGTGGTTAATCTCTCTCCTGTGTACTTCAATACAATAATCTCATGAGCTGCCTTACATGATTGAGATTCATATGATGATGCTTGTAATCTAGATGTCATTATGCTAGTCAAGTGGATTTTACTTATGTGATCTCCGGAGACTCCTTGTCCCACGTGTGTAAAGGTGACAGTGTGTGCACCGTGTGGGTCTCTTAGGCTATATTTCACAGAATACTTATTCACTGTTATGAATAGCATAGTGAAGTGCTTATTTATATCCCTTTATGATTGCAATGTGTTTTGTATCACAATTCATCTATGTGCTACTCTAGTGATGTTATTAAAGTACTCTATTCCTCCTGCACGGTGTAAAGGTGACAGTGTGTGCATCGTGTAGTACTTGGCGTAGGTTATGATTGTAATCTCTTGTAGATTATGAAGTTAATTATTGCTATGATAGTATTGATGTGATCTATTCCTCCTTTCATAGTGTGAAGGTGACAGTGTGCATGCTATGTTAGTACTTGGTTTAGTTGTGTTGATCTATCGTGCACTCTAAGGTTATTTAAACATGAATATCGAATATTGTGGAGCTTGTTAACTCCGGCATTGAGGGTTCGTGTAATCCTACGCAATTAGTGGTGTTCATCATCCAACAAGAGAGTGTAGAGTATAGCATTTATCTATTTATTCTGTTATGTGATCAATGTTGAGAGTGTCCACTAGTGAAAGTATAATCCCTAGGCCTTGTTCCTAAATACTGTAATCATCACTGCTTGTTTACTGTTCTACTGCATCTGTACTTCCTGCAATATTACCACCATCAACCACACGCCAGTTGTAGCATCAAGCTATTTTCTGGTGCCGTTACTACTGCTCATATACATTCATACCACCTGTATTTCACTATCTCTTCGCCGAACTAGTGCACCTATACATCTGACAAGTGTATTAGGTGTGTTGGGGACACAAGAGACTTCTTGTATCGTGATTGCAGGGTTGCATGAGAGGGATATCTTTGACCTCTTCCTCCCTGAGTTCGATAGACCTTGGGTGATCCACTTAAGGGAAAACTTGCTGCTGTTCTACAAACCTCTGCTCTTGGAGGCCCAACACTGTCTACAGGAAAAGAAGCGTGAGTAGACATCACCCGGCCAACCGGATTCCTGACCAGGCCACCCGGTCCAGACCGGATCCCAGGCCGGTGACAACCGGGCGTAGTACCGGGGCTCCGGAACCCCCTTCCGGTCGCCATCCGGCCCAGGAGCCGGTCTGGACCGGACGTGCCAGCCCCAGGCCCGGTTGGACCGGATCCCTGACCGGATTTCACGACTTGTCTCGACCAGATCGGCCTGAGTCGGTTACTTTTGTACCTGTTTGACCCGTGTCACCTTGTAGACCTATATAAGTACCTAGGGGCTCCCCTTTTACTCTTTAGACATAATCTTGGCTTAAAACTACTTTTGAGCTTTGTCTCCCTAGGGTTAGATCCCCTTTGTATCAAGGCTACTCTTATTGAGAATTTGGCTACGTTTGAGTGAGATTCAAGTGTGCTCCACTCTCTCTCTCTCTCACCGGTCTCCGTCTCCAACCCCGATCTCTCACACCGGAATTCTACCTCGTGTCTCTTCCGGTTGATTCTATTGGCGTGGTCCATCGAGCCACGTACGAGAGTAAGATTCGATTGTATCAGGTTGGTGTGTGTGGTTTCGTTCTTCGTGTTCTTCATGTTCTTCCTCCCCTCCCTCTTCTCCCCGCTTGTTTTCGGGTCAATCGCGAGATCGGGCCACAATCTAGGTCTTAGACCTCATCAGTATTGTTCCCCCCTTATTGAATATGTTTTACCTTGGTTCTTTGTGCCCATTTTGACTCCTCATCTCTATGAAGTTTAGTTAAATCATCATTTTCCTTTCTTAACTTTGCTCTCTCATCATCATCTAGAGGAATTGACTCAGCTTTCAAGTCCAATTCATCTATTAGTACAAGAAAATTTTCTTTTTCTATCTTATATTGTCCACTTAAACATTTTGCCCAACCTTTAAGAAAACGCCTCATATGTCTGATTTTATTCTGTCATTTGGCAATAGGTGAATTCCCAAGGGTCTCAGCCTCCCATTCAGCTCTCACTATCTCATAAAAATTGTCATGTTTCAACCATGATATTTCAAAAGAAAAGTGAGCTTTATTGCTAATGTGAGCGTGATTACCCGAATCAATTAACAAAGGAGAATGGTCTGAGCCAGTCCTTGTCAATGCTCTAATTGTGACTAAAGGGAATTTTTGTTCCCACTCAACTGTCGAAAGGATTCGGTCAAGTTTCTCATACGTTGGGTTTTCCCTTCGATTAGCCCAAGTGAATTGCCTACCTGAGAGAGCAATCTCTTGCAGGTTTAGGCTCTCAATAATGGCATTAAAAATGAAAGTCCAATGTGGCTTGAAATTATCATTATTCTTATCCTCTTTTCTCTTCAATATGTTAAAATCCCCTCCAATAAGAGAAGGTGTGGATCCCGAATCACCCATCCTGGCAAGTTTAGCTAGGAGTTCCGCTTTATGAAAATCTTGAGCAACGCCATAGACTGTCACTAATACCCACTCAAATCCATCATGTTTACATCTATCATGTAGTTTGAGACAAAAATCCCTAGTTGCAACTATACCAACTTGTAACAATGCATTATTTATTCTAACTAGGATACCTCCAGACCTCCCATGAGGTGGAAGACAAAACCAAGAAAAGTCTAGCCCATTTGCCAAATTTTTAAGGAAAGGTATTGAAAAATTAGATCTCCCCGTATCCAGTAAGGCGATAAAATCTAATTTTTCCTCCCTTAATTGTTCTTTGACAAACAGGTGTTTTGCAACATCACCAAAACCATCCGAGTTCCAGAATAAACCTTTTATTGAACTCATTTTAACCTAAAAATTTGTTTTTGAGTCTAGCACTTCTACGAACCCCAGATAAATCAAAATCTCTCTTCTTTCGAGATTTCTTAAGTTTAATTATAGGCATTAGCAGATCGTCCTGTTCCAATAACTCTTGCGCCTCCTCTATTATCAAATCTCCAGTAAGACTTGAAAATTTGGAGGTTAGCAAACTACTTTGGACTTCTTCCTTATCTAAACTAGTATCAATCTTTTTTCTTTAAGATTACTAAAGTTCGATTGACATCTACCTCCTTAATAGATTCTACAGCTTTTAAAGCTTCCTTTTTATTTTTCCCCAAAGATATGCATAGGTGACTTGCCTTAACAAAAATATCATCATCATACAAAGAAGCAATTGAATGTTTAGATTTCCCATTACCTGGAGAAGTAAAGTCGTGTCTAAGGTTAACATTCTACATGGCCCTTTCCATCTGTGTGGCATCTGCGTGTTGTGCACGAATCCTGTCTCTCGCCCGAACAGACAATGAAGGAGTTCCAATACCCCCAAAAGTTGTCACTTCATTAACCAATGGAATCTTCTTTGTCGTACCTTCAAGGTCTATTATAGTAGCCAGTGGAGTACCTGAAAATTGTATCGTTACCACGGTTGGCGACGGAGAATTTTCTATACCAAGAACAATGCTTATACCTGTCTTTTTCCTCGAAGCAACAAAGCAGTCCATAGGAAAACTGTCCGGAGTAGATCCGGGGCTAGTAGCCACACGCGATCCGAGCTGCTGCACCGCCTGCTGACGGCCAGCATCCGTACCGGGCCTCACCGCCGTCAGCATCACCTGCGACATGCAGGAGGGTAGGAGGGGCCAGGGGGATCTTCTCGGGATTTGTTGCGAGGGCGTGCAACGTCCACTCCTCGCACGCTGCAGCAGGCTCGGTAGCTGGTGCCATCAACCCGGGATCGGTGTGAGTACGCTCGACGGCCAGTCCACGTGCGCCAGCTGGCGCCATGTCCCCCACGCATTCTGCAGCAGCCACAGCGGCCGACAGCGGTAGATGGGCCCCAGGAGACAGCAGGGACCGCGGATGCCGCTCCCGAGGCGACACAGCGCCAGGCGTGGCCGCTGCACCCATTGGCATCACGCCAGCTGTGGCGTGGCTACCTAGTGGCAGCTCCGGGTCTACAGTCCTTGCCCGCTTAGATCCCAACGCTGCAGCCGACCATATATTCGCCGATCCCGGGGCAACATCAACGTGGAAAGGTGAGCCTTCTCTTGTCTTTTTTTGCATGACCATGCAATATGAAATTTGTATCAATTTTTTTTGCAATTTTCACCAGAATTATAATTAGAGTATGAACAATGTTCCATTATATGAGCAGGTATTAAATTATTAGCTTGAATACCTTTGTTGAACAAAGCCGTATTAAGAGAACCAAACAATATTGGAGCCTCAACTTGACGTTGAACTTGGTGGGCAACAACACTCTTAGCATTATTGACCTTCTTCACCGTGCCCTTCTGACTATTGGCATTGCCCTGGTGTTCATTGTTCATCATCTTCTCAATATCCATGTCAATTGCACCATCTGCATTATCACCATTGGATCCATTATTGTCCCTTCAACCATTGTTGTCACCATTGTTACCCGTATCATCAGTACCAAGTTGAGTCACTGTTACTTTTCTACCTCAAAACTGAGTTTAAAGAAACCCCTTTGGTAAAAACATCTGTCGTCTCCGGAATGAGAGTATGGTCTAAATAGTCAATCCGCAGCCTCAACTCCTTGTTCCTTCTAGTGTGTACCATGTCCACATCCTTTGTCTTGCCAAAGAGAGTGCCCACCGCCCACAGGGACAAGAAACCAGTCCTCATATCTGCTGGAATCCCTCTCACTCCTAGCCAAACCTCAGACAACATATACAAAGGGTCCTCTAAGGCCGACCAATCCTCAAAAATAAGATCAGAGGCTCTTTCCGGAACTGGGTAAGTGAGGAAAGTCTTCATCCTCTGGGCTTTGGATTTATTTGGGAATTTGATCCAAAACACATTATTTCAAAAGTTATAGAACTCCCATTGGAAATTCTCCACAGGTACAATTCTCCTCAAATATTCTGTAATTTCTGGAATGGACATAGGATCACCTTCAACAGTCACTTTCACAAGCTTCACATTGTCAACCTTTGGTTTGTATGTAACCCTAGTGGGCACCTCAAAGAACATAAGTTGTTCGATCGCATACCCATACATAGTGACAGATGGTTTAGGAGCCTAAAGAAGAGGACATGCACTAGAAATTTGATTAGGCGATTCACAAATGTCACAAACTGGTGCAGTACAAGTATTAATTTGATGCCTAGGTTGTTTGCATCTAAAACATGGATTCTTGTCCGCCTTTTTAGCCTTCTTAGTAGGGTTTGGAACATCATGTTTTGGCACTGTCCCGGCATCCAATTGCATTGGTAAAATCTGCTGCGAACCTGTGGCGAAAGATTGAGACTGTTGCACCACCGGAGTGATGGATTGTGTTGCCGCCGATACGGCATCACCCAAAACCGAAGTTGGCATCCCTTCAGCCCCTCCTTTCTGTGCTGCTGCTGCCAATGCCGCAACTACTCCTTGCATCGCTCCTTTAATCAAATCAGGGCTAATACCGGCCAAACTTGCACCACTTTGAACCCCTGCATCACTGTTACCTCCTCCATTGTTACGATACTGATTAAAATTAGAGCGACCACCATTGTACCCATATCGATTGTTAGCTTTAAAACTGTTGTTCCCATAATTTCTAGGTCGATATTGTTGATTACCTCCATTACAGTGATAATTGTTGTAGTTCATACCTATATTGAACTGCCCAAAATCTTCTCCAAAATCTGCATTGTAGTACTGGCCTTGCCCATGGTCGCGATCGTCTCCAGCCGTGTCGTTGGCCTCTCTAGCCACGAAGTTCCCTGGACGGCTAGAGATGAAGCCTCCACCGAGACCAGAGTTGAATCCCGAGGGGCCATTGAATCCAGCGCCATGGCCATTGAAACTGGCGCCACGACCAGTGCCATGGTGTCTGTCGCGGTCACCACCAGGGCCATGGTGTCCACTGCGGTCACCGCGTCCCTGCCATGTCCGTTTCCTCGGGCCAGACCAAAACCCCCTGCACCATTTCTCATCTCCAGATCAGCACACTCTCCGGCGCCCACACGATCACCGTCGCCAGGAGCAGCCAAATTCGCTCGTGCCCTCTAAAACCCTAATTTCTGACGCCAAGCACGCCCAGTAGCGTTGTCAGCGTGGAAAGGAATTTTCTGTGGGATCGTTCGAGCGGATTGGGCCTTAGCACGGCGAGCCTCACGACGGGCAGCATTGAGCATAGTAGGCCGGCCTAGAGCCCGAGCTAGATTATTATTGAAATTTGCAAACGAGCCGAGTAGCTCATTTTTTGAAATCCTCTGATTATGCGGATCATAACAAGAAACAACCGAGGAATCCGACGACCGAAGCCTTCGCCGAACCACCGTCCACCCCGCAACATCGTCGGTGGCAAGAGGAAATGTAGTAGGTTCGAGAACAAGCAGTCTAGAAGGACTAACCGGAGAAGATCCGCCGGCCGGCGAGGAAGAAAGAGTCACAGATGATCGTACCTTGTATGTTGAAGAAGAAAACTCCCGAGCTGCCAAGCGCTGACGATTCTGCCGAACACGACGTTTCTCAGCTCGCCGGGCTAGTCCATACGAAGATTCCACCAAATCTATGGTATCATCCGGTGAAGGAGATCGGCACAGATATTTAAATGCCCTCGCCGAGCAACTCTCACCCTCTTCCTCCTCCGAGCTTGTGCTTGGATCTTCAACGACCAATGCCTAGAAACGACCAAGCGGAACCCTCTCCGTCGAAACAGACGGTCAAGGAGATGCTTCGGCGGCCGGCAGGCAGGGATCGCCACCGTGGTCGCCCAAGCTGACGTCAGACCGCCTAACGGTCATATCTCTCCTAGCTTGGTCCTTGTTCCACTATATCACAATTCGTGTAGTTACTACTTACTAGTACTGCTACCAGAAGTAGCACATCCGACATTGGAATTGCACAACTATGCATGATTTAACTCTTTCGAGGTCATCAATAAATTCACGGTGACCAGATCGATCACACTTAAAAACCACGGGTGTGCACCAATTGATCCACACACACTTCACGATGAGCAACCTGGATACATAGTCTTCTCTAGACCATCTAGAGATTACAAGACAGTTCAACTAGTCTTCTGTAGGCCATCTAGAGATGAAAAAATACATCAAACAGTCCCCTTTGGAGTCATCAACCCCTTTTTTTTTTCGAAATAGGGAAACTCCCCTGCCTCTGCATCAATTGATGCATGCGGCGTTTTATTGCGAATGTCTCAAACGAGTAGCATTATTACAACCTTTATTACAACTCAAGGATCACTCAAGGTCTCCACGTGGATAAGCCACCTAAAAACACTCAGAAAACTACTGGAGAACATATCTATGTGAGACGCCGCTCAGAACGCCAACCGCACCGGCTGTAAAAATCCCGTGCTACCGTCGCCAAACGGTTGCACCCAGAATCCATGTCCGGGCGGTCCATGGCAGGCTGGAGAAAGGACCACATATGGATCCAATGCGTAACCAGAGGGATAACCTGCAAAAATGATGGAAAACTCTTTTGATTAAAGATAAAATCATTGCGAACATTCCATATCGCCCAAAGCAAAGCGCACACGCCAACTCTAATGAGACCTTTATCCTTTTTAGCAACACCATTTAACCAATTCCCAAATAAGTTTGTAATATTAGCCGGAGGATAAATATTAAAAGTTATACGAATAATTCTCCAAAGGATTCTTGCAAAAGGACATGAAATGAAAAGGTGTTGTATTGTCTCCTCTTGATCACAAAAACAACATTTGGTACACCCATGCCAATTACGTTTTATAAGATTATCTTTAGTTAGAATCACCCCTTTATGGAGGAACCACATAAAAATTCTGATTTTAAGTGGAACCTTAATCTTCCAAATATACTTCTTTAAGTACATTGTATGGTCATTAAGTAGATCAAGATACATAGATTTAACAGTAAACGACCCGGAGTTTGTGAGCTTCCATCTAAAAGTATCTTCACTATCGGTACGCTGGACCGACATAACTCTTGTAACCAAATCAACCCATCTATCCCATTTGTAAGACGTTAGCACTCTTCTAAAACCTATATTTAGAGCATTAGAGGCTAAAGCTTGAGCAACCGTCACATTTGTATGATTCACAATATTGTAAAGCATCGGATATTGATCTTTTAGCGGTGTATCTCCCAACCAAATATCTTCCCAGAACCTAGTTTTCTGTCCATTACCTATGACCATAGTGCCTCGGCTAAAAAACTCCTCTTTAACATTCATTAAGCCTTTCCAAAACGGGGAGTCCGTTGGTTTGGCTGAAACTTGTGACAGGGTTTTAGTTTTCAAGTATTTGTTTTGTAAAATCTCTTGCCAAACCCCTTCCTCATTCATGATCTTATATAGCCATTTGCTAAGTAAACTTTTATTCTTTAATTCTAGAACTTCCACTCCCAGACCCCCTTGTTCTTTTGGTCTACAAATTACATTCCATTTTGTTAGCCTATACTTCTTCTTGTGTCCATCACTTTGCCAAAAAAATCGGGATCGGAAAAAATCTAGCCTTTTTCTCACGCCCACCGGAATCTCTAAAAACGACAACATAAACATCGGAAGGCTCGTAAGAACAGAATTAATTAGTATAAGCCGGTCCCCATAAGATAGTAACTTACCTATCCAACTACTAAGTTTCTTTTCGAATCTATCCTCCACTGGTTTCCACTCACCATTCTTAAGTTTGCGAAAATGAATTGGAATCCCTAAGTATCTGAAAGGTAGGGATCCAATATCGCACCCAAAAAGAATCTTGTATTCATTCTCTACCTCTTTGGCTTTCCCAAAACAAAAGATTTCACTCTTATGAAAATTTATTTTGAGGCCTGATAATTGTTCAAAGATGCATAAGATCAACTTCATATTAAGAGCCTTTTCCAAATTGTGTTCCATAAATAGGATAGTATCATCCGCATATTGCAAAATAGAAATCCCCCCTTCCACTAGATGAGGAATCAAACCGCTAACTTGGTCATCTTGTTTGGCCCTATCAATGATAATTGCTAACATATCAGCAACAATGTTGAATAAAATTGGAGAGAGAGGATCTCCCTGACGCAAACCTTTTTTTGTCTGAAAATAATGACCTATGTCATCATTAACTCTAATTCCCACACTCCCTTTCTCAATATAACGTTGGATCCATGCGCACCATTTCGGATCAAAACCTTTCATCCGCAACGCTTGTTGCAGGAAAGACCAATTTACCTTATCATAAGCCTTCTCAAAATCTATTTTGAGAAGAACTCCATCTAACTTTTTCCTATGAAGCTCATGAATGGACTCATGGAGAATAACAACCCCCTCTAATATATGTCTCGCCGGAATGAAGGCGGTTTGGGTTGGCTGAACCACACTCTCGGCAATGTCTGTCACTCTATTTGTCCCTACTTTAGTAAAAATATTAAAACTAACATTTAGGAGACAAATAGGGCGATATTGTTGAATTTGAATCGCGTTTTCTTTCTTAGGTAGCAGAATAATCGTCCCAAAATTCAAATGAAATAGAGGTAAATCGCCATTTTGAAAGCTAACAAACATAGACAATATATCCTGCTTGATAACCTCCCATAAAGTTTGGTAAAATTCCGCGGGGAACCCATCTGGCCCCGGAGCTTTATTTCTTTCCATTTGAGATAAAGCCTGAAAGATTTCTTCTTCAGTAAAATTTGCCGTTAAAATGTTATTTTCTTCTGCTGAAATTTGTTTAATATCATGTGTTATTGTCTCATCCATAGTACAAGAAGTAGGATCAGAGGGGCCAAACAGAGATTTATAGTAATTTGAAATGTTCTCTTGAACTAATATTGTCCCTTCATCTTGCTCTAACTGAAAAATACGTTTTCTGCGAGGTTTCCCATTTGCAATAAGATGAAAGTATTTAGTATTGTCACCCCCTTCCTGAATATGCCTCACTTTCGCTCTTTGGGCCCATTTCGCCTCCTCATCACGGCGTAATTTGTTAATCTTAAGTTTGGCCTCCCGCAAGCTATTTCTCTCTGTCTCATCTAAAGGAATTGTTTCTGCTTTACAATCAAGCAAATCAATAATGTTTAGCCACTTTTCCTTTTCAATCTTGTTTATATTACTCAAATTTTTTGCCCATCCTCTAAGATACTGTCTAATATGTCGTATTTTATTTTGCCAACGTTCTAACGCATTTGATCCAGAATTAACCGAAGCCCACTCTTTTGCCACCATTTCAAAGAACCCATCTTCCTTCAACCAGGCAAGCTCAAAAGAGAAATGGAACTTATTTCCTTTAAACGATTGAGCTCCCGAATCCAAGAGAAGAGGTGTATGATCAGATCCCGATCGAGTTAACGCTCTCACTGAAACGAGGGGATACTTTTGTTCCCATTCAACACTAGCCAAAATACATCCCCATTAGATCTAAAAAATCTAGACATAGTTCACCTCTCCTTATTCTTCCTCTATTCTCACTTGGTTGTGGTGTTCTCTCACCCTCTCATAGTAGCAACCTAGTAGCTTTCTCTTTCTTGCTCGCATAGTCACCCACCTTGGTGGCTAGGGTTTTCTCCTTTCTTCTCTCAAGCATGCATCTTAGCCATTGGATGCAAACATCGACCCACTTTTGACACTTGCTGGACTTGATGGGATGATGTTGGGATGCCAACACACTTTAATGTGGAGGGACATGGCCCAACGAACTCCTCCTCACTACATCATAGAGGGTTTCATTGTCTATGTGCAGTCATGCCGGCGAGAGGACTAAATACATTGATTTTTGCTCTTGTTACATAATCAGCTTGGCCTCTGATGACGTTGGGACTCCAAGTGTCGAGTGTTGTATCAGCAGAGTATTTACCCCACAAGGGTGACTTGAGGTTTTATATCGAACTCTCGGGGAACTGGGCAAAGATTATTTTTTCTCTCCTCTTCTAGCAATCCTGGAAGTAAAATAAAAGCCTTGTGTCCCCAACTCCACCGTGTGGCTGTCAAGCACAAGGTTTTGTGTAAGTAAATAAAACACAAGTAAAACTGTAAAGGGGTTGGTTGTTTTGGTGTTTTGAATGCAAACAAGAAAAGTAAATATTTATATTTTTGGATTAAAATAGTGCAGCAAATAGAAAATAAGATGAAAGAAAGATAAAGTTCTTTCTTATGATAAAAAGTGGACCGGAGTTTATGGGTTCACTTGACTATTCTCTCTTTTAAGTTGTAGTGGACAAATAGTAATTCATCAATGAGATATAAGGATGCAGAACAATAATATGAGTAAGATACACATTCATATGTGCATCACATCCTAACATAGAGAT
This sequence comes from Lolium perenne, assembly GCF_019359855.2. NCBI lineage: Eukaryota > Viridiplantae > Streptophyta > Magnoliopsida > Poales > Poaceae > Lolium > Lolium perenne. Next base: position 309,730,831 of record NC_067250.2, read on the forward strand.
GATGCAACACATCTCTCTTATAATCCACAAGAAAGGGAAAACTCCATGCAATCTTGTATTAAGAATTAACAGAGTATAGCCATAAGCACTTTGACATGATGTTTGAATATTGAATATGCTACCTTCACTAAACAAGATTATAACTTTTGTTGCGTGACGAACATATCACATGCATTCATTTTATCCCTAGTGAAGTAGCAAATGAAAAGGAAAAGCCATAGTAGATCATGAATTTATTGTCAATATTCAATCACTGAAACCATGCTACTCCATCTAATACACACATCACCCCACACGCGCTCTTGCATATATGTTGGATCAGCACAAATACTTAAGAACATGGTACATAATATGCATCTATCAATACATCTTACACATAATACAATCAGATCTCATAGCACAATATCATAGAATAATGATCCACCACATAGGTATTACAAATATGGCCATAATCATATAAGACAGCTCATATGGCACTAAGAACTATAAACAACATGAGAGAAATAGATCAAGCTACTACTACAAACCCGTAGTTCAGAGGTGAAATACTCTCCTTTGATCATGGTGATAATGATGAAGACGTTGGAGAAGGTGGAGATCCCTCTAGCGGTGATCCCGCCAGAGTTTTCCCCTCCAATCTTCTTTGATGTAGCCTCCGATTTTGTGTTTCTTTCTCTCTGCGGCGCTCTCCTCCCGAGAACTCTCCGGGGACATATATATAGTGATTTTTAGGTCAAAATATATCGATGGGAGAAAAGATCACGCGATTTGGATGATCAATGGCCAAAACAGTGCAGGTGGCGCGTCCTAGATGTTTGGGCGTGCCACCAGGTCTCTTTTGAGCCTCTGGCCCATCAAGGTTTGCTGCCAGGTCCCAGGGTGCTTCTCCTGATAAAAAAATGACGCTCCAAAAATGACATGTCAATTTAACTCCGTATAGGTCTATGAAAGTGAAAAATACACAAAACAGGGTTCTCATGTTCTGTAGAGTTATAAATCAATTAAAGAGGATCATTGGTAAATTTCCATAAATCAATGTAAAACATGGTATTATCATTATATATGTTGCAAATATGTGGGAATTCAACACGATAAAGGATAAAGTTCATATATGCATTTTACATGCATCAGCCTCAGCACCACCAAAGAAATGGTTTATATTTTTGGTACCTCGAAGATACCTCAAAATCTACTTCACTGCTTTCCAATCAAGTCTTCCTGAATTATACATAAATTTTCTCATGGTACTAACCGTCTGAGCAATGGTTGACCCTGTGCACACTATAGGATACATTAAACTCCCAACTGCTGAAGCATAAGGAATATTTTGTATTTCCTTTTTCAACTTCTCATTGGAGGGACGTCACTCTTTGCTCAACTTGAAATGGGATGTTAGTGGATAAATTACTTTCCTTGTCCATCTTGAACTTGCGAAGTACTTTCTCCATGTACTCCTCCTGAGAAAACTACAACTTGTTAGATTTTATGTCTCTCTCACGTCTCATGCCGAGAATACACTTTGCTGGAGAGAAGTCTTTCAAGACAAAACGTTTGCTCAACTCTTTCTTTATTCTAGAAATTATGGAGACATTGTTGCCAAGTCCAATTAAATTTTGGTGATATCTTTGATATGCCTAAATCACGGACCTTTACCATGATATTCTCATAAAGGGTGGTGTTTTTTTTTTCTTTTTTTTTTGAACACAAGGTGGGGTCAGCGACCCCAGAGGAGCATTTCATTGATACACATGTGACAGGTACATTTTGCAACGAAGTCCTATGTCGTCTCTTGCCCTAACAAACCTACTATTTGAAATAAGGATCCCACACTTTACAGAAAGCACCCTGAAAATACATGAGAAAAAGCAATCGAGGATAGTGCCTCTGCCACCAGACGCCGGCGAGCTGCAGGCGTCGCCGCCGAGCTCCATGAGCAGCATGCTCGAATACTCCACGCCGACATGAGGATTCCGCCACTGGCAACCACCAGAAGACCGGGGACGTACCACTTGGTCCTCTGGAAGCGTCGAGCTCCAGCAGAAGAATCGGAGGGCCTCCGATCTGGAGGTTGAGGACGGGCCACCATGCTGGCCGAGGATCATGGCGACGAGCTTGGTCGCCATGTGTTGCGCTCGAGGTAGATCATCTGCTCCAGGCCGCCTCTCCAGCGATCTGCCAAGAACGACATCACCTTGACCCCCAACCTCCTTCCCACCTCCATGGTGGCAAAGAAAGGGAGGATCTTGGTCAGATTCGTCCAGATCGTGGGAGAAGCCAACGAGCTTTATTGAAGGGGTGAGGAAGCGCCGCCGCCCTCCGCCTTTGGCTCCGTCCACCGGAGCGCCGCAGAAAGCAGCCACACCACCAACAGCCACCGGGAGCAGCTCGGGCTCCGCCGTGGCCAAGCCCCCAAGGGCATAGCGCCATTCTCCACAGGGGTAAAACAAAGAAGACTACTAGATCTAAACCTGCAACTACTCCTAGCTACTCCGGCGCCTATCCCTGACCAGCTCCGGCCGGCTATTCCGGCGGAGGAGGCCCTGGAGCGGCCCGGCCCTAAGCGGCGGACTCTCAAACCCTGTAGCTGTTCGAGAGGGGAGAGGGGGGCGGGTGGTGTTTTATATGCTGACATCAAAGCAGAGAACAATGATTTCATTGCACACTTTGTCACACAATGTAGCACAACTAGGTACATTCAATGGTCATCGACATTTAATATATGATTCATGCTATTTGTTCGAATCAACCGGCTGCGTTGTATACATATTGTCAAGGGCATCATACTTTGTAGTGTTTCCATCTCAGTACTTCAAAATACCAGTATTGACAACTTCATCATCAACATCGTAATACAACAAAAGGATTACATGTGTGGAGTGGCGGAGTTTTGTTGAGAGCATAGGAGGCTAATGCCACCCCCCCCCTCCCCTCATACAATTAGTTTCCATGATATTAGTGAGGAACCATGTTTCATCTGATATATGATATAAATTTTTATACTGCCACTTCAACTCTGTTTTAGAGTATTTTCTCCCTTATAAATCTTGCTACAATTAGATCCCGTATAAACGTATTTACAGTAAATCCTTGGCTGCAGTTGCATGTCAGATTTAGAAACTTGGCGATCCTTAGTATATTGGTGAAAGACAAGATCAAATAGGAAAATAAAAATGAAGCCAATGGTTTCTGAACTTGATACTCTCCATTTGATCTTTTACTGGTCCAAAATGTTGAAAGCATGACTGGTGGAAAAAGAGAGTAATACATACGATTATTCTGATTTGATTGCTGGAATTGACGTGAAACACACGCCTCTATTACATAATAATTCAAACAATTATCTTAGTTTAAAGTATATCGAAATCCATTCGATGTCTATACATTATGCAAATAAATTAGAAAGGAAAATATTTGCAGGACGGTTGCTCATGTTGGAACGGAAAATACCATCAACTAATTTATTTTTGCCAACCGGGATTGCATTGCAAAACGGAAATACCAGGTTTAGTACAATTACACGGAGAGAACAGAGGGTAGGGAATTCGAAGTGAGTTGGGGCAGTACCTGCACTTATAAGAAACTAGAAGCGAGTTGTAACAGTAGGAGGAAACTCATTGGCTTCATTGCCCACTATGTATAGTCTAATTGTATAGAAGCGAGCAATAGAATTTACGAAATATATATAGTGGAAAAACCTATTGTTCAGCCTAAAAGAAAAACAATACCAATGAAGACACACCCGTAGAGATGATCTAACAGTACCCGTTTGTTAGCTCATGTAGTGGTCACGAAAATCTTACCTTCTCTATCTCGAGAGTCTGTTTTAACTATGGAGAACATTACTTTCTCTCTCTAGTGGGACCTCTTGGTCAGTTGGTCATACTCTCGTATTCTCTTTGTCCTATGTTTTTCTTTTCTTTTTAAAGTAAAGTATTTTAAATTTAACTTAACTTTTATACAAAAATAGTAGAACATGTGACATTAAATTATTATATTATTGAAACAATAGTCAACTAGATATTTGTTTGTATCGATTGTGAAGCATACCAATCTTTTGTTTTGTGGGTTCGTAATTAATTATATTTGTACCATTGATCGGGCCATATTTACACTATTTAAATAAATCATGATGAAACTCTAATCTCTACTATATTAAATGGCTAGAGGTGGTGAGATGGTTGGTACGTCCGTATCCGCCTCTGCAAGCTCGCGCCTATGCGTGGTTTATGCGTGAGCCGCTCCTTTCCTGTCTCTCTCACACGATCTCTGCCGTTCTGCCGTTCGTGGCTGTCTCAACGCACTGAAAGTGGGTCCCATCACGCGCTAGCAGTTCACACACACACCTTACCCAAGCACCGCCGTGCACCACGCGCCTTAGATCTTCTGCCGCCGCCGCCATTGAAGGTCGCCGCCGCCATTGAAGGTGGAGACAGTGGACAGCAACTTCGTTCAACAAAGTCGCTAATACAGGCGCCGCCGCACGCCTCTTCCGGTCCCCCTTAGTTAGTATCTTCCCCTGTGAGGCTTCGCCTCTCCTCCTCATTCACCGATCCATCGGGAGAGCGCTGTCATCACGGCTGCAACTGTAATGGGTCCGCTGGAGTTCTCGTCGGCGTCTGAGGCGGCGACCCTGGACGACTTCTTCATCTCCAGAATCTTCAGCGACGAGCACGACAATGAGCCGTGGATCCCCGCACTCGCCGGAATCATCTGCGGTCAACACGCCTCCAGCAAGCGCGAACTTGATCGACGTCTGCTTCATCCACCAGGTTGGTTGTGGCCGGCTGCTCCTTAATTTGTTGCTTGGTGCTGAATTCCTAATTTTTTCTGTTCGTTCCTTAATTGGCTCCTCTGGTCCGATGTGGGGGTTGAACGCTAATTAAACTGTTCTTTTGCTGCTCCCGGTTCAGTCTCGTGTCTAATTCACTTCCCTCATAAATAGAAGGGTTATTGCATACAGTTTAATGTAGTTACAAGAAAATCTGCCTTTTCTAGATTCGGTATCTAAATTGAAAGACTGCTGATCCATTTACTTGTTCTATCCAGGTATTATGTTTGAAAACAGGTCATGAAGGAAAAACAAAAAAGGTCATCATCATGAGGTCATGAGAGAGTTGCAAGTTTTTCTTAATTGTTTGTCTAGAACAAATATACTGCAGAAAAGGCAAAGTTGCTATTGTTAAGTCCTTATGCAAGTGAACGATACAAATGATATCTTATTAATAGTCATCCAACAAACTATTTAACCCAGAGTGTCTGATTGGCAGGCATTAAAGAATGGATATCCAAGAATGGCATTGGCTGAAAGAGCTTACTACTGACATTAGCTTGGTGAGAGTTTGTTTTCTTGTTGTAGTCTCAGTGTCATTAATTAACCTTGATGTTTTCTTCATGATACTTGGGAGCCAGAGGGAAGAAACGAGAATCCATTACACTAGCCACTGCAGTCTAAACAAACTATATGTCCAATTAACAGTTTAATACCGGAGTTTAATGTAAGAAGTAGCTGTAGTTACATTGTAAATCAAGTTTGGGATACTTATTATGTAGAGAAAAGAAATGAGTTAATTTTAATCCGGAAGTCGACCACTAAATATATAATTATACAGTAGGGATGCAGTCAACGTTAAATTTGTGAGCTGCAAATGGCTGCCAGATTGCCTCAAAGAAGAAAGCAGCTGTCTGCTCACTACGTTGAGAAGGAATTACTGAAAGCCATGAGGAATTTTATTTTAATATGTGATGTGAATTGGTAACTGATGGAAATACCTAGGATTCCTAATTCTCTTTAAGATTAAATTGTGCGCAATATGCAGATCGCTGAGAGCGTTGGTGGGACGGAGCATGGTGTTCCAACTTCCAACCATCGTTTAGGTAGGTTTTTTCTGTCAGAAGAAGAAGCCTTAGATGGTGACCAGGGAGAGGAAGATGGTCTAGGTCAAGGGCTTATGAACAATGAAACCGTAGGTGTTAGTATTCTAAGTAGTCATTGGTTGAGATCCACGAAATGACATAAACCGAGGTTGATCAAGGTAGACTGATATTTTTGCTGATGAATATGTGATACTTACCTGCAAGTACCCTCAATACAAAAAAGAGATTCTCTTAGCGAAGCCTCAGCAAAGTTCTTCGTTAGCAGAAGCTCGTATTCCCTTAGTACAACTGTGAGATTCTCTTACTAGCTGTACTTTCTTTAAAAAAAATTCTTTGAGTTTGGTTCGGTTCTGTGCATCATCTTACTCTGAATTTTGACATGTTTCTGTCACCAATGAAGTGATATGTACTAATTTGTGTTCCACTTATCATGATTAATATAGGCAGGTGGATGATGTTGTAACGGAGCTACGGAGATAGATAATGGCAAATGGCCACTTGTCATAGTACATAATAAACACATCTCCAAGCTTATGGAAAATTCAAAGAATAGGCATCTGATTGAGACTTGGAGAGAAATGCAGCATTGTGCACATCTCAGAGTGGATCAAACGATAACTGGTAATGTTCCTCACCTTGTCAACTGGATGCCCTTGCACATGTTTCTTTTTGGTACTTTATTTTAAGATATTAATATAAGTACAGTTCACCTTATTCAGAGTTGGCAGTAACTTGTACCCTGTAGTTGGGCACAGATTGACTAATGTGCAATTACGTTATGCACACCATCCTACCTGATGTTATGTCCCTTGTGTTTGCTAAATACAAGTGCAGTTCACCTTCTTCGCATAGATTGACTATTCTGTGCAATTAGATTATATATGTGAAATTATCACCATCTTACCCATTATTATCCTGCAGATGGAGTCGTTCTGCTGCCTCTCCAGGGACTCTCAGCCTTGTGGGCTTTCTATCCCCGCCTCCGATTTCGGTACCGACGTCATGGTCCTTCCCCGATGGAGATGCTCGCCAAGGATAACTTCCTCCTCGACCTCGCATACCCTGGATGGCACCTCGCCCCATTGCCTCGATGGAGATGCTCGCCAAGGATGACTTCCTCCTCGACCACGCATACCCGCGCCAACAGCTCGCCCCACTACCCCGCTTCAGGTGAGCGTGCCTTGTATCGTACTTCAGTTTCGGGGGAATTTGGGCATCAGTTGTGTTCTGGTGATTTTTTTTGAGATCTGACCGAACATGCTAGCTGTAGTGATACATGTTATGCTCCAAATAATCAATGAGAAAAACAACTACAAGTAGAGTAAGTTTACTCACAATTATCACATGATGTTGTTTGCTCAAGGATAGCACAATATACTGTATGCTCAAATAAGCTTGCTCAGGGATAACACAATATATGCTCAAACAAGTTTCCTGTTACATGATGTTGTTTGCTCAAGGATAACAAAATTTATGACGTTGTTAATTTTGTTGCACTGTAGATTTTTTTTTGTCAGTATTAACTGATGAGTCTGCAAGTTTATTCTAAGGGAAAGGATTTCTGTTATAAAATATAATTCTTCATTTACAAGTGTATATTGTTTCGTAAGACTAAATTATGCATTTATTTGGTCCAGGAAATTGGTTGGTTGCATTCTGTGTAGAGCTTGCTGTAAATTTGGATCATTCGCATTCTTCCAATACAAAGTAGCTACTTCTATAATATTCCATTACTCATCTAATAAGAAGCAAATAATCCGAACCTTCTATTTGTTAGGGATGAGTTTAAAACTTGGATAAGATGTCTACGACTGTACCACACAATATATATAAAGACCAAATTCATTGCTATTGTGCTTTGTGAATTTTTTCTTCTTGCCAACCTATAATTGACTACTTACTATGATTTCTTTCCATACACACATGTAAAATCTGCCACAGGACTATTATTCTTCGCTGATATAGGCAGTGTCAAGTGCTTCAGATTTTATGTGGTGACCATTGGATGTTAATTGCAATGTTGGTTCTGTGAGGATCTCGCAGGAGCCTAAGGAATCAAGTTCACTCCAATGCAGAAATACAATGGAAAATGCAGCTCAAGGTAAATCAACTCAGAAATTTTAGTACCTCTAGATTTCCTAGGCTCCTTAAATGCAGTGACAAAGACTGTAACTGTGAAATATGAAGACAATGAAGTTTCCTATATCAATGAACTTGAGTATATAAATTATGAATATGGGCAAATGTCTGGCAGGTTAGAGTTGATAAGCAGTATCTATAACCATATTGCTTGCACATAATATGTTGGTCAAAGTCTCAAGGACCAGGACATTTTTAATTTCCATATCTTAGAGCTGCCACAGTGCTCCCTGGTGTCTATTAAAATGCGTTGTCTGGAAAATAATGTGGACGAGGTTAACAAACTGTATATGGATTTGACTCAACTTTTACTGTGATGTAATGAAGTTTTATCATGCATTTCCTTTGTTACACTTGATACTCCCAAATACGCCATTGACGATTCTTTTTATGTTGAAGAACAGAGTTGGCTCAAATTTTCCATGGAGATTGGGTATCTATGGTCTTTGCATTGACTAGCTAATGCATTTGTGTTTTAGCCATACTTACCATGTAAATTATGGTCATATTCAAGTAATCTAATAGTACAATGTGAACCGGGTACTATCTTTCTGGATTATTGTGAACTACAACTCTCAGTGTTCAAAGCTATTATTTGTAGACAGATTGCATAGCTAGAGTTCTCGAGAAAATGGCCAAGTGATGAGTTGGATCTTTCTTCACGGGCTAAGGTATGTCCCATGTAGAAATTACCATTGTTGTTCTACACCCATCTTCTTACATCTAAGTTTCTCTATACATTGTTCGTTTCTGAGTTTGGAATAATGGTTGCTACTCCCATGATGAATAGCTTAGCTAAATTGTTTTATGAATTATCTTTGTGTGAGTCTAGATATTCAAAACTGTCCTTGCATGTGTGCCGCTGAGAAAAACTTTTGTTTTGATGTTGTACTGAGCATGACATCTGTGTTGTACTGACCCCAACATCTGTTGTGTAATAAATTAGATGGAGATGCAAAGGAATAATAGAAGACGAGAATGGAGAATAGAAGAGCAGAGGATTGAAAGTTTCAATGCTTAATGCTTATGAAACTATTTTCAATTTCTTAAACTCAGAATATTGATTTTGTGAGCTACTGCGATTATGTGCACCGTGCACATAGCATTTGAAATGCTATATGATTACAAAAGATACATCAGTTATAAACTGTGTACTGAATAAAGCAGCATTTTTATACACTTAGGACTGCATTTGCAAACTGAAAACTTTCCGGGGTAGATGTGCCCTTAAAACATTCCTCTTGAAACTTTTTGGTGCACATTTTAGACGTAAAACCTTTTAGGGTATATTTTGCATATGCCCTTAATTTTTTGGGGATGCGCTCTTGAAAATTTTCGAGGTACATAAAATATGTGGCCTAAAGGATATACGTACTATTCTGGCACATTTTTAAAGTGTCCTTAATAATTTCCGAGTAGCTGCTAAATTCGACACATTTTATGTGCCCTTAAATATTTGAGGGCACAATCACATATTTTGGGATGCTTAAAATGCCCCGAATTACATACCATGAGGGGAGGCCATCTCCTTCGTGGTCTTCCGTGGCAAATGGCTGGATGTCCCCCTGCAGATCAAAGAAAATGTGACAGCACCATATTCATCTTGCCATTTTGCTCAAAAGCAACGTTGAATTTTCCGTAACGAGGAAACTTCAATTCACCAGCCTGCTTCCTTTGTGAAGGATGAAGCTCAGGAGTATGCATTTGCAAGTCCAAAGCCTTGAGAAAATATTTTACTGTAATTATTTCTACCTGAAGCCAACATTTGCTGAACCGTTTAGATGCATTATTTTGACACATGTGCAAATACAAAAAATAAATGGAAAAATATAGGCCGTGACAACGCACGGGCATTCAACTAGTAACATATAATATGCTCAAAATTTAATTAAAGATTAGATTTAAATTTAATTGAGGTATACTATTAATATATGCATATATTTTAATTTGATATAAATATAAATTCATGATAAATTCATAGTATCGTGATACTACGATACGAGTCTATGATACGACATTCCTGACAATAAAATAATACTAGCTTGTATCTCGATACGGACAACTTTGCTTGTAATCCTACCCAACTATGGTTTAAGAAAACGTGTTCCTTCTTTGCAAAAAAAAAAAAAAATCAGAAAAAAAGAGAGAATGTGTCCCTCTTTAAACAAAACACGGACAGTTCAAGACGACTCGCAGATGCAGCCGTCTCCGAGATGCATCGTAGCCAACATGCCTTCACCGGCCCAAGGCGCCGCTACACTTAGGAATAGGAATACTTTTCAAAGTCTTGGCACATTGTGGCAGGCTCTTGTGAGCTTAAATATCTAGGTGTAGCAGATGACCACGTCAAGTCTTAATCTGACCAAACGCATAACAATCCTACCTTCTCTCTACCCAACTTGCGGGTGTTTCTAACTAGGGCTAAAATTAAAACTTAAAACTCGCGAGCTAAATGAGTAACTCGCGATTTGGCTTCACTGGTGGAAAAAGGGCCATTAGTCGCGGTTTGCAACATCCATTAATACCGGTTGTGCAACCGGTATTAAACATGCGGGACTAAAGCCCCCCCCCCCCCCCCCCCGGCCCCTTTAGTCGCGGTTGCTAACGAACCGCGACTAAAGACCCGTCCACATGGGCGCCAGGCGACGGTCGGGGCGGAGGACCTTTAGTCGCGGTTCTTCTGGCCAACCGCGACTAAAGGCCGCCGCAGGTTTAGGGTTTTAGCCCCCCCCCCCCCCTCCCCCTAATCCTGGTTTCTTTTTAATTTTTATTGTTTTATTTCTTTTGTGTTTTATTTTAGTTTTGAAGGAGTTTCACATATTCTACGGTACTACATACATGCATATGAATGTACAATTTCAAACAAATTTGAAATTAGAACCAAAAAGAATTCAAGAGGAATATACAATATATATTCAATATCATCGGATGACCATATACAATTTTGAACAAGTTTTCATACATAATTTAATGCATATGAAGTTCTACGTCCTCTACATAGTGTTCTCCTTTAGGATCGACGACTTCCCTCGTGAACCATCCAGCTAGTTCCTCTTGAAGTGGTCGGCGAGCTTCTGGACTAAGCAACATCCGGAGGTTATTCCTCTTGACATTGTTATCACACGGAAACCGCTCAGAGGTGTATCTCCGGATCATCTCACAAACATAGTATCCACATAGATTGGTCCCCGGTGGCTGAATATCCCCAGTCGCAGCCACTGACCGCATGAATTGTAGCTCTTTTTTGAATTCACCGACCCTTTCATATGAGAACCGTATCCAAACCCTACAAGGCAAATAAAATTAAATGAACAAGAGAGTTATTAGTTACTTGATATTAGGAAATGAACGAAATAGGCCGATCGATATAGAGCGCAAATGAATGAAAATAATTACTTCTGCAGCATTCTTCTCATGTCGCCCCAAAGCTTTGCATCCAGAGTCAGAGAGTTGTGGACGAGACATGTGGAGGTGTCAAATTTAATTACTAGCAGAATCCAGTGGAACCTGCGGACACGATACATGCACAGTCATGCATAACTCATCGATTAGCCGGCCACATACCATGCATGGAGTAAACAAAAGAGAATGTGCTCAAGACAGAAACACTCACCCAAAATGGTAAGGAAATAGAATATCACTTTTGAGTTTCTGCTTTGTAAGAAACCGCCACAGGTCTTCCTCCACGTCGGCGGGGTGTTTTTCTAACACATATCCATTAACGATGTGTGGGTCAATGAACCCAACATCATGGATGTTCCTTACTTCGCATTCCTTAATCTTCATTCTGCATATATAATAGCGTACACAACAATATAGTTAGAACATATATATAGTGCAGGCAATATGAACGAGATGGGGTAGAAATAAATCACTTACAGAACGTAGCAACTGATGAAAGATTTGTCGAGCTCGCACAGATTGAAAAGCTGGAACAATTCACTCAGATGAATTGTTACATAGTAATGTTTGAAGTGATGCTCATATCTAACTTCCGCATAAATATATTCTTTGGTGTTTTTATTTTTTATGTAACCCTTGTACCATTTCAGCAGACTTTTCATTTGTGGAGGTAGATCCTCTTCCTGCGCAGGCTCGACGAGAGGCCCATTCGGCACATATGTAATTACTACCTCCTTCACTGGCGCCTCATCAAGGCCTAATAGTGCACGAAGAGTCATACCGATCAGGGCCGCTTGTTCTCTGGCAGCCGTTACGGTCATTCCCTGTTCTGCCGCAGCTGCTATGATTGTGGGGACCATTAGTTCAGCATCCGGACCGGCGGCTTTCACTATGAGCGGGGCGATCGATTGTTTACTTTGTTCCCCGAGCTGGGCAACTCGTTTCCCGCTTTTTTTACTTGCTAATTCTTTCTCGGCCTCCTCCAAGGCTTTCTTCTCCTGCTTCTCCGCCAGCTCTTTCTTCTCCTTCAACATGAGTGCCTGCCTACGAAGTTCACGTGCATAGTCGTCAGGCAGATTCTTCGCGGCTTGGGATGGTGTGCTCAAAAATGACTTAGCCCACTTCTTTTCCTTGTCAGAATATACTGGCTTGGGCTCGGGCTCTCTTCTCGCTTGGCATTCCGCCCTCCATTTCTCATGGTGAGCAGCCGCGGCCGCGTCGACTTCCTAGGCACTACTTTCCCAAGGCCTCGTGGGTAGAGGCTTCAGTGATGGCTCCGGTACCTTTGTGGTCTTAGGTACATAAGGGTCCGGGTTAATAGTCCAGGACTGCTTCTCCTTCTTCGCCGGAGGTGGATTGGGGGGCGGCGTCTGCTTACCCGCCCGGGGCGGACTGGGGGGCGGCGGCTGCTTACCTGCCGGAGGTGAATTGGGGGGCGGCGTCGGCTGACGTGAAGGAGATGTTGGTGAAGCACCACCACCACCACCACCACCGCCACCGCCACCACCACCGTAGGGGGGGTGGACTTGTTGGCCTTGGCGCCTCGCCTGGAAACTTGATAAACTTCTTTTGCCATAGAATGAAATGGCGCTTAACATCTCCAAGTCTTCTCTCCCCTTCAGGTGTAGCAATGTCAATCTCCAGGTCCTCAAACCCTTGTACTATGTCCTCCACCGTGACACGAGCATAGCCATCTTGAATGGGCTTGTTGTGATGGAGTGCTCCAGGTTCACATGGTAAAGCACTGCCGATGGCTACCTTCATGGACATGTTCCCCATTGGATAATACAGATGACATTCTTTCATCTCCTTTACATCGTCCACGGGGTAGCGAGGAGGCTCCGGTGCAGTAATTTCGATCGCCGGAGGCTCCGGTGCAGTAATTTCGATCGTCGGTGCATGTGCACCAGCCGGTGAGGCCTCCGTGGAAGCCACGCTGCTTCTCCGCTGCTGGCTTCCGACATCCGGTGGATGATCTTCATGCTGCGTCCGAGCTGCCTCTCTTTCTTGTACTAGTACATCCACGGTTTTCTTCATCTCATTGAATTCCGATGCCAACCGCGCCAGCTCATCTTTTTGCCGATCCGCCTTCCTCTTACGGCTTCTGTAACTGTAGGGGTCATCTTCCCGGGAAAACCCTTCTTCCCACAAAATGACGCCTTTGCCTCGTACACGTCCTCCGTGTTCAGGATTCCCGAGGGCTCTTGTCAGCTGGTCATTCTCTCTGTTGAACTTGATCTTCCCCTCTTGAGCATCCCTCATTGCATCAATAAGGGCTTGGGTGGGTTTAAACTTTGTGTCTCGGCGGGTACACTCCCCTGTCACCGGGTCTAGCGTTCCCCCATGCCCGTACCACCAGCTTTTGGCCCTAGGGTCCCATCCCTCGGTACCTAGAGGGATTCCTCGTGCCCTCAGGTCATCCTCCATCTTCTGCCACTTATGCTCCGAAAGGCGGTATCCTCCTGGCCCCATAATATGATTGTACTGCTTCTTAGCCGCATTTGCCTTATTTTTATCCGATATGGACTTGAATTCCTCTGATTTCTTTTGCCTCACAAATTCGGGCCAATCATCTTTAATCTTCTCATACTGTCCGGTGAAATCCGGAGTATTCCCCTTCTCGACATATTGAGCCACTAAATTTTTCTTGTATGTGCGGAATGCTGTGGCCATCTTCTCAAGAGCGAACTCTTTGACCAGCCTCCTCCTCTTACGTCCCTCCGGATCGTCGTTACCGAATTCATCTTTTTTGCGGTATTCCGGAGGTAGAACGAAATGCTCCATAAGCGTTCTCCAGCATTCCTTTTTCTTTCTCTTGCTGACTAAACTGGAACCAACACGTGCCTTCACTGGCTCATGCCATTCCTGGACGGTGATCGGGACGCTGTCTCTAACAACGACTCCGCATTGGTTGATGAACTTGGTGTACGCCTCTTCGGGCTCCAGCGGCTTGCCTTTTGGACTGATAACATCAATGGTATATATCACTCCTTGTTTCAGCGTCTTGGTTTTGCCACGCTTTGTCTTCACCGATTTTTTCGACGATCCGCTGGCCGAGGGCTAAAATAAGAAAGAGAGTCGAGTTAATACACATATTTATTGAAATCGGTAAATTTGTATCACCAGAGGCTCAATGTATATATATACCTCGTCGGAGGTGGTGATTGCTAATTGCTTATCAACATCGCCGGAGGTGATTGTCGACGGTTCAACTCCATCAACAGTGCCCGTTCCTTCGTCATCACCTCGCCGACGACCTTCATCTTCACCGCCAAGGTTCAGATAAGAAGAGATATCGTCTTCTTCATCTTCTTGGGGCGGCGGCACATAAAGAATGTCGCCGTTTATGATGCCGAAAAGATGTGCCTCGGCTTCCGGATTATAGTTATCCCTAATCGGGTCGGCTCTATCGTCCGCCATATGTGTCACTCCTGAAAACATGTAGTAAAAACTAATTAATTGTGTATATGCCAGCATTATCACATCTCTTCTACATATAAAGAGAGAGGGCGACGAGGGAGGCGAGAGGGGGGACGCGTATTAATTGTGTATATGCGGACGATCGACCTCGCCTCGCAGTGACCGCGTGACCGAGAGACCGGTGGCGGTGGCGAAAGGGCGGTGGCGGTGACGGTGGCGGTGGCGGTGCCGATCCTCTCTCTCGTAAAAACAAAAAAAAACCCCGCGCGTATAAGGAGGGGGCGGCGAGGGCCTCTCGCCGCCCCCTCCGTATACACGCGGGGTCGGTGGCGAAAGGGCGGTGGCGAAAGGGCGGTGGCGGTGACGGTGGCGGTGGCGGTCCCTCCTTTCTCTCTCTTTCTCTCTGGCGCGCGAGAGGGTCGCGCGGCGCCCCCTCCATATACACGCGGGGTCGATCGGTGCCCCGGCCCTCCTTAACATTATTTTGTTAATAGCGCGTAATTATAATTATAACATATATATACCTCACATCAAGTTTTACTTTTTTTTGTTAATTATCAAGTTTTACTTTTTTTTTGTTAATTTACCGTTTTTGTTAAACTAATTAACTAGTTAAAATTAAAAAGAACAAAAAAACACAAAAAACTAAAAAAGAAAGAACAAAAAACCCCGGCCGGGGCTCCTCTCCCTCTCTCTCTCTGATCACCGCGCGGGTACGGCGGCCGTCGGCCGGCCTTCTCTCCTCTCTCTCTCTCAGCGCGCATCTCTCCTCTTCTCTCTCACTGCGGCGGCGGTGCCGACGACGACGAGGGGCGTACGGGGCGACGGGCGCGCGCGCGCGACAGGGTGTGGGCGAGGCGGCGACGTGTACGAGGGAGGACAACGGCGCGACGCGCGAGAAGGGCGACGTACGGCACGAAGTCGATGAGGAGACGGCGGCGGAGTCGACGAGGAGGCGGCGGCGCGAGTCGACGGCGGCGCAGACGACGCGAGCGACTAGGAGGCGGCGGCGCAGAGATCGGCATCTGTCGGCGTTCGCGAGGAAGAAGATGGAATCGAAGCGTGCGCGAGCGCGCGAGTTTTTATAGGCAAGGGGCTTTAGTCGCGGTTGGGGTCACCAACCGCGACTAAAGGGTAGTTTTTAGTCGCGGTTGGTGACCCCAACCGCGACTAAAGCCGTTTTTTCGCCATTTTTGCGGTTCCCGCGGAAACGACCTTTAGTCGCGGTTGGGGACACCAACCGCGACTAAAGGTCCTTTTCCAGTTTAATTCGAAATACAAATAATATATGAAAAAATTCAGAAAATAAAACTAATTCATTTCAAAATCTTAAAAATACAAATAATATATCAAAAAGTTCAGAAAAATAAAAATAATTCATTTCAAAATCGTCAAAATACAAATAATACATCAAAAAATTCAGAAAAATAAAACTAATTCATTTCAAAATCTTAAAAATACAAATAATATATCAAAAAATTCATAAAAATAAAACTAATTCATTTCAAAATCTTCAAAATACAAATAATACATCAAAAAATTAAGAAAAATAAAACTAATTTATTTCAAAATCTTAAAAATACAAATAATACATCAAAAAATTCAGAAAAATAAAACTAATTCATTTCAAAATCTTAAAAATACAAATAATATATCAAAAAATTCAGAAAAATAAAACTAATTCATTTCAAAATCTTAAAAATACAAATAATACATCAAAAAATTCAGAAAAATAAATTTCTTCCCGCCTCTGTCTTTCCGCCTCCCTATTCCCACCAGTTTTTTCCGGCCGCCTCTGTCTTCCCGCCCCCCTCTTCCCACCAGTTCTTCCCGCCTCTGTCTTTCCACCCCCTCTTCCCGCCAGTTCTTCCCGGTAGCCTCTGTCTTTCCGCCCCCCTCTTTCACGGGCTTGCAGGAAGAAATTCCGAGGAGCAACTTCCGAAGATGTCGTAGGGCGTGGGCACCGACGACATCTTCAAGAAGTTGCGCCATGGGAGATTTTCCAACCCTTTACTCCATTCATGGGGATGAAACTCTCCCTACCTGCTAGGTTGGCTTGTTGGTCTGCTTGCCAAGGCGTATCGATGCTCCTTTTATAGGCACGACGCCGCTTCTGCTTTGTCTTGTTCCTCCGACAGGGCGTCGTGCGCTACATGCTTTATCTCATCGAGCAGTGCGTCCACCCACGCGTCCTTATCCTACCGATAGCTTTAGTCCCGGTTGCACCCACTAGCCGGGACTAAAGCTTACCCTGACATCCTTATCCCACCGACAGTTTTATTAGATGATACAAAACCACCTTTAGTCCCGGTTGCACCCACCAGCCGGGACTAAAGATTAGATGACCAGCTCTAGATTCCTCTTCTTCCCGCCATTTCTTCTTTGTCTTCCCGCCTCTTTCTTCCCGCCACTTTCTTCCCGCTCCCATTTTCCCGCTCCCATTTTCCCACCATTTCTCACTACATATATGTAGCCCGGCTTGGCCAGCATTATCACATCTCTACAATCTCTCATCACTCTCTCATGGCTTCCACCGCACCCACTCTAACCTACCAGCAGGTGGAGGAGCTTTGCGCCTCGAACTGCCCTTGCCCACCGGGCTACCGCGTCCCCGCCGGCTGGAGCCTAAGCGCCGGAGGCGTGCCGGTCCCTCCCGTCCCTCAGGGCACTGCGCGCCGGGCGGCCATCACAAACCACTACTACCTCGATGTCACGCCGGAGCAGCGGATGAATCCCCGCTGGCATCCCGATAACCAGCATACTTGGGACGCCTTCTTCATCAATCGGCGTGACAGGGCGCTCGCCAGGTATGAGGAGGACGGTCTGCTTCCTGGGAACTTCCACGAGGCCGGTCGTCGGCTATGGTGGTACGACCGGACTCTACAGAGTGTTATGGACTACATCACGGCCAGCGATATCCCCCGCCTGCGCTACCCTCAGTTCGAGCCACGAGCGCCGCCCGACGACAGCGACGACGACAGCAGCGATGACAACGGCGGCAACTTAGAAGGCGACGACTACCAGTACAACGGCGGCGACTATGAAGACTACGAGTATGCATATTATACGCCTAGGCAGGAGTATGACTAAGTCACTCCAAATTTCATATGTATCATCAGTGGTATTTATGGCATGGCCAATCAATTTCGGCAATGCTAGATCCACCAAATCCCATGCAATTACGGCTCCTCTAGTCCTTTTCCCATTATACGCCTAGGCAGGAGTATGACTTAGTGATACGTCTCCAACGTATCTATAATTTCTGATGTTCCATGCTTGTTTTATGACCATACCTACATGTTTTATACATACTTTATGATGATTTTATGCATTTTATGTAACTAACCTATTGACGAGATGCCGAAGTGCCAATTCCTGTTTTCTGCTTTTTTTGGTTTCAGAAATCCTAGTAAGGAAATATTCTCGGAATTGGACGAAATCAACGCCCAAGATCTTAAAATCCCACGAAGCTTCCAGAACACCCGAGAGCCACCAGAGGAGGGCCCTGTGGGCCCCAGTGGGCCGCACCCCCCTATTGTGTCGTCGCCTCGTCAGCCCTCCGAATCCGTCTCTTCGCCTATATAAAGGTCCCTGACCTAAAACATCGAGACGGAAAAGCCACGGTACGAGAAACCATCCAGAGCCGCCGCCATCTGATACGCGTACAGCACGCGTCCGTTGGGAACCCCAAGAGGAAGGTGCGATGCGTACAGCGGCAAGTTTTCCCTCAGTATGAAACCAAGGTTTAATCGAACCAGTAGGAGCCAAGAAGCACGTTGAAGGTTGATGGCGGCGAGATGTAGTGCGGCGCAACACCAGGGATTCCAGCGCCAACGTGGAACCTGCACAACACAACCAAAGTACTTTGCCCCAATGAAACAGTGAGGTTGTCAATCTCACCGGCTTGCTGTAACAAAGGATTAGATGTATAGTGTGGATGATGATTGTTTGCAGAGAACAGTAGAACAATTGCAGTAGATTGTATTTCAGATGTAAAGAATAGGACCGGGGTCCACAGTTCACTAGAGGTGTCTCTCCCATAAGATAATTAGCATGTTGGGTGAACAAATTACAGTTGGGCAATTGACAAATAGAGAGGGCATGACCATGCACATACATGATATGATGAGTATTGTGACATTTAATTGGGCATTACGACAAAGTACATAGACCGCTATCCAGCATGCATCTATGCCTAAAAAGTCCACCTTCAGGTTATCATCCGAAACCCTTCCAGTATTAAGTTGCAAACAACAGACAATTGCATTAAGTATGGTGCGTAATGTAATCAATAACTACATCCTCGGACATAGCATCAATGTTTTATCCCTAGTGGCAACAGCACATCCATAACCTTAGAGGTTTCTCTCACTCCCCCAGATTCACGGAGACATGAACCCACTATCGAGCATAAATACTCCCTCTTGGAGTTACTAGCATCAACTTGGCCAGAGCCTCTACTAATAACGGAGAGCATGCAAGATCATAAACAACACATAGATATAAATTGATAATCAACATAACATAGTATTCTCTATTCATCGGATCCCAACAAACACAACATATAGCATTACAGATAGATGATCTTGATCATGTTCGGCAGCTCACAAGATCCGACAATGAAGCACATAAGGAGAAGACAACCATCTAGCTACTGCTATGGACCCATAGTCCAGGGGTAGACTACTCACTCATCACTCCGGAGGCGACCATGGCGGTGTAGAGTCCTCCGGGAGATGAATCCCCTCTCCGGCAGGGTGCCGGAGGTGATCTCCTGAATCCCCCGAGATGGGATTGGCGGCGGCGGCGTCTCTGGAAGGTTTTCCGTATCGTGGCTCTCGGTACTGGGGGTTTCGCGACGAAGGCTATTTGTAGGCGGAAGGGCAGGTCAGGGGGCCACACGAGGGGCCCAGATGACAGGTCGGCGCGGCCAAGGCTTAGGCCGCGCCGCCCTACCATCTGGCCGCCTCGTGGCCCCACTTCGTTGACTCTTCGGTCTTCTGGAAGCTTCGTGTGAAAATAGGCCCCTGGGCGTTGATTTCGTCCAATTCCGAGAATATTTCCTTACTAGGATTTCTGAAACCAAAAACACCAGAAAACAGCAACTGGCTCTTCGGCATCTCGTTAATAGGTTAGTTCCAGAAAATGCATAAATATGACATAATGTGTGCATAAAATATGTAGATATCATCAATAATGTGGCATGGAACATAAGAAATTATCGATACGTCGGAGACGTATCAGCATCCCCAAGCTTAGTTTCTGCTCGTCCCGAGCAGGTAAACGATAACAAAGATAATTTCTAGAGTGACATGCCATCATAACCTTGATCATACTATTGTAAGCATATGTAATGGATGCAGCGATCAAAACAATGTAAATGACATGAGTAAACAAATGAATCATATAGCAAAGACTTTTCATGAATAGTACTTCAAGACAAGCATCAATAAGTCTTGCATAAAAGTTAACTCATAAAGCAATAATTCAAAGTAGAGGTATTGAAGCAACACAAAGGAAGATGAAGTTTCAGCGGTTGCTTTCAACTTATAACATGTATATCTCATGGATATTGTCAATGTAAAGTAATATAACAAGTGCAATATGCAAGTATGTAGGAATCAATGCACAGTTCACACAAGTGTTTGCTTCTTGAGGTAGAGAGAGATAGGTGAACTGACTCAACAATAAAAGTAAAAGAAAGGTCCTTCAAAGAGGAAAGCATCGATTGCTATATTTGTGCTAGAGCTTTGATTTTGAAAACATATAGAGAGCATAAAAGTAAAATTTTGAGAGGTGTTTGTTGTTGTCAACGAATGGTAGTGGGCACTCTAACCCCCTAGCCAGACAAACCTTCAAAGAGCGGCTCCCATTTTATTTTATTTTTGTGTGGCACTCCTTCCAACCTTTCTTTCAAAAACCATGGCTAACCGAATCCTCGGGTGCCTGCCAACAATCTCATACCATGAAGGAGTGCCTTTTTATTTTAGTTTTATTATGATGACACTCCTCCCACCTTTGCTTTCTCAAGCCATGGCTAACCGAATCCTTCGGGTGCCGTCCAACAATCACATACCATGGAGGAGTGTCTATTTTTATTAATTAATTTGGGACTGGGAATCCCATTGCCAGCTCTTTTTGCAAAATTATTGGATAAGCGGATGAAGCCACTAGTCCATTGGTGAAAGTTGTCCAACAAGATTGAAAGATAAACACCACATACTTCCTCATGAGCTATAAAACATTGACACAAATCAGAGGTAATAAATTTTGAATTGTTTAAAGGTAGCACTCAAGCAATTTACTTTGGAATGGCGGAGAAATACCATGTAGTAGGTAGGTATGGTGGACACAAATGGCATAGTGGTTGGCTCAAGTATTTTGGATGCATGAGAAGTATTCCCTCTCGATACAAGGTTTAGGCTAGCAAGGTTATTTGAAACAAACACAAGGATGAACCGGTGCAGCAAAACTCACATAAAAGACACATTGTAAACATTATAAGACTCTACACCGTCTTCCTTGTTGTTCAAACTCAATACTAGAAATTATCTAGACCTTAGAGAGACCAAATATGCAAACCAAATTTTAGCATGCTCTATGTATTTCTTCATTAATAGGTGCAAAGTATATGATGCAAGAGCTTAAACATGAGCACAACAATTGCCAAGTATCACATTATCCAAGACATTATAGCAAATTACTACATGTATCATTTTCCAATTCCAGCCATATAACAATTTAACGAAGAAGAAACTTCGCCATGAATACTATGAGTAAAGCCTAAGGACATACTTGTCCATATGCAACAGCGGAGCGTGTCTCTCTCCCACACAATGAATGCTAGGATCCATTTATTTCAAACAAAACAAAAACAAAAACAAACCGACGCTCCAAGCAAAGCACATAAGATGTGATGGAATAAAAATATAGTTTCAGGGGAGGAACCTGATAATGTTGTCGATGAAGAAGGGGATGCCTTGGGCATCCCCAAGCTTAGATGCTTGAGTATTCTTGATATATGCAGGGGTGAACCACCGGGGCATCCCCAAGCTTAGAGCTTTCACTCTCCTTGATCATGTTGTATCATCTCCCTCTCTTGATCCTTGAAAACTTCCTCCACACCAAACTCAAAACAACTCATTAGAGAGTTAGTGCACAATTAAAATATACATGTTCAGAGGTGACATGATCATTCTTAACACTTCTGGACATTTCACAAAGCTACTGAAAGTCAATGGAATCGAAATATCCATCGAACATATCAAAACAGGCAATGCGAAATAAAAGGCAGAATCTGTCAAAACAGAACAGTTCGTAAAGATGAATTTTATTGAGGCACCAGACTTGCTCAAATGAAAATGCTCAAATTGAATGAAAGTTGCGTACATATCTTAGGATCACTCACGTAAATTGGCATAATTTTCTGAGTTACCTACAGAGAATTTAGCCCAGATTAGTGACAGCAAAGAAATCTGTTTCTGCGCAGTAATCCAAATCTAGTATGAACCTTACTATCAACGACTTTACTTGGCACAACAATGCACAAAACTAAGATAAGGAGAGGTTGCTACAGTAGTAAACAACTTCCAAGACACAAATATAAAATAAAATTACTGTAGTAAAAACATGGGTTGTCTCCCATAAGCGCTTTTCTTTAACGCCTTTCAGCTAGGCGCAGAAAGTGTGTATCAAGTATTATCAAGAGACGAAGTGTCAACATCATAATTTGTTCTAATAATAGAATCAAAAGATAACTTCATTCTCTTTCTAGGGAAGTGTTCCATACCTTTTTTGAGAGGAAATTGATATTTAATATTACCTTCCTTCATATCAATGATAGCACCAACAGTTCGAAGAAAAGGTCTTCCCAATATGATGGGACAAGATGCATTGCATTCAATATCCAAGACAATAAAATCAACGGGGACAAGGTTATTGTTAACGGAAATGCGAACATTATCAACTTTCCCCAAAGGTTTCTTTGTAGAATGATCAGCAAGATTAACATCCAAATAACAATTTTTCAATGGTGGCAAGTCAAGCATATTATAAATCTTCTTAGGCATAACAGAAATACTTGCACCAAGATCACATAAAGCATTACAATCAAAGTCATTGACCTTCATCTTAATGATGGGCTCCCAACCATCCTCTAGCTTCCTAGGAATAGAAGCTTCGCGTTCTAGTTTCTCTTCTCTAGCTTTTATGAGAGCATTTGTAATATGTTTCGTGAAAGCCAAATTTATAGCACTAGCATTAGGACTTTTAGCAAGTTTTTGTAAGAACTTTATAACTTCAGAGATGTGGCAATCATAAAAATTTAAACCATTATAATCTAAAGCAATGGGATCATCATCCCCAATGTTGGAAAAAAATTCAGCAGCTTTATCACAAGCAGTTTCAGCAGTTTTAGCAGTTTCAGGCAGTTTTTCGCGCTTTGCATTAGAAGTGGAAACATTGCTAACACCAATTTTTTTACCATTATTAGTAGGAGGTGCAGCAACTTGTGGAGCATTAGCATTGCTAGTGGTGGTAATAGTCCAAACTTTAGCTATATTATCTTCTTTTTCATTTTCTTCTCTTTCCCACCTAGCACGCAATTCGGCCATCAATCTTATATTCTCATTAATTCTAACTTGGATGGCATTTTCTGTAGTAACAATCTTATTATTATGATTTTCATGAGGCATAACTTTCGATTTCAAAAGATCAACATCAGCAGCAAGACTATCGACTTTAGAAGCAATTATATCAATTTTCCCAAGCTTTTCTTCAACAGATTTGTTAAAAGCAGTTTGTGTACTAATAAATTCTTTAAGCATGGCTTCAAGTCCAGGGGGTGTGTTCCTATTATTGTTGTAAGAATTCCCATAAGAATTACCATAGCCGTTGCCATTATTATAAGGATATGGCCTATAGTTGTTACTAGAATTGTTCCGGTAAGCATTGTTGTTGAAATTATTATTTTTAATGAAGTTTACATCAACATGTTCTTCTTGGGCAACCAATGAAGCTAACGGAACATTATTAGGATCAACATTAGTCCTATCATTCACAAGCATAGACATAATAGCATCAATCTTATCACTCAAGGAAGAGGTTTCTTCGACAGAATTTACCTTCTTACCTTGTGGAGCTCTTTCCGTGTGCCATTCAGAGTAATTAATCATCATATTATCAAGAAGCTTCGTTGCTTCACCAAGAGTGATGGACATAAAGGTACCTCCAGCAGCTGAATCCAATAGGTTCCGCGAAGAAAAATTCAGTCCTGCATAAAAGGTTTGGATGATCATCCAAGTAGTCAGTCCATGGGTTGGGAAGTTTTTAACCAAAGATTTCATTCTTTCCCATGCTTGTGCAACATGCTCATTATCCAATTGTTTAAAATTCATTATGCTACTCCTCAAAGATATAATTTTAGCAGGAGGATAATATCTACCAATAAAAGCATCCTTGCATTTAGTCCATGAATCAATACTATTCTTAGGCAGAGATAGCAACCAATCTTTAGCTCTTCCTCTTAATGAGAAAGGGAACAATTTTAATTATATAATGTCACCATCTACATCTTTATACTTTTGCATTTCACACAATTCAACAAAATTATTGAGATGGGCAGCAGCATCATCAGAACTAACACCAGAAAATTGCTCTCGCATAACAAGATTCAGTAAAGCA
The DNA here is from genome assembly GCF_019359855.2 of Lolium perenne. Classification (NCBI taxonomy): domain Eukaryota; kingdom Viridiplantae; phylum Streptophyta; class Magnoliopsida; order Poales; family Poaceae; genus Lolium; species Lolium perenne. The sequence continues at coordinate 309,755,347 of NC_067250.2, forward strand.
GGTTTAATTTCAAAGAATTCTGCTGTAGTAGCAGGTGGAGCAATAGGTGTGCATAAGAAATCATTATTATTTGTGGTTGTGAAGTCACACAATTTAGTATTTTCAGGAGTACCCATTTTAGCAATAGTAAATAAAGAAAACTAGATAAAGTAAATGCGAGTAACTAATTTTTTTTGTGTTTTTGATATAGCAAACAAGATAGCAAGTAAAGTAAAACTAGCAACTAATTTTTTTGTATTTTGATTTAGTGCAGCAAACAAAGTAGTAAATAAAATAAAGCAAGACAAAAACAAAGTGAAGAGATTGCGATGTGGAGACTCCCCTTGCAGCGTGTCTTGATCTCCCCGGCAACGGCGCCAGAAAACAGTCTTGATACGCGTACAGCACGCGTCCGTTGGGAACCCCAAGAGGAAGGTGTGATGTGTACAGCGGCAAGTTTTCCCTCAGTATGAAACCAAGGTTTAATCGAACCAGTAGGAGCCAAGAAGCACGTTGAAGGTTGATGGCGGCGAGATGTTGTGTGGCGCAACACCAGGGATTCCGGCGCCAACGTGGAACCTGCACAACACAACCAAAGTACTTTGCCCCAACGAAACAGTGAAGTTGTCAATCTCACCGGCTAGCTGTAACAAAGGATTAGATGTATAGTGTGGATGATGATTGTTTGCAGAGAACAGTAGAACAATTGCAGTAGATTGTATTTCAGATGTAAAGAATAGGACCGGGGTCCACAATTCACTAGAGGTGTCTCTCCCATAAGATAATTAGCATGTTGGGTGAACAAATTACAGTTGGGCAATTGACAAATAGAGAGGGCATGACCATGCACATACATGATATGATGAGTATTGTGACATTTAATTGGGCATTACGACAAAGTACATAGACCGCTATCCAGCATGCATCTATGCCTAAAAAGTCCACCTTCAGGTTATCATCCGAACCCCTTCCAGTATTAAGTTGCAAACAACAGACAATTGCATTAAGTATGGTGTGTAATGTAATCAATAACTACATCCTCGGACATAGCATCAATGTTTTATCCCTAATGGCAACAGCACATCCATAACCTTAGAGGTTTCTCTCACTCCCCCAGATTCACGGAGACATGAACCCACTATCGAGCATAAATACTCCCTCTTGGAGTTACTAGCATCAACTTGGCCAGAGCCTCTACTAATAACAGAGAGCATGCAAGATCATAAACAACACATAGATATAAATTGATAATCAACATAACATAGTATTCTCTATTCATCGGATCCCAACAAACACAACATATAGCATTACAGATAGATGATCTTGATCATGTTCGGCAGCTCACAAGATCCGACAATGAAGCACATAAGGAGAAGACAACCATCTAGCTACTGCTATGGACCCATAGTCCAGGGGTAGACTACTCACTCATCACTACGGAGGCGACCATGGCGGTGTAGAGTCCTCCTATTGGATTCAGCTGCTGGAGGTACCTTTATGTCCATCACTCTTGGTGAAGCAACGAAGCTTCTTGATAATATGATGATTAATTACTCTGAATGGCACACGGAAAGAGCTCCACAAGGTAAGAAGGTAAATTCTGTCGAAGAAACCTCTTCCTTGAGTGATAAGATTGATGCTATTATGTCTATGCTTGTGAATGATAGGACTAATGTTGATCCTAATAATGTTCCGTTAGCTTCAGTCCTGCATAAAAGGTTTGGATGATCATCCAAGTAGTCAGTCCATGGGTTGGGAAGTTTTTAACCAAAGATTTCATTCTTTCCCATGCTTGTGCAACATGCTCATTATCCAATTGTTTAAAATTCATTATGCTACTCCTCAAAGATATAATTTTAGCAGGAGGATAATATCTACCAATAAAAGCATCCTTGCATTTAGTCCATGAATCAATACTATTCTTAGGCAGAGATAGCAACCAATCTTTAGCTCTTCCTCTTAATGAGAAAGGGAACAATTTTAATTATATAATGTCACCATCTACATCTTTATACTTTTGCATTTCACACAATTCAACAAAATTATTGAGATGGGCAGCAGCATCATCAGAACTAACACCAGAAAATTGCTCTCGCATAACAAGATTCAGTAAAGCAGGTTTAATTTCAAAGAATTCTGCTGTAGTAGCAGGTGGAGCAATAGGTGTGCATAAGAAATCATTATTATTTGTGGTTGTGAAGTCACACAATTTAGTATTTTCAGGAGTACCCATTTTAGCAATAGTAAATAAAGAAAACTAGATAAAGTAAATGCGAGTAACTAATTTTTTTTGTGTTTTTGATATAGCAAACAAGATAGCAAGTAAAGTAAAACTAGCAACTAATTTTTTTGTATTTTGATTTAGTGCAGCAAACAAAGTAGTAAATAAAATAAAGCAAGACAAAAACAAAGTGAAGAGATTGCGATGTGGAGACTCCCCTTGCAGCGTGTCTTGATCTCCCCGGCAACGGCGCCAGAAAACAGTCTTGATACGCGTACAGCACGCGTCCGTTGGGAACCCCAAGAGGAAGGTGTGATGTGTACAGCGGCAAGTTTTCCCTCAGTATGAAACCAAGGTTTAATCGAACCAGTAGGAGCCAAGAAGCACGTTGAAGGTTGATGGCGGCGAGATGTTGTGTGGCGCAACACCAGGGATTCCGGCGCCAACGTGGAACCTGCACAACACAACCAAAGTACTTTGCCCCAACGAAACAGTGAAGTTGTCAATCTCACCGGCTAGCTGTAACAAAGGATTAGATGTATAGTGTGGATGATGATTGTTTGCAGAGAACAGTAGAACAATTGCAGTAGATTGTATTTCAGATGTAAAGAATAGGACCGGGGTCCACAATTCACTAGAGGTGTCTCTCCCATAAGATAATTAGCATGTTGGGTGAACAAATTACAGTTGGGCAATTGACAAATAGAGAGGGCATGACCATGCACATACATGATATGATGAGTATTGTGACATTTAATTGGGCATTACGACAAAGTACATAGACCGCTATCCAGCATGCATCTATGCCTAAAAAGTCCACCTTCAGGTTATCATCCGAACCCCTTCCAGTATTAAGTTGCAAACAACAGACAATTGCATTAAGTATGGTGTGTAATGTAATCAATAACTACATCCTCGGACATAGCATCAATGTTTTATCCCTAATGGCAACAGCACATCCATAACCTTAGAGGTTTCTCTCACTCCCCCAGATTCACGGAGACATGAACCCACTATCGAGCATAAATACTCCCTCTTGGAGTTACTAGCATCAACTTGGCCAGAGCCTCTACTAATAACAGAGAGCATGCAAGATCATAAACAACACATAGATATAAATTGATAATCAACATAACATAGTATTCTCTATTCATCGGATCCCAACAAACACAACATATAGCATTACAGATAGATGATCTTGATCATGTTCGGCAGCTCACAAGATCCGACAATGAAGCACATAAGGAGAAGACAACCATCTAGCTACTGCTATGGACCCATAGTCCAGGGGTAGACTACTCACTCATCACTACGGAGGCGACCATGGCGGTGTAGAGTCCTCCGGGAGATGAATCCCCTCTCCGGCAGGGTGCCGGAGGCGATCTCCTGAATCCCCCGAGATGGGATTGGCGGCGGCGGCGTCTCTGGAAGGTTTTCCGTATCGTGGCTCTCGGTACTGGGGGTTTCGCGACGAAGGCTATTTGTAGGCGGAAGGGCAGGTCAGGGGGCCACACGAGGGGCCCAGATGACAGGTCGGCGCGGCCAAGGCTTGGGCCGCGCCGCCCTACCATCTGGCCGCCTCGTGGCCCCACTTCGTTGACTCTTCGGTCTTCTGGAAGCTTCGTGTGAAAATAGGCCCCTGGGCGTTGATTTCGTCCAATTCCGAGAATATTTCCTTACTAGGATTTCTGAAACCAAAAACAGCAGAAAACAGCAACTGGCTCTTCGGCATCTCGTTAATAGGTTAGTTCCAGAAAATGCATAAATATGACATAAAGTGTGCATAAAACATGTAGATATCATCAATAATGTGGCATGGAACATAAGAAATTATCGATACGTCGGAGACGTATCACCATCGCGAAGCCAAGATCTGGGGGACAGGACTCTCTGTTCCGGCACGCCGCCGGGACGGGGAACTTCCCCCGGAAGGCTCCTCCATCGACACCACCGCCATCTTCATCACCGCTGCTGTCTCCCATGAGGAGGGAGTAGTTCTCCATCGATGCTAAGGGCTGTACCGGTAGCTATGTGGTTAATCTCTCTCCTATGTACTTCAATACAATGATCTCATGAGCTGCCTTACATGATTGAGATTCATATGAGTTTTGTATCACAATTTATCTATGTGCTACTCTAGTGATGTTATTAAAGTACTCTATTCCTCCTGCACGGTGTAAAGGTGACAGTGTGTGCATCGTGTATTACTTGGCGTAGGTTATGATTGTAATCTCTTGTAGATTATGAAGTTAACTATTGCTATGATAGTATTGATATGATCTATTCCTCCTTCATAGTGTGATGGTGACAGTGTGCATGCTATGTTAGTACTTGGTTTAGTTGTGTTGATCTATCGTGCACTCTAAGGTTATTTAAACATGAATATCGAATATTGTGGAGCTTGTTAACTCCGGCATTGAGGGTTCGTGTAATCCTACGCAATTAGTGGTGTTCATCATCCAACAAGAGAGTGTAGAGTATAGCATTTATCTATTTATTCTGTTATGTGATCAATGTTGAGAGTGTCCACTAGTGAAAGTATAATCCCTAGGCCTTGTTACCAAATACTGTAATCGCTGCTTGTTTACTGTTCTACTGCATCTGTACTTCCTGCAATATTACCACCATCAACCACACGCCAGTTGTAGCGTCAAGCTATTTTCTGGTACCGTTACTACTGCTCATATATATTCATACCACCTCTATTTCACTATCTCTTCGCCGAACTAGTGCACCTATACATCTGACAAGTGTATTAGGTGTGTTGGGGACACAAGAGACTTCTTGCTTTGTGGTTGCAGGGTTGCATGAGAGGGATATCTTTGACCTCTTCCTCCCTGAGTTCGATAAACCTTGGGTGATCCACTTAAGGGAAACTTGCTGCTGTTCTACAAACCTCTGCTCTTGGAGGCCCAACACTGTCTACAAGAATAGAAGCACCCGTAGACATCAAGCACTTTTCTGGCGCCGTTGCCGGGGAACGAAGGAAAGCTACACCATTTCCTCCCTCGTCAACAACGCGCCAGTCCTAGACAGCAAGCACTTTTCTGGCGCCGTTGCCGGGGAGGAAAGGTAAAAGGTACTCACACTCCGGATCTCGGCTACTAAGCTATTTTCCGGCGCCGTTGTAAGTACTCGAAGCTATTTCCTTTAGATCCTGCAATTGCATCTTTTTGTTTCTTGTTTTACACTAGTTTGGCATAATGGAAAGCAACATGGAGCTTTTTATTCTATTTCCTGAGTTAAGACATGGATGGTTTGATGCGAAAATTAAAAAACCCATGGAACATATTAGTATGAACACTTTGAACACCATTGTTGCTAATGATATGGAAAATTCTAAGCTTGGGGAAGCTGGTTTTGATGAGCATGATATTTTTAGTCCCCCAAGCATTGAGGAGAAAATTTTCTTTGATGATACTTTGCCTCCTATTTATGATGATTATAATGATAGTGGTCTTTTGGTGCCGCCTGTTATGGAGGATAAATTTGATTATGATTACAATATGCCTCCTATATTTGATGATGAGAATAAAAATGATAGCTACTTTGTTGAATTTGCTCCCACTACAACTACTAAAATTGATTATGCTTATGTGGAGAGTAATAATTTTATGCATGAGACTCATGATAAGAATGCTTTATGTGATAGTTATATTGTTGAGTTTGCTCATGATGCTACTGGATATTATTATGAGAGAGGAAAATATGGTTGTAGAAATTTTCATGTTACTAAAACACCTCTCTATGTGCTGAAATTTTTGAAGCTACACTTGTTCTATCTTCCTATGCTTGTTACTTTGCTCTTCATGAACTTGTTTATTTACAAGATTACTTTTCATAGGAAGCATGTGTGGTGACCCTGCATACCACTGCATGTTGTAGTATGCCAGTCGTTGATATAACATTCACGAAGTACCATTCTGCAAATATTACATCCCTCAGAGTAGTACAACAGAACATAGCAGGTCCATAACTCATTCATTTAATATTACAAATATCATACACATATCGTCTTGGAGCTCCTCTTGGTTCCTAAGAGGAATACTCCTGGGTTCGAGGCGAACCCAACTTAGCTTACAATATAGATGTCTCATTAAGTTATACATTTATTCTCTCGAGCAGCTAAGTATTAAGAGTTCGGGCTGCTCGGCTACTACTACTACTTGATGATTCTAGGCTTGATCTCCTCCGGAAGCCTCCTCGGTTCCGTAGACTATCAGGTAGTCTACGCCTTCAATACCTCCAGAGAGGTCTGGTTCTTCATAGCCGATGATCTCGGCTCCTTCAGGGTTGTCATAGTCCTCCTCCAGACGATTCAGACAATCTAAGCAAGGGATTTAAGATTGGGATGAGTACGAGCGTACTCAACAAGTTCATTATAGATAAGAGGTGTTTAATGCACTAGCTACGATATTAGACCAGAAAGTCTAATACCAATGCAGGTTTTGATAAACATTTCTTCAAGAGATTGCTTTTATTTCAAAGAGCTATGTCCGTCAGCCTTCACCGGTTTACTAGAACTTCATGGAGCTCCTTTCCGGCCGCGTTCGCAGTTCCATATCCCGGAACAGGGAGTGACAGTCACGATTCTTTACACTGCAGAGGTGTGTTGCTTTACCCATAAGAGATCTTAACCTTGGTGCCAACCGGGCAGCTTTCCCGTCCACACTTCCTTCGGTGTGAGGCCCGGTATAAGGTCTAGCCAATCATGTTCCTCCGCTACCTCGAACACCCACCCTTTGTTGCATGCCCCGACCCTGGGTCCTTGCCGGTCCCATTATTCCCATATATTTCAGGTGGACCCCGACCACGACGACAGTTTGGGATCGAACCAAACTCCTTCGCCGGTAGCTGCAACCCATCATAGACCGCAATACCATGGGGACTTAGGACTCCCCAGCCTCACCATCTTGCTCCTTCGGGCGACAAGTGTACTACGGACAATGCCGTGGGGACTTAGGACTCCCCAGCCTCACCAGCTTGCCCCCTTGGATTACAAGTGTACGATGGTAAAGCGCATCCGTTGATGAACGAGAGGTGGAAACACTTTTGACTACTCCGTCCCACTCCGGATCTTATGGTTAACACGGGTATTACGGCACAAGAATCACTGGTGACATTTGTTGTTTAATCCTAGATGGATATAACCCTTGCAATGGAACCTCCACCATATCAACACAATCCATGGTTCCATTGCCAACCACATAGTCATATTCATAGTTATGAAAATAGTGGTTTTGGTTTTTATGCGATAGTGATAACCATAGTACTTTGCAAGTAATTTGATAGAAATACACAAATGACATGAGCAAGTGATGAACTTGCCTGAACACTACAAAGTTTTGCAGTTGGATGGTGTGGACTGACCCTTGTCCTCTGTCTCTTAAAAATAGCATCATTGTCCGATAAGGGCAATGGTTAAAGAAGCAATTATGCATGATTCCAGTTTTAGGGTTTGTTCCCCCCTTCCGATGTCGTTATTATTTCATGTGAGGATTAATACTAAGAAAAATTTGGAGATACTTAATTTAGGGTAAAATACAATCTTGAAATATTGTCAAGATGTTTTTTTTAAAGTCCAATTGCATTAATGGACTTATTTTCATTATTGAAAATAATATGTGTGATTCAAGTTATTATTTAAATCATCAAATTATGACTTATTTTTAATTGTCTTCAAAAATTCTCTTTGATATTTTATTTGAATAGAGAATTTTATGCTGATTAGTTTTCATATTTTTATTTATTTTTTTAGTGCTATTAACCATTTACTAATGATTTTCAAAGTTTCTGGTTTTAATGGATTTATGAAAAGACCAAATTGCCCTTGGGCCCACCTGTCAGGGTGGCCCAACGGTTTAGGTTGGCCGACCCACCTGGTCTGGCCCAACCCACTCACTCTCTCCCTCTCTCTCTCGCGCGTGTCCGAACCCTAACCCTAACCCTCTCTGGCGATTCGCGTCGCCGCCGTCTTCTCGGATTTGTTCCGGCCAGCTCCGGCCGTCGCCGCCGGCGAGATCAGGTGGATCTGATCCGCCTCTCGACGGCGAACACGGTGGTCCACGCCGATTTGATTTTCGTCCTCGCCACCGCGCGTCCTCAACTCGCCTGCGACCCTGGCCGTGGCGATTCATGGCGCTTCGTCGCCCGCCGTCGATCCAGGCGCCGTGGCGGTGCTGGAGCGCCCTTGCTCGGCGACGCCAGGCCAGGCGCGGCTTGGCGCTGCCGTGGTGGCCTGTGCCACCGTGCCGCCATGGCACGCCGGTGCTCTGCTCCAGGTACATGCCCCATTACTCCCCTCCTCTCTCTCTTTCTTGCCTGCTCTTCTTCTTCCTCCTCTAGCTTTGGCCGCGGCTGCTCCTCCTCATGGAGATGCCTGCCGTGCTGGTGCCCTGCTGCGTCTAGCTAGCTGTGTTGCTGTTTGTGCTCCTGTGCTCCACTGGCCTTAGCCATTGCTTCCATGGCCATGCCAGTGCGATGCAGCTCTGCCTTGCTAATGCCCTGATTATTAGTGCTGTACTGCCTGGCCATGCTATTACTGATATTGTGCAAGAATTCCTAGACTATGTGCTTGCTTATGCTTGTACTTCTTGCTTAATTCCATCCCTGTGATCATGTCCTTGAGGCTATTGCTATTAAATCATCAAGTGGATTCAGTTGATTTGCCCTGGCTGGATTACTATGTGTATTCCTTGCAAATTTGCAATTGCCAGAGCTCTGCTGTGCTATATTTCTGTGCTATAAATCCTGGAACTGCCCATTGGGCTATGTTGTTGGCTAAATAGCACCATCCAGTGATGGTGTGCTTCTGAATACAATTGTATTCATTCCATTAGCTTATCTGTGGTACACTTATTACTTAATTGGGCTTTTTCATTTCTGTATTTCATGATTTGATGCTAGGCTTGTCTCTGGCAAACACTTGCATAGTTTGGCAAGCACTGGTGACCCAGTGATCACCAGGTGCAAGTTGTTTGCTTACTATCTGCTATCATGCCTATCTCGATGCTCATTACGATGATCGTGCATCACCAAGCCTTGTCTTTGGTGTGTCTTTGTGGTTGGCTCTAGCAACTGCTGTTGCTTGCAGTGATCAATTGGATCAGGTGTAAGTGTTCCAGTTACTGGTGATTTGTGAATTTCATTTATCTGTATATCTTGTCCTTGTTTATTGGATAAATGAGATGAACTGCTTGCAGTGATGATTCTTGTAATTAGCTTGATTGAGCTAGAAGGATGCCAACAGTGGTTGGGAACCCTAGCTCCACTTTGAACCCAATCTGGGTGATGATACAAGTGCTTGGCTTGGTGGTTTGGCTGTTTTAGTGGTTGAGGTGACCCTGGCAGTAGTCATATGCTGCCCTTGGGTAGCTCCCTTCTTGTTGGCTTGCTGTGGCTCACTAGATGCTTTCTGGGTGATCCTTTTGTTGGATTGCCAGTAGCTTTTGATGTTGAAATCAAATAGACAATGATTTGTCTATGTCGATGGCCTAGCTAGTTGTAGGTGCTAAGTGAGTAGCTAGGCTAGCCGTGTCTTCATCTCTTGCTGGATTTCTACTTTGATGCATTGATTTTCATAGCTGCTGTTCCCATAAGATGATTTCCTTGTGGCCTATACTACCTTTGCTTGCACCATATGGCTTAGTAGCCAGATGATGACACAAATAGGGTATCACACCCTTTTGCTTGTGGGTGACTGGTGCATATGCTTATTTATGAACAAAACCATCTGGTTTGTTCATGATGATTTGTATACCTCACTCCAGCTCCAAGAATTGTAGTTGATGTAGAGGATTAGCTGCTGTGTTGATCTTCTGGTTTGGTTGATTTGCTTGCCCTGCTCCTCCTAGTGAGCTTGTGAAGCTTGTTTTGTTTCTGGTGGTGATTGGAATAGGTAGAACAGTGAAGCTGTTCTTCCTGTTCTTGCTGTTCTTGCTGTGTTCTTACCCTGGTACTCCTTGTCGATGGAATGACTAGGGTTTGCTGGTGAAAAGCTTATATCTGGTCCTCTACTTGCTCTCCTGGTCGACAGCACTGCCTGGCTGTTTTGGTGACTCCCCCTGGCCTTGTGTGTTGTTACACATGCAACAGGCCTTGTGTGCTGCATGTGTGTGTGTGGCTTGGGACTTGGGTTGGAATGGATCAGCTCGGCAGATCCATGATCATATCCACTCATCACAATTTATTTGCTAACCTGCCAAGTGGCAATGCCACTTGGCATAATGTTCTGATTGTTGTGTGTGTGTGCAGGGATCAAGAAGATGCTCAAGATGAAGCTCAAGGTCATCTTGATCAAAGAATTCATGAAGATCAACAATGTAGTTTAGGTCATTTAAATTCCTTGTAATTTTCCTTTTTCTTTATTGTATTTATTCATTTCATGTAATGTGTTGTAAATTCATAATTCAATTCTGAATATTGTAAAGATAATGTATTATGTGTGTGATTATCAATAAAGCTCAAGTTTTCCTTAATGAGCTTTTTTGTAATTGTTGTATTACTTATAATCTTGATTAATGATAATTGTTTATAAATTATCTCAAGTTTGAATTATGTGATAACCATTTGATGTTTGAATTTGAAATTCAAATTCAAATTTGGTTTGAATTCAATTATACAACTTAATTTAAGAATTCAATCATGCAACTTAAGATTTCAATGTAATATCACTTCTCTCTTCTCAAAACCCTAATTTAGATAAGTAGGAACAAGTTCATCGCACTCTCGAAACCCTAACCCTGTAAGGTGTCGAGAGAGAAACCTGTCCCCCTTCGATGCAGTTTTGTTTTAAAAACGCGAAATTTCCCCGTAATTTACAATGCAGTGCACATCCCTTTCTAAAATCTACCCCTCGATCGTCTCTAAACCTGGGACATTACAGCCTTTCCCCCTTAAAGAAAACTTCGTCCCGAAGTTGTGGTTGTAATACCTGAAGAGTTCGGGGTATGTTTTTCTCAGGTCTTCCTCCTTTTCCCAGGTGGCTTCCCTCTCGGGATGATGCTTCCATTGTATCTTGCAGTACTTTATAGCTCTATTCCTGAGTTGTTTCCAGTTTTCCTCGAGAATCTTCGCTGGCTTCTCGATGTAAGTCAAGTCTGGTTGTAACTCGAGCTCTTCATGTGATACTGGTTCATCTGGGGTCGTCAAACACTTTCTGAGTTGCGACACATGGAATACATTGTGAACCTGAGATAATCTTCCTGGTAGTTCCAATTCGAAGGCTAACCCTCGGTTTTGACTCAGAATCTTAAAAGGTCCGATGTACCTAGGGCTTAGCTTTCCTTTTACTCCAAACCTCTAAAGTCCTTTCATCGGGCTCACCTTAAGATATACCATGTCTCCAACTCGTGGCTCCCATGTTCTTCTTTTCTGATCGGCGTAACTCTTTTGCCGACTTTGGGCTATCTTCAACCTATCTCTGATAATGTCAATTATTTGTTGTTTTTCCTTGACATAATCAGGATGGAACTCTTTACTTGCTCCGGCTTCGTACCAACATATCGGTGATCTACACTTCCTTCCATACAGAGCTTCGAACGGTGCTATCTTGATGCTGCTTTGATAGCTGTTGTTGTATGAGAACTCTGCTAATGGTAAGTGCTCCTCCCATGATCCTCCGAAGTCTAGGGCACAAGCCCTAAGCATATCCTCTAAGATCTGGTTAGTTCTCTCGGTTTGTCCACCTGTCTGGGGATGATAGGCGGTACTATAATCTAACTTGGATCCTAAAGCTTCGTGTAATTGCTTCCAAAATGCTGACGTGAACACGGATCCTCGATCCGACACGATCTTCTTAGGCACTCCATGTTTACTCACGATCTCTTTGATGTAAAGATCGATGAGTTTCTCTCCTTTATCTTGCTGATTTACCGCTAAGAAGTGTGCACTTTTCGTCAACCGGTCCACGATTACCCATATCATGTCCTTCTTTTTATTGGTCATGGGTAGTCCGGTGATGAAATCCATTCCTATCTCCTCCCATTTCCATTCTGGAATGGGTAAAGGTTGTAACTTTCCTGCCGGACTCTGGTGTTCAGCCTTCACTCTTTGGCAGGTATGGCATTCCGCCACATATTGTGCTATCTCTCTGTTCATGTTGTTCCACCAGAATAGCTCCTTTAGATCCATGTACATCTTTGTACTTCCCGGATGAATGGAGTATGGTGTTTGATGGGCTTCCCGGAGTATTACTTCTTTGATTTCAGCAATATCCAGAACACAAATCCTCTTCTGGAACCATAATGATCCCGATTCCCCGCGGTGAAATTCTGATGGTCTTCCTTCATCTATCCTTCTCATCTCCTCCAGGATAAATGGATCATCCAACTGACCCATCATTATCTCATTCTTTAGGTTGACATTTAGCTCATCGGCTACTTGCAAAGCCGATAGTCCTTCATGAGCTTCTTTCTCCCAAAGTTGTATCTGGGCTTGACTTATTTCCTTCCTCAACTCCGGTGATATTTCTTGTTCCACTCCTCCGGTGCTCTTCCTACTCAAGGCATCTGCTACAACATTGGCCTTTCCTGGAGTATAATTGATGGTCAAATCATAATCCTTGATCAGTTCAAGCCATCTTATCTGCCTCATATTGAGTTCCTTTTGAGTGAAGAAGTATTTGAGACTCTTATGATCCGTATAGAGCTCACACTTGGCTCCATAGAGAAAATGTCTCCATGTTTTAAGGGCAAATACGACTGCTGCTAATTCTAGATCATGTGTTGGATAGTTCACTTCATGAGGTCTGAGTTGCCTCGATCCATAAGATATTACCTTCCGATCTTGCATGAGTACGCAACCCAATCCATGCTTGGATGCGTCGCAGTACACGGTGTAATCCTTGCCAACTTCCGGAACTGCTAACACCGGTGCCGTGGTGAGTTTCTCCTTTAGAGTTTGAAAACTCTTCTCACACTCCTCTGACCACACGAATGGTGTGTTCTTTCTTAACAGCTTCGTCATTGGTCCTGCTATCTTGGAGAATCCTTCAATGAATCTCCGATAATATTCTGCCATTCCTAGGAATCCTCGGATTTCCTTGACAGTCTTGGGTGCTTCCCATTCTAGAACTGCTGCTACCTTGCTCGGGTTAACAGCTATTCCATCTTTGCTAATGACATGACCCACAAATTCCACTTGATCTAGCCAAAATTCACACTTGCTAAACTTGGCATAGAGTTGATGTTCTCTTAGTGTTTGCAACACTAACCTCAGGTGTTCAGCATGTTCGGCTTTGTCTTTGGAATAGATCAAGATATCATCAATGAATACGATGACAAAGTTGTCTAGATATGGCATGAAAATCTTATTCATGAGATTCATGAAAATTGATGGGGCATTGGTTAATCCAAAAGGCACTACAAGGTATTCATGATGTCCATACCTTGAAACAAAGGCAGTTTTCGGAACGTCTTCCTTCTTGATCTTTATCTGGTGATAACCGGATCTGAGATCAATTTTAGAAAAGACTCCCGCGCCTCTAACTTGATCGAATAGATCTTGTATTCTTGGAAGTGGGTACTTGTTCTTGATTGTCACATTGTTCAAATTCCTGTAGTCTCCGCACATCCTTCTTCCTCCATCTCTTTTATCTACGAAGATCACAGGTGATCCCCATGGTGAAACACTCTCTTGTATGAATCCTTTCTGTTCCAAGTCATCTAATTGCTCCTTAAGTTCTTTCAACTCCTTAGGCCCCATCTTATATGGTGCTTTTGCAATCGGAGCTGTTCCTGGAATTAGGTCGATAGTGAATTCTATCTCCCTATCTGGTGGCATACCAGGTAATTCCGTAGGAAACACATCCTGGAATTCATTTACTACAGGTATATCTTCCAATTTCACCTCCTTCATGCTGTTCAGCTGTAGCTCGACTTCTATCTGTGTATGCTTGTCTCCTTGGTAGATCATTCTACTTCCATCGGGGCTTTTCAAAGACACAGTCTTGTTCACACAGTCGATCAATGCTCCGTTAGCTTCTAACCAGTTCATACCAAGAATGACATCAATGTCCTTCATCGGTAAAATGAACAGGTCTGCGTCAAACGCGCACTTATTGATCATGATGACTTGTTTTTGTTTGGTATGGGTTACTACTATCGTTCCCCCCGCAGAAAGTATGGTTATGGGTGTTTCTAACTTAGTGCAACTAATCCCATGTTTGATGATGAATTGCTGAGAAATGAATGATGTAGTTGCACCAGTATCAAAAAGTACTTTGCCAGGATGAGTGAATATCTGGAGCGTACCTATCACCGCCTGATCGGAGTTAACCACCTCCTCCAAGCTGGTGCAATTCAATTTGCCGAAGGGTTTCTTGTTCTTCCAATTCCCTCCGTTGTTTCCTCCTCGGCTTCCTCCTCCTCCTGACTGACCTCCTCCCGTATTTCTCTTGGGGCACTCCTTCAGCATGTGCCCCTCCTGACGACAACCAAAGCATATAATCCTTGGTTTCTTGCAATCCTTGGCAAAATGTCCGGTGAGTCCACAGCTTCTGCAAACTATTTGATTTGCAGTCTGAAATGCTTGGTTCTTCCTGCTACCGTAGTAGTTGCTGTTGTTGTTGTTGTTGTACCTTGGCTTGAAACTCAAGCTTGTATTGGGCTTGTTACTAACAAACCTCTTAGGCTCAAACTTGGCTTTTTTCCTCTTTTCCTCCTGCAACTGTTTAAAGTCATCTTCAAGAGTGATGGCTGCATCCACCAACTCTTGGAATTCCGTTGCTCTCATCATACGGAGATGTACCTTAAACTGGGGACTTAACCCCCTTAAAAACCTCTTCTTTCTCTTGTCCTCGGTGTTGACTTCATCAACAGCATACCGGGACAGCTTTGAGAATTCCCTGACATAAGTCAGGATTGCCTTGTCCTTCTGCTCGAGACTTTCAAATTCTCGGCACTTCAGTTCCACAATACTTTCAGGGACATTGGATTCCCTGAACTTCCTCGCAAACTCTTCCCAGGTAAATACTTTTCCAGCCGGATAAACGGCTACGATGTTGTCCCACCATGATGCGGCAGGTCCACACAACAGGTGTGTAGCATATCGGACCTTCTCCTGGTCGTTGCAACCAACAGTATTGAGCTTTCGCTCGGTGTCCATAAGCCAATCTTCCGCATCCATTGGCTCGGGCACGTATGCGAAAGATATAGGCTTGGTATTTTGGAAGTCTGCTAAGGTGACTCCCTGATTCTCGGGTCTCTCTACCCGGTTCTGTTGCAGCAGCTTCTGGAAGAATTTATTCTGCTGCTCCAACGTGATACGTTGCCTCTCCTCCACCATTTGCATGTACTGGACGAAATTCTTCTGCGTCATGGGTGGTGGTGGAAACTGATTCCTGGCTGCTTCATCAGCCTCTTCCTTTTGCTTCGCTTCGCGCTCCATGCGCTGCGCTTCGGTCTCCTCTCCTAACGCTCCCGACATAACCCCCTAGTTCTGCAACACAAGATGATACTCATAATTACTCCATGCGCAAGTTTTCTGAGCTCAACTTTGTGCACAGAACTAGTCACGCAATGGAAATCAAGAAGCAAATCCAAATCATACAAAACATATACCATGTATATACATACTTAAGTGGTCTTATTACAATACTCAAGTCGATGTGAGTATGCAAACTCACTTATTAAAGTATATGTACAAATTTCTACAAATATTACACACTACAATACAAGTGGTACTTGTGTATTGTAGTCCCGCCTTCCTTGGTGGACTCTAGTTGATCTTCACTCCCGGTACATCCCAGGCTTCCATCCGGTCGAACGTGTCGTCCTCCTGATAGAACCTGGAACATAAGGTCTCCCCGTCGGCTGGTAATCAGAATCAGATGATGATCCTAGGGAGAAATCAGTGTTCACAAACTGGTCATTAAGTGCATCATAGTCCACCCATCGGGTGTACTCCCCTGTAACCCCACCATAGGTGTTTCCAACATTTGTATCCGACTCAACCTGTGTCGGATACCCTCCATCAACTCCTCCATTACTAGGATAACTCTGATTCTGGGTTGTGGCGTCCTCGTTCATCTCTCCGTCATAATACACTGAAGTACTATGAGTTCCAGTATCAGATCCCCAACGCCAACCCGTGGAGTTTTCTATAGGAGTCTCGGAACGCTGATTGTTTCCGGATTCCTCTCCACCCTCATATCCCCCGTAGGAACTACCAAGATAGTTCCCAGGTGTAACGGGTGTAGTTTCACGCTCAAGAGGATCAATACTAATGTAGTCACCAGCTGAGTAAACTAGTGTGTGCACCACATTCTCCATGGGTTCTGTTCCCCTAGTCTCCTCCTTGTGTTCAGTAAACTCCTCTAGCATCGTATCAATTGCTCCCGTCAAATGATGGTTCAACTGAAAGAGCAATGATATTAAGTTGCGGCTATTATCCATGTATTTTGCGGCTGCTATTGGTTTGCGTTTTGCATATTTGAAGTGGTTAAGCATGGGATCCTCTTCCTCCTGCATATGAGGAATGTGGGTGAATTCGGAACCCATAAGCTCTTTCGTCTTATGCTCCCGAATATCTGTGATGGCTCTCATAACGGCTATATGGTAGGCTGTGTTGATAGTTCTGGCTTCACCTGCTGGCATTACTACGCTCATTCCCAAAGATTCGGGAATTCACAGTCCTACCCTACACTTGGCCAATACAGTACCATCGTAGTACATGTATTTCTTTACTTGGATCTGGGGATGATACGTCTCCGACGTATCGATAATTTCTTATGTTCCATGCCACATTATTGATGATACCTACATGTTTTATGCATACTTTACATCATATTTATGCATTTTCTGGAACTAACCTATTAACAAGATGCCGAAGAGCCGATTCTTTGTTTTCTGCTGTTTTTGGTTTCAGAAATCCTAGTAAGGAAATATTCTCGGAATTGGACGAAATCAACGCCCAGGGGCCTATTTTCACACGAAGCTTCCAGAAGACCGAAGAGTCAACGAAGTGGGGCCACGAGGTGACCAGGAGGTAGGGCGGCGCGGCCCAAGCCCTGGCCGCGCCGGCCTATCTCCTGGGCCCCTCGCGACGCCCCTTGACCTGCCCTTCCGCCTACAAATAGCCTTCGTCGCGAAACCCCCAGTACCGAGAGCCACGATACGGAAAACCTTCCAGAGACGCCGCCGCCGCCAATCCCATCTCGGGGGATTCAGGAGATCGCCTCCGGCACCCTGCCGGAGAGGGGATTCATCTCCCGGAGGACTCTACACCGCCATGGTCGCCTCCGGAGTGATGAGTGAGTAGTTCACCCCTGGACTATGGGTCCATAGCAGTAGCTAGATGGTTGTCTTCTCCTCATTATGCTTAATTGTCGGGTCTTGTGAGCTGCCTAACATGATCAAGATCATCTATTTGTAATGCTATATGTTGTGTTTGTTGGGATCCGATGAATAGAGAATACCATGTTATGTTGATTATCAATTTATATCTATGTGTTGTTTATGATCTTGCATGCTCTCCGTTATTAGTAGAGGCTCTGGCCAAGTTTTTGCTAGTAACTCCAAGAGGGAGTATTTATGCTCGATAGTGGGTTCATGTCTCCGTGAATCTGGGGGAGTGACAGAAACCTCTAAGGTTATGGATATGCTGTTGCCACTAGGGATAAAACATTGATGCTATGTCCGAGGATGTAGTTATTGATTACATTACGCGCAATACTTAATGCAATTGTCTGTTATTAGCAACTTAATACTGGAAGGGGTTCGGATGATAACCTGAAGGTGGACTTTTTAGGCATAGATGCATGCTGGATAGCGGTCTATGTACTTTGTCGTAATGCCCAATTAAATCTCACAATACTCATCATAATATGTATGTGCATGGTCATGCCCTCTTTATTTGTCAATTGCCCAACTGTAATTTGTTCACCCAACATTCTATTTATCTTATGGGAGAGACACCTCTAGTGAACTGTGGACCCCGGTCCAATTCTCTATACTGAAATACAATCTACTGCAATACTTGTTCTATTGTTCTCTGAAAACAATCATCATCCACACTATACATCTAATCCTTTGTTACAGCAAGCCGGTGAGATTGACAACCTCACTGTTTCGTTGGGGCAAAGTACTTGGTTTGTGTTGTGCAGGTTCCACGTTGGCGCCGGAATCCCTGGTGTTGCGCCGCACTACATCTCGCCGCCATCAACCTTCAACGTGCTTCTTGGCTCCTATTGGTTCGATAAACCTTGGTTTCATACTGAGGGAAAACTTGCCGCTGTACGCATCACACCTTCCTCTTGGGGTTCCCAACGGACGCGTGCTGTACGCGTATCAGGGGATCACACCCAAATTCAAGTAACATGGCACGTGGAATATCTGCAAGTCCTCCTTCATATTCACTCAGTGTGGAATCCATCACTTTCACGTTTCGTCCCGGACGTGAACTTGCCATGTTGGCTGTAGAAATAGAAAGATTATAAGATTAGTAATAATGCATCATAATAGAGATAATAAAGAATTATCGCACTAAAAGATATGATTGTTGTATTCTCAATTGAATATACACCATATTTTTAGAGAATTCTTTACTAGTCCTATTTGACTCCTAACGTTTGGTCCCATTTACTAGGTTCCAACCTAAGGTCAAAGCTTTTGCTACGATACCAAGCTGTGGTGACCACTGCATACCACTTGCATGTTGTAGTATGCCGATCGTTGATATAACATTCACGAAGTACCATTCCGCAAATATTACATCCCTCAGAGTAGTACAACAGAACATAGCAGGTCCATAACTCATTCATTTAATATTACAAATATCATACACATATCGTCTTGGAGCTCCTCTTGGGTCCTAAGAGGAATACTCCTGGGTTCGAGGCGAACCCAACTTAGCTTACAATATAGATGTCTCATTAAGTTATACATTTATTCTCTCGAGTAGCTAAGTATTAAGAGTTCGGGCTGCTCGGCTACTACTACTACTTGATGATTCTAGGCTTGATCTCCTCCGGAAGCCTCCCCAGTTCCGTAGACTATCAGGTAGTCTACGCCTTCAATACCTCCAGAGAGGTCTCGTTCTTCATAGCCGATGATCTCGGCTCCTTCAGGGTTGTCGTAGTCCTCCTCCAGACGATTCAGACAATCTAAGCAAGGGATTTAAGATTGGGATGAGTACGAGCGTACTCAACAAGTTCATTATAGATAAGAGGTGTTTAATGCACTAGCTACGATATTAGACCAGAAAGTCTAATACCAATGCAGGTTTTGATAAACATTTCTTCAAGAGATTGCTTTTATTTCAAAGAGCTATGTCCGTCAGCCTTCACCGGTTTACTAGAACTTCATGGAGCTCCTTTTCGGCCGCGTTCGCAGTTCCATATCCCGGAACAGGGAGTGACAGGTCACAGTTCTTTACACTCTGCAGAGGTGTGTTGCTTTACCCATAAGAGATCTTAACCTTGGTGCCAACCGGGCAGCTTTCCCGTCCACACTTCCTTCGGTGTGAGGCCCAGTATAAGGTCTAGCCAATCATGTTCCTCCGCTACCTCGAACACCCACCCTTTGTTGCATGCCCCGACCCTGGGTCCTCGCCAGTCCCATTATTCCCATATATTTCAGGGTGGACCCCGACCACGACGACAGTCTGGGATCGAACCAAACTCCTTCGCCGGTAGCTGCAACCCATCATAGACCGCAATACCGTGGGGACTTAGGACTCCCCAGCCTCACCATCTTGCTCCTTCGGGCGACAAGTGTACTACGGACAATGCCGTGGGGACTTAGGACTCCCCAGCCTCACCAGCTTGCCCCCTTGGATTACAAGTGTACTACGGTAAAGCGCATCCGTTGATGAACGAGAGGTGGAAACACTTTTGACTACTCCGTCCCACTCCGGATCTTATGGTTAACACGGGTATTACGGCACAAGAATCACTGGTGACATTTGTTGTTTAATCCTAGATGGATATAACCCATGCAATGGAACCTCCACCATATCAACACAATCCATGGTTCCATTGCCAGCCACATAGTCATATTCATAGTTATGAAAATAGTGGTTTTGGTTTTTATGCGATAGTGATAACCATAGTACTTTGCAAGTAATTTGATAGAAATACACAAATGACATGAGCAAGTGATGAACTTGCCTGAACACTGCAAAGTTTTGCAGTTGTATGGTGTGGACTGACCCTTGTCCTCTGTCTCTGAAAAATAGCATCATTGTCCGATTAGGGCAATGGTTAAAGAAGCAATTATGCATGATTCCAGTTTTAGGGTTTGTCCCCCCTTCCGATGTCGTTATTATTTCATGTGAGGATTAATACTAAGAACAATTTGGAGATACTTAATTTAGGGTAAAATACAATCTTGAAATATTGTCAAGATGTTTTTTTTAAAGTCCAATTGCATTAATGGACTTATTTTCATTATTGAAAATAATATGTGTGATTCAAGTTATTATTTAAATCATCAAATTATGACTTATTTTTAATTGTCTTCAAAAATTCTCTTTGATATTTTATTTGAATAGAGAATTTTATGCTGATTAGTTTTCATATTTTTTTTTAGTGCTATTAACCATTTACTAATGATTTTCAAAGTTTCTGGTTTTAATGGATTTATGAAAAGACCAAATTGCCCTTGGGCCCACCTGTCAGGGTGGCCCAACGGTTTAGGTTGGCCGACCCACCTGGTCCGGCCCAACCCACTCACTCTCTCCCTCTCTCTCTCTCGCGTGTCCGAACCCTAACCCTAACCCTCTCTGGCGATTCGCGTCGCCGCCGTCTTCTCGGATTTGTTCCGGCCAGCTCCGGCCGTCGCCGCCGGCGAGATCAGGTGGATCTGATCCACCTCTCGACGGCGAACACGGTGGTCCGCGCCGATTTGATTTTCGTCCTTGCCACCGCGCGTCCTCAACTCGCCTGCGACCCTGGCCGTGGCGATTCATGGCGCTTCGTCGCCCGCCGTCGTTCCAGGCGTCGTGGCGGTGCTGGAGCGCCCTTGCTCGACGACGCCAGGCCAGGCGCGGCTTGGCGCTGCTGTGGTGGCCTGTGCCGCCGTGCCGCCATGGCACGCCGGTGCTCTGCTCCAGGTACAAGCCCCATTACTCCCCTCCTCTCTCTCTTGCCTGCTCTTCTTCTTCCTCCTCTAGCTTTGGCCACGGCTGCTCCTCCTCATGGAGATGCCTGCCGTGCTGGTGCCCTGCTGCGTCTAGCTAGCTGTGTTGCTGTTTGTGCTCCTGTGCTCCACTGGCCTTAGCCATTGCTTCCATGGCCATGCCAGTGCGATGCAGCTCTGCCTTGCTAATGCCCTGATTATTAGTGCTGTACTGCCTGGCCATGCTATTACTGATACTGTGCAAGAATTCCTAGACTATGTGCTTGCTTATGCTTGTACTTCTTGCTTAATTCCATCCCTGTGATCATGTCCTTGAGGCTATTGCTATTAAATCATCAAGTGGATTCAGTTGATTTGCCCTGGCTGGATTACTATGTGTATTCCTTGCAAATTTGCAATTGCCAGAGCTCTACTGTGCTATATTTCTGTGCTATAAATCCTGGAACTGCCCATTGGGCTATGTTGTTGGCTAAATAGCACCATCCAGTGATGGTGTGCTTCTGAATACAATTGTATTCATTCCATTAGCTTATCTGTGGTGCACTTATTACTTAATTGGGCTATTTCATTTCTGTAGTTCATGATTTGATGCTAGGCTTGTCTCTGGCAAACACTTGCATAGTTTGGCAAGCACTGGTGACCCAGTGATCACCAGGTGCAAGTTGTTTGCTTACTATCTGCTATCTGTGCCTATCTGATGCTCATTCTGATGACTGTGCATCACCAAGCCTTGTGCTGGTGTGTGCTGTGGTTGGCTCAAGCAACTGCTGTTGCTTGCAGTGATCAATTGGATCAGGTGTAAGTGTTCCAGTTACTGGTGATTTGTGAATTTCATTTATCTGTATATCTTGTCCTTGTTTATTGGATAAATGAGATGAACTGCTTGCAGTGATGATTCTTGTAATTAGCTTGATTGAGCTAGAAGGATGCCAACAGTGGTTGGGAACCCTAGCTCCACTTTGAACCCAATCTGGGTGATGATACAAGTGCTTGGCTTGGTGGTTTGGCTGTTTTAGTGGTTGAGGTGACCCTGGCAGTAGTCATATGCTGCCCTTGGGTAGCTCCCTTCTTGTTGGCTTGCTGTGGCTCACTAGATGCTTTCTGGGTGATCCTTTTGTTGGATTGCCAGTAGCTTTTGATGTTGAAATCAAATAGACAATGATTTGTCTATGTCTGATGGCCTAGCTAGCTGTAGGTGCTAAGTGAGTAGCTAGGCTAGCTGTGTCTTCATCTCTTGCTGGATTTCTTCAGTTATGCATTGATTTTCATAGCTGCTGTTCCCATAAGATGATTTCCTTGTGGCCTATACTACCTTTGCTTGCACCATATGGCTTAGTAGCCAGATGATGACACAAATAGGGTATCACACCCTTTTGCTTGTGGGTGACTGGTGCATATGCTTATTTATGAACAAAACCATCTGGTTTGTTCATGATGATTTGTATACCTCACTCCAGCTCCAAGAATTGTAGTTGATGTAGAGGATTAGCTGCTGTGTTGATCTTCTGGTTTGGTTGATTTGCTTGCCCTGCTCCTCCTAGTGAGCTTGTGAAGCTTGTTTTGTTTCTGGTGGTGATTGGAATAGGTGGAACAGTGAAGCTGTTCTTCCTGTTCTTGCTGTTCTTGCTGTGTTCTTACCCTGGTACTCCTTGTCGATGGAATGACTAGGGTTTGCTGGTGAAAAGCTTATATCTGGTCCTCTACTTGCTCTCCTAGTCGACAGCACTGCCTGGCTGTTTTGGTGACCCCCCTGGCCTTGTGTGTTGTTACACATGCAGCAGGCCTTGTGTGCTGCCTGTGTGTGTGGCTTGGGACTTCGGTTGGAATGGATCAGCTCGGCAGATCCATGATCATATCCACTCATCACAATTTATTTGCTAACTTGCCAAGTGGCATTGTTCTGATTGTTGTGTGTGTGTGCAGGGATCAAGAAGATGCTCAAGATGAAGCTCAAGGTCATCTTGATCAAAGAATTCATGAAGATCAACAATGTAGTTTAGGTCATTTAAATTCCTTGTAATTTTCCTTTTTCTTTATTGTATTTATTCATTTCATGTAATGTGTTGTAAATTCATAATTCAATTCTGAATATTGTAAGACAATGTATTATGTGTGTGATTATCAATAAAGCTCAAGTTTTCCTTAATGAGCTTTTTTGTAATTGTTGTATTACTTATAATCTTGATTAATGATAATTGTTTATAAATTATCTCAAGTTTGAATTATGTGATAACCATTTGATGTTTGAATTTGAAATTCAAATTCAAATTTGGTTTGAATTCAATTATACAACTTAATTTAAGAATTCAATCATGCAACTTAAGATTTCAATGTAATATCACTTCTCTCTTCTCAAAACCCTAATTTAGATAAGTAGGAACAAGTTCATCGCACTCTCGAAACCCTAACCCTGTAAGGTGTCGAGAGAGAAACCTGTCCCCCTTCGATGCAGTTTTGTTTTAAAAACGCGAAATTTCCCCGTAATTTACAATGCAATGCACATCCCTTTCTAAAATCTATCCCTCGATCGTCTCTAAACCTGGGACATTACAGCATGTTAGGCTTAAATGTGTTTTGAATTTGCTTCTTGATGCTCTCTTTTGCTTCAACTCTTATTTCTTGTGAGTGCATCATTAAAACTGCTGAGCCCATCTTAATGGCTATAAAGAAAGAACTTCTTGGGAGATAACCCATGTGTTTATTTTACTACAGCAACTTTGTTTTACATTTGTGTCTTGGAAGTTGTTACTACTGTAGCAACCTCTCCTTATCTTAGTTTTGTTGCATTGTTGTGCCAAGTAAAGTCTTTGATAGTAAGGTTCATACTAGATTTGGATTACTGCGCAGAAATAGATTTCTGTCTGTCACGAATCTGGGCCTAATTCTCTGTAGGTAACTCAGAAAATTCTGCCAATTTTTGTGAGTGATACTCAGATATGTACGCAACTTTCATTCAATTTGAGCATTTTCATTTGAGCAAGTCTGGTGCCTGAGTAAAATTCGTCTTTACGGACTGTTCTGTTTTGACAGATTCTGCCTTTTATTCCGCATTGCCTCTTTTGCTATGTGGGATGGATTTCTTTGTTCCATTAACTTTCAGAAGCTTTGGGAAATGTACAAAAGTTTTAAGAATGATTGTGTCACCTCTGAACATGTGAATTTTTGATTATGCACTAACCCTCTAATGAGTTTGTTTTGAGTTTGGTGTGGAGGAAGTTTTCAAGGGTCAAGAGAGGAGGATGATACAATATGATCAAGAAGAGTGAAAGCTCTAAGCTGGGGGATGCCCCGGTGGTTCATCCCTGCATATTTCAAGAAGACTCAAGCATCTAAGCTTGGGGATGCCCAAGGCATCCCCTTCTTCATCGACAAATTATCAGGTTCCTCCCTTGAAACTATATTTTTATTCGGTCACATCTTATGTACTTTACTTGGAGCGTCTGTTTGTTTTTGTTTTTTGTTTTTGTTTGAATAAATTCTTGTGTGGGAGAGAGACACGCTCCGCTGGTTCATATGAACACATGTGTTCTTAGCTTTTAATTTTCATGGCGAAGGTTGAAACTGCTTCGTTAATTATTATATGGTTGGAAACGGAAAATGCTACATGTAGTAATTGGTATGATGTCTTGAATAACTTGATACTTGGCAATTGTTGTGCTCATGATTAAGCTCTTGCATCATATACTTTGCACCTATTAGTGAAGAAATACATAGAGCTTGCTAAAATTTGGTTTGCATGATTGGTCTCTCTAAGGTCTAGATATTTTCTGGTAAAGGTGTTTGAACAACAAGGAAGACAATGTATAGTCTTATAATGCTTGCAATATGTTCTTATGTGAGTTTTGCTGTACCGGTTCATACTTGTGTTTTCTTCAAACAACCTTGCTAGCCTAAGCCTTGTATTGAGAGGGAATACTTCTCGTGCATCCAAATCCTTGAGCCAAACACTATGCCATTTGTGTCCACCATACCTACCTACTACATGGTATTTCTCCGCCATTCCAAAGTAAATTGCTTGAGTGCTACCTTTAAATTTCCATTCTTTGTCTTTGCAATATATAGCTCATGGGACAAATAGCCTAAAAACTATTGTGGTATTGAATATGTACTTATGTATCTTATTTCTTATTAAGTTGCTTGTTGAGCGATAACCATGTTCCTGGGGACGCCATCAACACTTTGTTGAATATCATGTGAGTTGCTATGAATGTTCGTCTTGTTTGACGTAAGGGCGATTTACCATGAGTTGAATGGTTTGAGCATGCATATTGTTAGAGAAGAACATTGGGCCGCTAACTAAAGCCATGATCCATGGTGGAAGTTTCAGTTTTGGACAACAATCCTCAATCTCTTATGAGAAAATTAATTGTTGCTAAATGCTTATGCATTAAAGAGAAGTCCATTATCTGTTGTCTATGTTGTCCCGGTATGGATGTCTAAGTTGAGAATAATCAAAAGCGAGAAATCCAATGCGAGCTTTCTCCTTAGACCTTTGTACAAGCGGCATAGAGGTACCCCTTTGTGACACTTGGTTAAAACATATGTATTGCGATGATAATCCAGGTAATCCGAGCTAATGCGGGCACTATTAGTATACTATGCATGAGGCTTGCAACTTGTAGGATATAATTTACATGATACATATGCTTTATTACTACCGTTGACAAAATTGTTTCTTGTTTTCAAAATAAAAGCTCTAGCACAAATATAGTAATCAATGCTTCCCTCTGCGAAGGGCCATTCTTCTTTACTTTATGTTGAGTCAGTTCACCCATTTTCTTCTGTCTTAGAAGCAAACACTTGTGTTAACTGTGCATTGATTCTTACATACTTGCATATTTGCATTCATCATATTACTGTATGTTGACAACTATCCATGAGATATACATGTTACAAGTTGAAAGCAACCGCTGAAACTTAATCTTCCTTTATGTTGTTTCAATGCCTTTACTTTGAATTTATTGCTTTATGAGTTAACTCTTATGCAAGACTTATTGATGCTTGTCTTGAAAGTACTATTCATGAAAAGTCTTTGCCATATGATTCAGTTGTTTAATCATTGTCTTTATCATTGCTTTGAATCACTTCATTCATCTCATATGCTTTACAATAGTATGATCAAGATTATGTTGGTAGCATGTCACTTCAGAAATTATATTTTTATCGTTTACCTACTCGAGGACGAGTAGGAACTAAGCTTGGGGATGCTGATACGTCTCCAACGTATCTATAATTTCTTATGTTCCATGCTTGTTTTATGACAATACCTACATGTTTTATACATACTTTATGATGATTTTATGCATTTTCTGGAACTAACCTATTGAAGAGATGCCGAAGTGCCAGTTCCTGTTTTCTGCTGTTTTTGGTTTCAGAAATCCTAGTAAGGAAATATTCTCGGAATTGGACGAAATCAACGCTCAAGATCTTAAAATCCCACGAAGCTTCCAGAACACCCGAGAGCCACCAGAGGAGGGCCCTGTGGGCCCCAGATGATAGGCTGGCGCGGCCAGGGGGTGGGCCGCGCCCCCCTATTGTGTCGTCGCCTCGTCAGCCCTCCGACTCCGCCTCTTCACCTATATAAAGGTCCCTGACCTAAAACATCGAGACGGAAAAGCCATGGGACGAGAAACCATCCAGAGCCACCGCCATCGCGAAGCCAAGATCTGGGGGACAGGACTCTCTGTTCCGGCACGCCGCCGGGACGGGGAAGTGCCCCCGGAAGGCTCCTCCATCGACACCACCGCCATCTTCATCACCGCTGCTGTCTCCCATGAGGAGGGAGTAGTTCTCCATCGAGGCTAAGGGCTGTACCAGTAGCTATGTGGTTAATCTCTCTCCTATGTACTTCAATACAATAATCTCATGAGCTGCCTTACATGATTGAGATTCATATGAGTTTTGTATCACAATTCATCTATGTGCTACTCTAGTGATGTTATTAAAGTACTGTATTCCTCCTGCACGGTGTAAAAGTGACAGTGTGTGCATCGTGTAGTACTTGGCGTAGGTTATGATTGTAAT
The DNA here is from genome assembly GCF_019359855.2 of Lolium perenne. Classification (NCBI taxonomy): domain Eukaryota; kingdom Viridiplantae; phylum Streptophyta; class Magnoliopsida; order Poales; family Poaceae; genus Lolium; species Lolium perenne. The sequence goes on from NC_067250.2 coordinate 309,782,647, forward strand.
CTCTTGTAGATTATGAAGTTAACTATTGCTATGATAGTATTGATGTGATCTATTCCTCCTTCATAGTGTGATGGTGACAGTGTGCATGCTATGTTAGTACTTGGTTTAGTTGTGTTGATCTATCGTGCACTCTAAGGTTATTTAAACATGAATATCGAATATTGTGGAGCTTGTTAACTCCGGCATTGAGGGTTCGTGTAATCCTACGCAATTAGTGGTGTTCATCATCCAACAAGAGAGTGTAGAGTATAGCATTTACCTATTTATTCTGTTATGTGATCAGTATTGAGAGTGTCCACTAGTGAAAGTATAATCCCTAGGCCTTGTTCCGAAATACTGTAATCGTTGCTTGTTTACTGTTCTACTGCATCTGTACTTCCTGCAATATTACCACCATCAACCACACGCCAGTTGTAGCGTCAAGCTATTTTCTGGTACCGTTACTACTGCTCATATATATTCATACCACATGTATTTCACTATCTCTTCGCCGAAGTAGTGCACCTATACATCTGACAAGTGTATTAGGTGTGTTGGGGACACAAGAGACTTCTTGCTTTGTGGTTGCAGGGTTGCATGAGAGGGATATCTTTGACCTCTTCCTCCCTGAGTTCGATAAACCTTGGGTGATCCACTTAAGGGAAACTTGCTGCTGTTCTACAAACCTCTGCTCTTGGAGGCCCAACACTGTCTACAAGAATAGAAGCACCCGTAGACATCAAGCACTTTTCTGGCGCCGTTGCCGGGGAACGAAGGAAAGCTACACCATTTCCTCCCTCGTCAACAACGCGCCAGTCCTGGACAGCACTTAGTCACTCCAAATTTCATGTATCATCAGTGGTATCTCGAATCAATCAAATCATTCGAAAATGGACACCAAACATGTCAACACCCGGATTTTTAAGTCCAGATGCCTATTATGCCATTCCTCGCAATCCCAGGAATATTGTTTTTGCGAGACATAATAGATTGATATCACAACACATCATTCATTACAACACATAATCGTCTTACAAATAAAGGATCACATGATCCAGTCTCATTACAATAATAGAAGTTCTATTGATCCATTACATAACACATAGCGGAAGCGAAATAGCGTAGTAGTAGTCCATCTATTCCACAGGCAACTGTTGACGTCAGGAGTGATCCTTGTTGTCATAGACGTCCTGTTGTCCTTCTTCCGGGTTCTGGTACTCGTCTTCATAGTCTGGCCATTTGAATAGCCAGGGACACAGCCATGAGTACTTTAAAGTACTCGCAAACTAATACTAAGGTAATTACTATCAACTATAGTAAGGGGGTTCTAAGCTCTAGTTTCATTTGCATAAAGCCAATTTTATTTCATAAGAACTTTTAATAATCCAAGCCTCTTCAATTAACTAACTCAAGGGGGAACATTAGTGTCATTCCCACAACTCAGTTGTGTTTCAAAGTCAAAGTCACCTTTCAATTTCAAGTCACAAGTCACCATTCATATTTTTAGAAAAGTTCTGATGACGGAACAATATGGCCTTTCCAACTGTCCATAACCGCGGACGCGGCTATTCGAATAGGTTAAACTCTGCAGAGGTTGTACACTTGTGCCACAACAATTGCAATAGTTCATCAGGGGTAACTGGCCCTGATTTATCGTACGCAGTACGCGAACTACCAATCCTAACCTTTCATTTACATACTCTAGTATAGGCACCTCTCCCCATGAGCTTGGCCTCCCGGTGAAAACAAACCGTCAACCCGGGAACTGCACAGGGCTTGGGTAGTACATTCACCTCATTTCACGTCATTTCACATTCAATGGAGGCAGCCTTGGCATAACCCCTATGACGCTTGTTCAGAGGGAACCCATACTAAAATACATAAGTTTCCAGCTAAGCCTTACCCAGATTCAGGTATTGTGGGGGTACTTGTAAAATTGGAATGGTATCGCATCCGAACCCAACCATCAGTTTTGGTAAACTTCATCGAGTCATTCACAAGTCACATTCACCTTCAGAATCTTTCAATAGAATGACTCATCATTCCAAGGTTTTCAAAGTCATTTTATTTCACAAGTTCCCAACTAGAGTAGTCATTTTTAATATTGAGCACTAGCAACTAGTTATGAGGGGTGCTAAGTATCTTGGAGCTTGCTAGGCTAAGTGTGATGCTCTTGTACTACTCTATAACTAAACCAAGTGAATCATAAATCAAAAAGTAACTTTGATAAATAAAATCCAATAAAGCTTGTAAAGTAAAAACTTAGGATAGGATCATAAAGTAAAATATAATGGTGCCTTGCTCTTGTAGAGCTTTGCACTTTGCAAGAATATAAGCTTGCAACCAAAATAGCTTGCATTAGTCTAGCTTGCCTTGATTGGTGATGTGATCAAAGTTTTCTGGCTCTTCCTCTTGGTAGAAGACCTCTTCCTCTTGATAGCCTCCGGTACTAGCGTCTATAAACGATTACGAGGATACAATCACCAAACAACACTTAAGTAATCTTAATTAGCCTTATTGGCTCACACAAATGATCTAGCATCACTATTTAACATTTATTCACAAATTATGCTAGGGTTTCTTACATAGTAATAGGACAATAATTTCCTCTCATTGAAATTGGAGTTAGGGTTTCTATGTAGTTCTTTGGAGAAAATAATTTCCTCTCATTGAATCTTCTTAAGATTTAATCTTCTCAAATAACCAGGTGTGATTACATGTTGACCAAGGTCAACACTTCACACTTATTATTTGAAAAAATGATTTAAATGTGATTCATCATCTCATGTGATTTAAATAACCATTGTAATTTAAATACTATTTTGATTTAAGTTCCTCAAGTGAGCAAGTATGAACCTAAGCAATAGAGGTCATCACAATACTTCATAATACTTGAGAAAATGATTTAAATGAGGTGCTACACCTCATAGATTTAATTTCCTAAAATTTGAAATAGCTTAAATGGACTAGTATTGACTACATAGCCAATATTTTGCTTCTAGCCCATGATCATGTACAGAACCCATATGATATTTTTACATAAACAATTAGAGTATTTGAAAAGTGAATTATGAGAATTGGAATCACCTCAAATTTCATCATGGTTGATTTTATAAATTTATTTGAATACTGAAAACTCTCTATCTTGTTATTTTTACTATTCACAATCTACACAAGCTATGAGGTTGAATCCAGTGCGATTAGCTAGATAATTTCATAAGATTTCTGGAACATTTTGATTTGCTAGATTTGGACTTGTAGATTTAAAACTATTCAATTTTTAGCACAGACCAGTACTGAAAAAATTGCTGAAACAAGATTATTTGAATTATCCTAAAATGGGCTAGGTGGGAACACTAGTGGGCCGAAAGATTTAAAATGCAGAAGGGCCAGCCCAACTGAGCGCTGCGGCCAGCTGGCAAAGGGTCCCACTGGTCAGCGACTCCATTCTACCGAAACGGTAAGTGCTAACCTCAACCGTTGGATTAGATGCAGATCTGACGGCTGTGAGTCGTCGTCACCGTTGGGGAGAAGACCTTGCTGGAGCGGCGGAGGTAGGGGGTCGGCGGCGTGCTGGAGCTCCGGCGAGGGGCGGCGCAGGTGCTAGATGAGGTTGTCGAGGACGAGGATTCCACTGGTAGCCGTGGGAGGAGCGGAGGTGGACGGAATCGTGCGATTGCTCTGTGGCGGACTCCGGCGATCGACGGAGAAATTGGGGTGGTGTAGGGCGTAATCGGCTTGGAGAAGAGGTGGAGGAGGTCGAGGAGAAGGAGGGGAGCAGGAATGGTGTGGAGGTTGCAGTGCGGGAGGGTCTCTATTTATAATCGCGCGGGTGCTGCGAGGGGCCGTGGAGGGTCATCGGCGGCAATGGCGCTCCAGGGCGCGAAGGCGCAAGCTAGGGGGCGCAGGAGGTAGGCGACGGCTGAGAAAAGCTCAACGTGTAGCTGGTGCAGAGAAAAGAGGAAGGGACGGCTCGTATCGCTTCCACGACTGCGGCGGTACTGGCGGCTAAATTGTTGATGATGGCGACGGCGATGGTTCCTCCGCGAGCTATCAAGGATGTCTAGGAGGTAGAGGAGATGATGGCCAAGCTTGATGCAGAGGGAGGGCTGCAGGGGAGGATGAGGGCGACGGCATGCGCGTGTGCTCTGGCGCGTCCAGGACGTGCCCGTGCGCGCTCACTGCGTGCCTGGCAGGTTTCTGGCGTGTCTGGGCGTGCGACGTTCGGCCAATGCCGTGCTCTCCTTCGCTCAGGGCTGGTACTAGCGTGCGTAGAGGAGTGCAGGCGTGCTTGATGACATGGTGCTGCTAACCAGAGAGGAAGGGTGAGGTAGGGTGGCATGGTGGTGTCCTTGTGCTCGGCATGGATACAAGGGTGATCATGTCTCCCCTTTACTCAGTGCAAAAGGACTTGGTTTGATGCAGAGGAGGTACCAGGGTGTGATGATCACGAGATTAAAGTGGTGGAGGCTAAAAACCAGTGTGTAAAAGGGTGTGTGCAAATTCTGAAATGATGCCTGCCAAGTGTTTGTGAAAATGGCCGCATGAAACTTTTATTTGAATTTTGGATCTCTTTTATATAATTAGAGAGGTAGAATGGTGGTGGTGATGGTCAATTTGGTGAAGATTTGTGAGATTTCAAAATGAGGGTTATCTTCTCTTTATTTCAATGTCACATCTTGTCTCATCTATTCTGGTCAACCTGGTCAAAGTCAGCACTGGTGGTCAACATCAAAGTTGTTCACCTTGACATGATATTGGATGAGGTGGCAAGAGTTGGTCACGGTTGGTTTAAGTAAAGTCAAAACCAGGGGGGTAAAGTGGTGAAGATTTTATAAAGTGGCCATATGACCATTATCATATGTAAGTTGAATTTGAATTCATCTTTGATTTGAATTGGGTTTCTTTGATTCAAATGGGAGTGTTATTGATATATAAGTTTTTTACAAACAATGGCACAAGCAAATGTGGCCTTGGTTGAAGATTTGCAAAATTGGCTAAGTGTGTATGTGAGTGAAAATGGGATTTTCTCCCTATTTGATTTCTCTCTTTTTGATTTGATTTTCTTGACTCCAAAGTGATTCTTAATGGTTTAGGAACATTTCCAAACCATTGAAACCATTCCAAAAGGTCTAGCTCAAAGATTTGCAAAAATGGCCATAACACATAAGAGGTGATGTTTCAATTTTTCTTAATCTTGTAAATTGTTCCCCTTGCTTTACTTGGGCATGGGTTAGGGTCAATTTAGTGTTAGATTAGGTTTAGAGAAGGTTTCACATCATTTGGGTAAGGTTTAAAGGCATAGAACAAGAATTGGGTATTATGGCTATGTGTCACATATGCCTCTATGCATATGTTGCATTTGATTTTAAATTTGACTTGGCTTGACCCAATTGGTGTTGTTGAGTATTGAAATGGTATAGAGGAGTGATCCAACCATTAACAACATGTCTTAGGGTCAAGATTCTTAAATTCACAAGTTTGCTATTTTACTCTCATATGCCTCTATGGCATTTTTAGTTTCTTTTTATTTTCTTTGGAACAACTTGGATTGGGTTTGATAAGCACTAGGTAAGGTTTATGAAGGTTTTCCAAACCTCTAAAAAAGGTAGAAAGGCCTAGGGTAAAGTTTTACAAAATAGCCATAGGCACATATACCTTTTTCTTATTTAATTTCCTTTTTATTTTGTTTTAACTTGGGTGGTGAAAAAGGGAGGTGAGGTTTAGGGTTTAAGATCATTTCAAAATACTTTAACAAGCAATCATGGCAATAGCACAAGAATTAAGCAAGATCACTATGTATCAAACTTAATTGAATAAAAGTTTTTGTTGGTTCCAAAATTTGGAAATAGGGAAATTCATTTTCTTTCTTTTGAAATTTTTGGGATGTTACAAACTCTTCCCCCTTAAACAAATCTCGTCCCGAGATTTTAAGAAAAGTTAGGTTCCTAAGAGAGATTGAGCATTTTGATTAACATGAAGAATATTTGGCATGGCCTGGGGTGCTTCCTGGGCTTCAGTGGCATTCATGTGGTAGAGGCGGCCGTTCTTGTTGTTCTGGTGACTTCTTCCTGCAAAGCGGCGCTGTTGCTGAGCCCGTGCTGCGGTATTGGCGGCAATCTTGGCAAGCTTCTTGGGGCACTCGTTGGAGTAGTGACCCACAACTCCACATTCATAGCAGTTGATTGTTGCCTTGTCCTTGGGGGTAATGGGGGTAGCATTGCTCCCAGTCCTCGGGGCAGTATTGGTGTTTTTGTTGTTCCCATTGTTGTTGTTGCTGTTGGGGTGGTTGTTGTTGTTGTGGCTGTTGTTGTTGTTGCCTCCGGGCTTCGGGGTCCTCCGTTGTTGTTGGTGTAGTTGGGGCGATAATTCTGGGCAGGGGGCTTGTTGTATCTTGGGGTGAATCCTCCAGAGGAGTTGTTGCGGTACTTCTGGGTATGGTGGGGTCCATTCTGGTTCATCATTCTGCGCTTGCGGTTCTCATTGGACTGATGCAGCTTTCCTTCCATCTGTATGGCTGAGTCCACGAGGGCTTCCAAGTCAGCGAACGGAATGTTCACTAACACGGTTTGCATCTCGTCGTGCAGTCCGTTCAGAAATCTTTCCTTTCGCTTCTCATTGGTGTCGGTCTCATCCGGGGCGTACCTTGACAGAGTGAGAAACGTGTCGCTGTATTCCACCACGGACATCCTTCCTTGTTTGAGTTCGCGGAACTCGTCTCTCATTTTCTTGATCATTCCTCGGGGCACATGGTACTTGCTAAACTTCAGCTTGAATTCTTCCCAGGTCATTATCTGTCCCGCATTCATTGCACGGGCACTTGTCCACCAGGCTCTGGCAGGTCCTGACAGGTAATGGGTGGCAAACAGTACTTTTTCTGCGGCTTCAACTCCCGCAACTTCAAGGTTGTTCTCCATGGTCTGGAGCCAGTCATCAGCATCGAGGCGCTCTTCAGTCTTGTTGAACATTGGAGGGTTGGTGTTCTGAAAATTCTTCAGCTTCGATCCAGGGTGATCGTGGTTCGCATGGCCTTGATTGTTCTGAGCTATCTATTGCAGTGCGGTAATGTTGGCTTGGCGTTCAGCTCTTTCGACTTCTCGGTCTGCCATCATCGTCTGCAGCAGTTGCATCATGGCATCCTGGGTGGCGTTGCGGGTTGGTGGGGCCATGATACGTCCAATTTGCATCACTATTTTATATCATAATTTGCTGTTCTTCATTGATATATTTCATATTTGGAGATAATACTTATGTTATTTCATCTATTTTGCATGTTTCATGATTATTGGAGGATCGCGCACCGGAGTCAGGATTCTGCTGGAAAAAGCGCCGTCAGAATGCAATATTTCGGAAGATCAACAGTTGACGGAAATTATATGAGAAATCCTATTTTTCCAGAAGACGAAGGGAGCCAGAAGGGGGAGCCGAGGGGACCCGAGGTGGGCCCACCCCATAGGCCGGCGCGGCCCAAGGCCTGGCCACGCCACCCTGTGAGGAGGGGGCCCACAGCCCCCTCTCGCCTCCTTTTCTTTGCGTACGCCTTCGTCCCGAAAACCTAAGCTCCAGGGGGTACATCGCGAAGAGCCACAGCCGCCTCTGCGGGGCGGAGAACACCAGAGAGAAAAGAGCTCTCCGGCAGGCTGAGATCCGCCGGGGAAATTCCCTCCCGGAGGGGGAAATCGACGCCATCGTCACAATCATCGAGCTGGACATCATCTCCATCACCATTGCCATCATCTTCATCATCATCACCGCCGTCTCCACCGCTGCACATCGTCACCGCTGTAACAATTTGGGTTTGATCTTGATTGTTTAATAGGGGAAACTCTCCCGGTGTTGGTTTCTACTAGTTATTGATGCTATTGAGTGAAACCGTTGAACCAAGGTTTATGTTCAGATTGTTATTCATTATCATATCACCTCTGATCATGTTCCATATGATGTCTCGTGAGTAGTTCGTTTAGTTCTTGAGGACATGGGTGAAGTCTAAATGTTAGTAGTGAAGTATGGTTGAGTAATATTCAATGTTATGATATTTAAGTTGTGGTGTTATTCTTCTAGTGGTGTCGTGTGAACGTCGACTATACGACACTTCACCTTTATGGGCCTAGGGGAATGCATCTTGTACTCGTTTGCCAATTGCGGGGTTGCCGGAGTGACAGAAACCTGAGCCCCCGTTGGTATATCGATGCAGGAGGGATAGCAGGATCTCAGAGTTTAAGGCTGTGGTTAGATTTATCTTAATTACTTTCTTGTAGTTGCGGATGCTTGCAAGGGGTATAATCACAAGTATGTATTAGTCCTAGGAAGGGCGGTACATTAGCATAGGTTCACCCACACAACACTTATCAAAACAATGAAGATTAATTAGCCGTATGTAGCGAAAGCACTAGACTAAAATCCCATGTGTCCTCGAGAACGTTTGGTTATTATAAGCAAACAAACCGGCTTGTCCTTTGTGCTAAAAAGGATTGGGCCACTCGCTGCAATTATTACTCTCGCACTTTACTTACTTGTACTTTATTCATCTGTTACATCAAAACCCCCTGAATACTTGTCTGTGAGCATTTACAGTGAATCCTTCATCGAAACTGCTTGTCAACACCTTCTGCTCCTCGTTGGGATCGACATTCTTACTTATCAAAGATACTACGATACACCCCCTATACTTGTGGGTCATCAAGACTATTTTCTGGCGCCGTTGCCGGGGAGTGAAGCGCTATTGGTAAGTGGAGTTGGTAAGGGAAATTTCTACTGTTTGTGCTGATTTTATTTCTGCCTGCTGCTATAATTCATTATGGAGAGATCTTCTCTTGAGTGTTTATTTGGGAAATCTACGACTACTGCAAAGGTAGTGGATGAGGCGCCAGGTAAGGAAGAAATACCATACAAAATACCTATGAAAATTATTGAACTTGTAGTGGATAACCGTTATACAGGGGATGGAACTGTCCACCCTGGAGATCATTTACTGTTCTTACATGAATTATGCGGTTTATTAAAGTGTGTAGGTATTGCTATGGATGAAGTGAGAAAGAAACTATTCTCTATATCGCTGTCTGGTAAAGCGGCGCATTGGTATAAATTACTGGATAATGGGGATTCTCTTGAATGGAATGATATTGTGCCCCGGTTTTATTCTAAGTTCTATCCTCCAAGTGAGATTCACAAAGATCGGAATCGCATATATAATTTTTGGCCTCATGAAGGAGAGAGTATTGCCCAAGCGTGGGGGAGATTGAAGTCTTTAATGCTCAAATGCCCCATTCATGAGCTTCCTGGTAATATTATTATTGATAATTTCTATGCAAGACTTTCTTTTCAAGACAAGACCTTGCTGGATACTTCTTGTTCTAGATCATTTACACGCAACAAGGAAGAGTTTAAAAGGGACCTTCTTAATCAGATCCAAGAAAATACTGAAGGATGGGAGAACGACAAGGATAGAGAATCAGGTATAAATTATGATTATAAATGCATTGAAGCTTTTATGGATACTGATAAATTTCGTAATATGAGTGCTACTTATGGTCTTGATTCTCAAGTTGCTGCAAATCTTTATAAAGCTTTTGCCTCTCATTATGAATTGCCTAAGAAGAATTTTGATAAGTATCATGAACCGTATAAAGATAAAATTGATTCATCTATAAATAATGTGTTGTAGTTGAAACTGTTGATCATGTTATTCCTGAAGCTTATATTGAAAAAACTCCTTTCCCTGCTAAAATGAAGGAGTACTCTGTTATAAATAGTGCGGTTCATAAAAGTGAAAAGAAACCTATAGAACCTGAAGAACAAATAAAAGTTGAACCTGCTGTTGCAATTGTTAAAGATCTTGTGACTGAAAATGTGGAGGATGGTCATATTATTTTCTGTGAAGATGCCTCTAATATTGTTTCACATCCTAATAAGTCCAAGCAAGCAAGTGTTCCTATGCTATCTGTTAGAATTGGTGATCATTGTTATTATGGTTTATGTGATATTGGTGCAAGTATTAGTGCTATTCCTTATGAGCTTTACACGGAGATTATGCACGAAATTGGTTCTTGTGAACTTGAAGATATTGATGTGGTTATTCGGCTGGCTAATAGAGAAACTATCTCTCCAATTGGTATTGTTCGAGATGTGGAAGTTCTATGTGGTAAGATTAAATATCCTGCTGACTTTTTGGTACTTGGTTCTGCTGCTAGTAAATATTGTCCTATCATTTTTGGTAGAACTTTTTTAAATACTTGTGGAGCTATTATAGATTGCAAGAAAGAGAAAATTTTGACTAAATTTTGTGGTGAATCTTATGAGTTTAACTTCTCTAAATTTACCAAAACTCCTTATAAAATTGATTCGCCTAATAGTGATTTTAAAGTTGAACAGTGTGCATCTATTGTTCTTGCTCCTAGTAATCCTTTGCAGCAACATTTGGAAAATAGTGAGAGTGAAGTTTTTAGGGAAGAAAGAGATGAGCTTGATGAAATTTTCCTTCGTCAACCTATTCTTAAGCATGATTTACCGGTGGAAGATCTGGGAACAACACCACCACCAAAGGAAGATCCTGTCTTTGATTTAAAACCATTGCCTGATAATCTTAAATATGCTCATATTGATGATAAGAAAATAATCCTGTTATTATTAGTTCTAAGCTTTCAGAGTTTGAAGAAGAAAGGTTATTGGAAATATTGAAGAAACACCGAGGTGCTATTGGCTACACTCTTGATGACTTGAAGGGGATTTCTCCCTCTATTTGCCAACACGCCATTAATATGGAAGATGATGCGAAGCCTGTTGTTGAACCTCAGCGTCGTATAATTCCTAAGATGAAGGATGTGGTAAGAAATGAGGTATTAAGACTTCTTGAAGCTGGTATTATATATCCTATTGCTGATAGTAGATGGGTTAGTCCTGTGCATTGTGTTCCTAAGAAAGGAGGAATGACTGTTGTGCCTAATGATAATGATGAGCTCATACCTCAAAGAGTAGTTGTAGGGTATAGAATGTGCATTGATTATCGAAAAGTTAATAAGGTTACTAAGAAAGATCATTACCCTTTGCCTTTTATTGATCAAACGTTAGAAAGGTTATCTAAAAATACTCATTTTTGCTTTCTGGATGGTTATTTTGGGTTTTCACAAATTGCTGTTAAAACTAAGGATCAAGAGAAAACCACTTTCACTTGTCCCTATGGAACTTATCCTTATAGACGTATGCCTTTTGGCTTATGTAATGCCCCTGCTACTTTTCAAAGATGCATGTCTGCTATTTTTCATGGCTTTTGCGAGAGTATTGTAGAGGTATTCATGGACGATTTTTCCTTCTATGGGAATTCTTTTGATAATTGCTTGCGGAACCTTGATAAAGTTTTGCAGAGATGTGAAGAAACTAACCTTGTTCTTAATTGGGAGAAATGCCACTTTATGGTTAATGAAGGAATTGTATTGGGACATAAAATTTCCGAGAGAGGTATTGAAGTTGATAGAGCTAAAGTTGAAGCAATTGAGAAGATGCCCTATCCTAGGGATGTTAAAGGTATTCGTAGTGTTCTTGGTCATGCTGGGTTTTATAGGAGGTTTATTAAAGACTTCTCCAAGATTTCAAAACCTCTTACTAATCTTCTTCAAAAAGATGTACCTTTTGTTTTTGATGATGATTGTAAGGAAGCTTTTGAAACTCTAAAGAAAGCCTTAACAACTGCTCCTATAGTTGAACCTCCTGATTGGAACTTACCATTTGAAATTATGTGTGATGCTAGTGATTTTGCTGTAGGCGCTGTTCTTGGACAGCGAGTAGATAAAAAATTGAATGTTATTCATTATGCTAGTAAAACCCTTGATGCTGCTCAAAGAAATTATGCTACTACTGAAAAAGAATTGTTAGTTGTAGTCTTTGCTTGTGATAAGTTTAGATCTTATATTGTTGATTCAAAAGTTACTATTCATACTGATCATGCTGCAATCAGATACCTTATGCAAAAGAAAGATGCTAAGCCAAGGCTTATTAGATGGGTACTTCTGTTGCAAGAATTTGACTTACATATTGTAGATAGGAAAGGTGCTGATAATCCTGTTGCTGATAATTTGTCTAGATTGGAAAATATTGCTTATGATCCTGTTCCCGTTAATGATAGTTTTCCAAATGAACAATTGGCTGTAACAAAGGTGAGCTCGCGAGACAGTCCTTGGTATGCTGATTATGCTAACTTTATTGTTTCCAAGTACTTGCCTCCAACCTTTTCAGCCCAGCAAAGGAGGAAATTCTTTTATGACTTGAGGCATTATTTTTGGGATGACCCACACTTATATAAAGAAGGAGTGGATGGTATTCTGCGAAGATGTGTTCCCGAATATGAACAACAAGAGATATTGAGTAAATGTCATGGTAGTGCTTATGGAGGACATCACGCTGGAGATAGAACCGCGCAAAAGGTTCTACAATCAGGTTTTTATTGGCCAACTCTCTTCAAAGATGCAAGGAAGTTTATTTTATCTTGTGATGAATGTCAAAGGGTTGGTAATATCTCCAGACGCAATGAAATGCCTATGAATTATACTCTTGTTATTGAACCGTTTGATTGTTGGGGATTTGACTTCATGGGACCTTTTCCCTCTTCAGAAGGTAACACTCATATACTTGTTGCTGTTGATTATGTTACTAAATGGGTGGAAGCCATACCTACAAAAAGTGCTGATGGTGAGACCTCTTTAAGAATGCTTTTAGACATTATTTTTCCTAGATTTGGAGTTCCTAGATATATTATGACAGATGGAGGTTCTCATTTTATTCATGGTGGTTTTAGAAAAACTCTTGCTAAATATGGTATTAATCATAGAATTGCTTCCGCTTATCATCCTCAAACTAGTGGGCAAGTAGAACTATCAAATAGAGAAATTAAATCTATCTTGCAAAAGACTGTTAATAAAACTAGAAAGAATTGGGCTAGTAAATTGAAGGAAGCACTATGGGCTTATAGAACTGCTTATAAAAATCCCATGGGAATGTCACCTTATAAAATGGTTTATGGAAAAGCTCGTCATTTACCTTTAGAACTAGAGCACAAAGCTTATTGGGCTGTTAGAGAATTAAATAAAGATCCTAAACTAGCCGGTAATAAGAGGTTGCTGCAATTAAGTTCTCTAGATGAATGGAGAAGTGAAGCTTATGAAAACGCTAAACTCTTTAACGAGAAAGTTAAAAAATGGCATGATAGAAGGATTATCAAAAGAGAGTTTAATATTGGGGATAAAGTCCTATTGTATCGGTCTCGTCTCAGATTCTTTGCAGGGAAATTACTCTCAAAATGGGAAGGACCATATGTTGTTGAGGAGGTGTATCGTTCAGGAGCAATTAAAATTAGCTCTCTCCAAGGCGATGCCACGCAAGTGGTGAATGGACAAAGACTCAAGCATTATATCTCAGGTGATTCTTATAATATAGATGTTGATATTATTCGAGTGGAAACACCGGAGGCTTTCATCAAAGGTCAAATCGACAGTCCACCAGAACTCGACTTTGAATAGGTAACAGTACATGTAATAAAAAGTTCGCGATTTACTTTCCGAACAATGTTTTTGCTGTTTTTGGAAAATATGAAAAATTACGAGATCGAAACGGAGTGGAGGAGACGCACGAGGGCGTGCCCCCATTGGCCGGCGCGGGCCCCAGCCTGGCCGCGCTGCCCTATGAGCTGGCCACCTCGTCGCTTCTTTCCGACTCTGGTTCGACCTGGTACTTTTCTTATGACATACAAATTCCTGCTATATAATCCCCCGGACCCCTGGAGGTCCGTATATCGTTTTCTCGACGCGTTTTGTTTCGAGTTGTTTCTGCCAGGATTTGCTTCGGATCTAGAGGTATCATGTCTTCGTCAGAAACTCCGAAGGACAGCTCCTGCAAGGACGTTGACAACTTGTACATGAACGAGCTGAGGATGCATCCCAAGGAGTTGCTGCTCGTTGATGGGGAGCTGCAGATCAAAGATGTCCAGGGTCCTAAAGGAGAAGGAAGCTTGGAAGACAGGATGGAGAAGCTAGAACAAGAGGTCTTCAACTACAAGAAGATGGCTGAGCGTGAGGTGGATATCTTCCACAAGATTGTGTCTGAACTCATTGCTGAACACGAGAAGGAAACTGCAAAGCTATGGGGCGACATCTTCTCACTTCACGACACAACCAACAAACTCCAAGCTCAACTCTATGACGTTCAGAATCAGAACTGTGAGTATGAAAACAGGTTTAAACACATAAGCCATGGTGCTAGTTTCAGGATTCCCGAGACCAAGATGTCGTTTGTTGATGGAGAGCCTCTTCCTTGGAAGTCTGATGATGGGAATTCATCACCACCATCGCCGAAGGAGTAATTCATCATCGGTATTGGCATCCCCTTGGTTTGTTCCAAGCTTGGGGGAGTGCCGCGGTATCACATCATCACTACCTTTTACTTTTTACTATCAAGTAGTGTCATATCATGAGTAGGGAAGTTATCATATAAGATGGGTTGCAGAGTGGAAGTATTTCTCCTTTAGTTGGTTGTCTATGTATCCCTTGGTGTGAGTTATCGTTATGAAATATTAATGAGAAGTCTTATCATTTACATATTGCACACCTTATTTTAGTTTGCAATCTCTATTATATGATTGATCTTGATTTTAGTATTGGTATCACTTTGGGAGCATTGAGTAAATCTATTTGGTTTTGGCAAACTTAGCATTGGTCAATAGCAACAACACCTTGAGGTTTAAGTAGAAAAGAGAAATACATATAGTTGTTTCATTGTCTTCCTTTCTTGTTAGCTCATAGCTTATTATTCTGAAGTTAAAATTGTTTGTGCTTACAAGAAAGATGCATGATTGTTTCTATCACATGTATATTCGTTTGTTTCCCTCAACTTTTGTGATTGCTAATTAACCTTGCTAGCCAAAGACCTGTACTGAGAGGGAATACTTCTCGTGCATCCAAACCTCAACCCAAACCTATGCCATTTGTGTCCACCATATCTACCTACTACATGGTATTTCCTGCCATTCCAAGTAAATACTTCGTGTGCTACCTTTAAATAATTCAAAATTCATTATTTCTTATTTGTGTCAATGTTTTATAGCTCATGAGGAAGTATGTGGTGTTTTATCTTTCAATCTTGTTGGGCAACTTTCACCAATGGACTAGTGGCTTCATCCGCTTATCCAATAATTTTGCAAAAAGAGCTGGCAATGGGATTCCCAGTCCCAAATTAATTAACCTAAATAGACACTCCTCCATGGTATGTGATTGTTGGACGGCACCCGAAGGATTCGGTTAGCCATGGCTTGAGAAAGCAAAGGAGGGGAGGAGTGTCATCTAAATAAAACTAAAATAAAAGGCACTCCTTCATGGTATGAGATTGTTGGCAGGCACCCGAGGATTCGGTTAGCCATGGTGTGTGAAAGCAAGGTTGGAAGGAGTGCCGAAATAAAACTTTATGGGAGCCGCTCTTCGAGAGTTTGTCTGGCAAGGGAGTTAGAGTACCCGCTACCAGTCGTTGACAACAACAAACACCTCTCAAAATATTACTTTTATTCTCTTTATATGATTTCAAAACTGAAAGAGCTCTAGCACATGATTTAATCCCTGCTTCCCTCTGCGAAGGGCCTGTCTTTTACTTTATGTTGAGTCAGTAAGCCTATTTCCCTCCATCTCAAGAAAGCATTTGAGTTGTTGTGATCAAACCATTATATTGTGATTTGCTTCATCATGTCTTTTACTCTTCCTTGTTTAGTACAAGTTTTATCTGAATGAATATAACTTTGAAAGTTATCAATGATCATTATGATTGAGTATGCAAGATGTGCCATATAAACTTTAACATGAGAGCGCTGCTCGATAGATAAGAATAACCTGTTAATTGTTCTCTGACCAAGAACGAAGTTTCCCATCACCAACTATGATCTCTTATGCACCTTTATTTGTGATTACCTTATACTTGTTTCAAGTTGAGTTATATTAGGAAGTTGTTTACTAGAATGTCTTATGTGAATGAATATGATGCTTCTTGTCCGTATTTGATTTATCGACTCTTCACTCCATAAACATGTGGTCCTGTTTACCGAGTTCAGTTTCGCTTGGGGACAAGTGAAGTCTAAGCTTGTGGGGAGTTGATACGTCCAATTTGCATCACTATTTTATATCATAATTTGCTGTTATTCATTGATATATTTCATATTTGGAGATAATACTTATGTTATTTCATCTATTTTGCATGTTTCATGATTATTGGAGGATCGCGCACCGGAGTCAGGATTCTGCTGGAAAAAGCGCCGTCAGAACGCAATATTTCGGAAGATCAACAGTTGACGGAAATTATATGAGAAATCCTATTTTTCCAGAAGACGAAGGGTGCCAGAAGGGGGAGCCGAGGGGACCCGAGGTGGGCCCACCCCATAGGCCGGCGCGGCCCAAGGCCTGGCCGCGCCGCCCTGTGAGGAGGGGGCCCACAGCCCCCTCTCGCCTCCTTTTCTTCGCGTACGCCTTCGTCCCGAAAACCTAAGCTCCAGGGGGTACATCGCGAAGAGCCACAGCCGCCTCTGCGGGGCGGAGAACACCAGAGAGAAAAGAGCTCTCCGGCAGGCTGAGATCCGCCAGGGAAATTCCCTCCCGGAGGGGGAAATCGACGCCATCGTCACCGTCATCGAGCTGGACATCATCTCCATCACCATTGCCATCATCTTCATCATCATCACCGCCGTCTCCACCGCTGCACATCGTCACCGCTGTAACAATTTGGGTTTGATCTTGATTGTTTAATAGGGGAAACTCTCCCGGTGTTGATTTCTACTAGTTATTGATGCTATTGAGTGAAACCGTTGGACCAAGGTTTATGTTCAGATTGTTATTCATTATCATATCACCTCTGATCATGTTCCATATGATGTCTCGTGAGTAATTCGTTTAGTTCTTGAGGACATAGGTGAAGTCTAAATGTTAGTAGTGAAGTATGGTTGAGTAATATTCAATGTTATGATATTTAAGTTGTGGTGTTATTCTTCTAGTGGTGTCGTGTGAACGTCGACTACACGACACTTCACCTTTATGGGCTTAGGGGAATGCATCTTGTACTCGTTTGCCGATTGCGGGGTTGCCGGAGTGACAGAAACCTGAGCCCCTGTTGGTATATCGATGCAGGAGGGATAGCAGGATCTCAGAGTTTAAGGCTGTGGTTAGATTTATCTTAATTACTTTCTTGTAGTTGCGGATGCTTGCAAGGGGTATAATCACAAGTATGTATTAGTCCTAGGAAGGGCGGTACATTAGCATAGGTTCACCCACACAACACTTATCAAAACAATGAAGATTAATTAGCCGTATGTAGCGAAAGCACTAGACTAAAATCCCGTGTGTCCTCGAGAATGTTTGGTTATTATAAGCAAACAAACCGGCTTGTCCTTTGTGCTAAAAAGGATTGGGCCACTCGCTGCAATTATTACTCTCGCACTTTACTTACTCGTACTTTATTCATCTGTTACATCAAAACCCCCTGAATACTTGTCTGCGAGCATTTACAGTGAATCCTTCATCGAAACTGCTTGTCAACACCTTCTGCTCCTCGTTGGGATCGAAATTCTTACTTATCAAAGATACTATGATACACCCCCTATACTTGTGGGTCATCAGGCCATCTGAACATTGAGGTAGATGATAAGATAAGAGGGAAATTGCTATGGTTTGTTTTGTTAAAGTTTTAAAAGTTCATAACTTGAAAATTTGAGTAGTGTTGCCAGGGTAAAAACCAACAACACTTTTTCATTCATACCAAGCATCATACATTACAAAGCTAACACACCGGTGGTTTGAAGAACCATTCATTCGTTCTACGATACAAGGGGATCCTGATACAACTCACACATACGAAAGTGCTTTAAAAGATACTCTTCTTCAGGGGGGGATTCTTCATCTTCACGGTTAATGTGCTTGGCGAAAGGCGAGGGCGTTGTCCAACTCCTTGCGGGTCTTGTACATCACATAGTCGAGGTAGGCAACATAGTGGTTCATCTCCGGGTGTGGGGTCATGATTATTGGTCTTCCCATGGGGTCATGTCCTGGGTAGTAAATGAAGCGGGTATTCTTGAGCTTGTTTATATTCTGTCCGCACAGACGGGCAATTGCTTCTTGCATCGCTCTGACGAGTCCTTCCTTCCAAGTGCTTCCTGTTACAGAAAACCAGATGGTTTCCCATGTTGGGGCTCCAAGCTTTCCTCTCAGATCTGTAGTAACTTCCCACCGAGGTTGTTCTCCCGATGGATTGTTGAGGGGTATTCCGAAGAACTCGGGATACGGGCGTCCTAAATAATCAACCAGTTGTTTCAAATCCTTCTCGAACATGAGGTTTCCTCCGTGGCCAAGCTGATAAGACTTGCAGGTGTACTCCATCTGTGAAGAATTATGATGAGTAAGTTAGAGAAGTGTGTCAAAATTTTATATAGTAGTATAAGAAGCATAGAGCATAACTTTCTTATTTTGAAGAAGATCTCAAGGATAAGAGGGAGAATAAGTTTTTATAAATAATCACTTCATTTTTTTTGAAACTAAGTTTTTCAGACGTCCATTCTAACTAGGGTCTCCTAAGGTCAACAATGGCTCTGATACCAACTTGTCAACACCCGGATTTTTAAGTCCAGATGCCTATTATGCCATTCCTTGCAATCCCAGGAATATTGTTTTTGCGAGACATAATAGATTGATATCACAACACATCATTCATTACAACACATAATCGTCTTACAAATAAAGGATCACATGATCCAGTCTCATTACAATAATAGAAGTTCTATTGATCCATTACATAACACATAGCGGAAGCGAAATAGCGTAGTAGTTGTCCATCTATTTCACAGGCAACTATTGACGTCAGGAGTGATCCTAGTTGTCGTAGACGTCCTGCTGTCCTTCTTCCGGGTTCTGGTACTCGTCTTCATAGTCTGGCCATTTGAATAGCCAGTGACACATCCATGAGTACTTTGAAGTACTCGCAAACTAATACTAAGGTAATTACTATCAACTATAGTAAGGGGGTTCTAAGCTCTAGTTTCATTTGCATAAAGCCAATTTTATTTCATAAGCACTTTTAATAATCCAAGCCTCTTCAATTAACTAACTCAAGGGGGAACATTAGTGTCATTCCCACAACTCAGTTGTGTTTCAAAGTCAAAGTCACCTTTCAATTTCAAGTCACAAGTCACCATTCATATTTTTAGAAAAGTTCTGATGACGGAACAGTATGGCCTTTCCAACTGTCCATAACCGCGGACGCGGCTATTCGAATAGGTTAAACTCTGCAGAGGTTGTACACTTGTGCCACAACAATTGCAATAGTTCGTCAGGGGTAACTGGCCCTGATTTATCGTACGCAGTACGCGAACTACCAATCCTAACCTTTCATTTGCATACTCTAGTATAGGCACCTCTCCCCATGAGCTTGGCCTCCCGGTGAAAACAAACCGTCAACCCGGGAACTGCACAGGGCTTGGGTAGTACATTCACCTCATTTCACGTCATTTCACATTCAATGGAGGCAGCCTCGGCATAACCCCTATGACGCTTGTTCAGAGGGAACCCATACTAAAATATAAGTTTCCAGCTAAGCCTTACCCAGATTCAGGTATTGTGGGGGTACTTGTAAAATTGGAATGGTATCGCATCCGAACCCAACCATCAGTTTTGGTAAACTTCATCGAGTCATTCACAAGTCACATTCACCTTCAGAATCTTTCAATAGAATGACTCATCATTCCAAGGTTTTCAAAGTCATTTTATTTCACAAGTTCCCAACTAGAGTAGTCATTTTTAATATCGAGCACTAGCAACTAGTTATGAGGGGTGCTAAGTATCTTGGAGTTTGCTAGGCTAAGTGTGATGCTTTTGTACTACTCTATAACTAAACCAAGTGAATCATAAATCAAAAAGTAACTTTGATAAATAAAATCCAATAAAGCTGGTAAAGTAAAAACTTAGGATAGGATCATAAAGTAAAATATAATGGTGCCTTGCTCTTGTAGAGCTTTGCACTTTGCAAGAATATAAGCTTGCAACCAAAATAGCTTGCATTAGTCTAGCTTGCCTTGATTGGTGATGTGATCAAAGTTTTCTGGCTCTTCCTCTTGGTAGAAGACCTCTTCCTCTTGATAGCCTCCGGTACTAGCGTCTATAAACGATTACGAGGATACAATCACCAAACAACACTTAAGTAATCTTAATTAGCCTTATTGGCTCACACAAATGATCTAGCATCACTATTTAACATTTATTCACAAATTATGCTAGGGTTTCTTACATAGTAATAGGACAATAATTTCCTCTCATTGAAATTGGAGTTAGGGTTTCTATGTAGTTCTTTGGAGAAAATAATTTCCTCTCATTGAATCTTCTTAAGATTTAATCTTCTCAAATAACCAGGTATGATCACATGTTGACCAAGGTCAAAACTTCACACTTATTATTTGAAAAAATGATTTAAATGTGATTCATCATCTCATGTGATTTAAATAACCATTGTAATTTAACTACTATTTTGATTTAAGTTCCTCAAGTGAGCAAGTATGAACCTAAGCAATAGAGGTCATCACATTAATTCATAATACTTGAGAAAATGATTTAAATGAGGTGCTACACCTCATAGATTTAATTTCCTAAAATTTGAAATAGTTTAAATGGACTAGTATTGACTACATAGCCAATATTTTGCTTCTAGCCCATGATCATGTACAGAACCCATATGATATTTTTACATAAACAATTAGAGTATTTGAAAAGTGAACTATGAGAATTTGAATCACCTCAAATTTCATCATGGTTGATTTTATAAATTTATTTGAATGCTGAAAACTCTCTGTCTTGTTATTTTCACTATTCACAATCTACACAAGCTATGAGGTTAAATCTAGTGAGATTAGCTAGATAATTTCATAAGATTTCTGGAACATTTTGATTTGCTATATTTGGACGTGTAGATTTGAAACTATTCAATTTTTAGCACAGACCAGTACTGAAAAAATTGCTGAAACAAGATTATTTGAATTATCCTAAAATGGGCTAGACGGGAACACTAGTGGGCCGAAAGATTTAAAATGCAGAAGGGCCAGCCCAACTTAGCGCTGCGGCTAGCTGACAAAGGGTCCCACTGGTCAGCGACTCCATTCTACCGAAACGGTAAGTGCTAACCTCAACCGTTGGATTAGATGCAGATCTGACGGCTGTGAGTCGTCGTCACCGTCGGGGAGAAGACCTTGCTGGAGCGGCGGAGGTAGGGGGTCGGCGGCATGCTGGAGCTCCGGCGAGGGGTGGTGCAGGTGCTAGATGAGGTTGTCAAGGACGAGGATTCCACTGGTAGCCGTGGGAGGAGCGGAGGTGGACGGAATCGTGCGATTGCTCTGTGGCGGACTCCGGCGATCGACGGAGAAATTGGGGCGGTGTAGGGCGTAATCGGCTTGGAGAAGAGGTGGAGGAGGTCGAGGAGAAGGAGGGGAGCAGGAATGGTGTGGAGGTTGCAGTGCGGGAGGGTCTCTATTTATAATCGCGCGGGTGCTGCGAGGGGCCGTGGACGGTCATCGGCGGCAATGGCGCTCCAGGGCTCGAAGGGGCAAGCTAGGGGGCGCAGGAGGTAGGCGACGGCTAAGCAAAGCTCAACGTGTAGCTGGTGCAAAGAAAAGAGGAAGGGACGGCTCGTATCGCTTCCACGACTGCGGCGGTACTGGCGGCTAAATTTTTGATGATGGCGACGGCGACGGTTCCTCCGCGAGCTATCAAGGATGTCTAGGAGGTAGAGGAGATGATGGCCAAGCTTGATGCAGAGGGAGGGCTGCAGGGGAGGAAGAGGGCGATGGCACACGCGTGTGCTCTGGCGCGTCCAGGACGTGCCCGTGCGCGCTCACCGCGTGCCTGGCGGGTTTCTGGCGTGTCTGGGCGTGCGACGTTCGGCCAATGCCGTGCTCTCCTTCGCTCAGGACTGGTACTGGCGTGCGTAGAGGAGTGCAGGAGTGCTTGATGACATGGTGCTACTGACCAGAGAGGAAGGGTGAGGTAGGGTGGCATGGTGGTGTCCTTGTGCTCGGCATGGATGCAAGGGTGATCATGTCATTGGATGTTATTAATAACAAGGTTATGTCATTGGATGAAAGATATAATGGACACACACCCATTTAAGCGTAGCATAAGATCACGTCATTAAGTTCATTTTGCTATTAGCTTCCGATACATAGTTACCTAGTCCTTTGACCATGAGATCATGTAAATCACTTATACCGGATGGGTACTTCGATTACATCAAACGACACTGCGTAAATGGGTGGTTATAAAGATGGGATTAAGTATTCGGAAAGTATGAGTTGAGGCATACGGATCAAGAGTGGGATTTGTCCATCCCGATGACGGATAGATATACTCTGGGCCCTCTCAGTGGAATGTCCTCTAATTAGCTTGCAAGGATATGAATAGTTCATAAGAGATGATATACTGATATGTCTCCAACGTATCTATAATTTCTTATGTTCCATGCTAGTTTTATGACAATACCTACATGTTTTATTCACACTTTATAATGTTTTTATGCATTTTCTGGGACTAACCTATTAACAAGATGCCACAGTGCCAGTTCCTGTTTTCTGCTGTTTTTGATTTCAGAAAAGTTGTTTTACAAATATTCTCGGAATTGGACGAAACAAAAGCCCACGGTCCTATTTTCCACGGAGTGTTCCAGAAGACCGAAGAGGAGTCGAGGAAGGCCAGCAGGGGGCCCTCCCCATATGGCAGCGCGGGGGGCCCCACTGCCGTGCCGAGACGTGGGGAGGGAGCCCCCTGGCTCCCTCGACGCTGCCCCTTCGCCTATTTATTCCATCATCCCCGAAAACCATAGTACCGAGAGCCAAAATACCAGAACAGTTCCAGAGACGCCGCCGCCGTCAACCCTAAATCGGGGGGTTCAGAAGATCTCCTCCGGCACCCCGTCGGAGAGGGGAATCATCACCGGTGGGCTCTACATCACCATGCCCGCCTGTTATCACCAGATTTTAACCAAGTCAGAGGTGGGCCGTGATTGAGATGGGCTTAGAAAATATGCATGGAAAATATTCATGAATCGGCCTTGTATAAGAGTTTGGGCTAGATTGCCCGTGTATCTGTAAATTATAGTAGGTTACGTGTCGGTTAGAATTAAGAGATAGAGTTTAGCTCGTACACGGTTAGGATTATTCCAAAGTTAGAAAGTCTACGGACTATAAATATGTATCTAGGGTTATTGAGAAAAGAAGACGATCACGTTCACAACAAACCAATCTAGGCGCATCGCCACCCCTTGTTTCGAGGGTTTCTTCCGGGTAAGCGCCATGCTGCCTAGATCGCATCTTGCGATCTAGGCAGTATCAAGTTTATTTGTTGTTCATGCGTTGCTCGTACTGAAGCCTTGTTGATGGCGAGCAACACCGTTATCATAGATATGTTAGGGTTAGCATCGATATTATCTTGATGTATTCGTCTAGTTATGCTATCCCTAGATATCTAGCTGCCCTTACACCTATTTTAGGTGTAATGGCAGCACCTTGCTTAGTCTTTATTTAGTAGATTCGATCTGTTATGGTTGTTCCTTGTTCTTCAAGGTTTAGTTTGATATCCATATGGTTAGGCCTTGCAAACGAGTTGAATGATCCAGTAGTGCGTAAGGTATAGTTTGCTGATCCGAGAGGGGAAGTTCCGGGAATCAACTCTATGTTGGTTTTTAGGCCTTGTCTAGGGCTGGTTTTCTATTATCTTTCGTGTCTGCTAGGCTCAACTACGTGTAGGACGTTCCGGTTATGTGGTGAGAACCCTAAATCGTCGTAGATCGTTTTAACTTAGTATTGATCAAGCAGGACCACCATGTTATCGTAGATCCAATACGAATCATGGGTGGATCGGCTCCTTGAGCTGATTCATAGGATAACCTGAGAGCCGATCGAGGCTCGTATTTAATGTTTATGTGTATGCCATGCAGGAAACTAGTCGAAGCAATCCATCACCTTCCTGACCAGGTATAGGTCAGGTGGCACGCCCTTGCACCAGCTTGGACGTGTGCCGGAGCATTGCGGGCCGTCGCCCGAGGGACCAGGACCCACCAGCAGTCCTGGGAGCCTCCCGGCTCTCCGTGTTGCCCGTCGCTGCTCACCGGTGGGTTTTGGCAGGCAACACATTCTGGCACGCCCGGTGGGACAGTCTACAGCAACTGCATCGACATCTGCACCAGAGATGGCGGAAGACCCAGTCACGTACGAAGATCTGACTGAGGAGCATAAGAAGAAGTATAATGAGCTTAAAGCTCTCTTCGAAGCCGACCTCATCGGCTCTTTCGAGAGGACCCGCACACATGGCATTAGGTGGAAAGGGTTCTCAGCTGAAGGCGCTCTCGATGGAGTGGATCTGTCTACTTCTTCAGAAGAACGCACCAGAGCTCTGCGCCAGGAAATTAATTATATGGTGGCTCATTCGCTACACCGTCATTCTGAGAGCCTGGTGAACGCTTTCGAGCGCGTTGCGCTTCGCGTAGTCCAGGAAATCATGAAGCATCGGTACTCTCCGTCAGGACCTACCTTAGGGACTCACGAAGGAGAAATACCATTCCAGACCAGGCCGCAGCTGCCATTCGCGCTAGCAGCTCCAGAGCCGCCGGGTTCACCGGCATACGTCGTCTACAAGATCGGTGGCGATCCTAGTGATTACCAGTTCTTGTATGAACCACCTAAGGAGATTCCGCACGGATACATGTGCACATACGTGCCGGACTGCAATAACTGGGCGCGCACGAACCAGATTGCAACAGGAGGGATTTCTGGAACAACAGGAGGGGTTTCTGGATCGGATCCCGAGAAGCAGGCGTGGCTAGCTAAATATGCCACTGCCACGAATCATCAAAGCCCAGCTCCTACAGCTAACACCGTGGACCAGATCAGTGCAATCTTGAGAGACCAGTTCGGCATGGTGCCGAAGAGGAGGGCAATCGGCTATTCCAAGCCGTACCCCAACGAGTATAATTTGATTCCACTACCGCCCAAGTATCGGCTCCCTGAGTTCTCAAAGTTTAGTGGATCAGAAGGGTCTAGTTCAATTGAGCATGTGAGCCGATATTTGGCGCAGTTGGGCATGATTTCAGCATCATATCAGTTACGCGTGAGGTTTTTTGCGCAATCTCTCACAGGATCGGCTTTTGGGTGGTACACCTCGCTGCCACCAGATTCAATCCGGACGTGGAAGCAGATGGAAGAGCAGTTCCACATGCAATACCACTCAGAAGCTTCCGAGGCCGGCATTGCCGATTGATACGTCTCCGACGTATCGATAATTTCTTATGTTCCATGCCACATTATTGATGATATCTACATGTTATATGCACACTTTATGTCATATTCGTGCATTTTCTGGAACTAACCTATTAACAAGATGCCGAAGTGCCAGTTCCTGTTTTCTGCTGTTTTTGGTTTCAGAAATCCTAGTAACGAAATATTCTCGGAATCGGACGAAATCAACGCCCAAGTTCCTATTTTCACCGGAAGCATCCAGAACACCCGGGAAGGACCAGAGGGGGGGCACTGGGCCCCCAGACCATAGGCCGGCACGGCCCAGGCCCTGGCCGCGCCGCCCTACGGTGTCGTCGCCCCTTCGACCCTCCTGCGCCGCCTCTTCGCCTATTTAAAGCCTCCGTCGCGAAAACCCTGATACGATTGACGAAAACCACAGAAACCTTCCAGAGCCGCCGCCATCGCGAGGCCAAGATCTGGGGGACAGGAGTCTCTGTTCCAGCACGCTGCCGGAGCGGGGAAGTGCCCCCGGAAGGCTTCTCCATCGACACCGCTGCCATCTCCACCGCCATCTTCATCACCGCTGCTGCTCCCATGAGGAGGGAGTAGTTCTCCATCGAGGCTCGGGGCTGTACCGGTAGCTATGTGGTTCATCTCTCTCCTATGTGCTTCAATACAATAATCTCATGAGCTGCCTTACATGATTGAGATTCATATGATGATGCTTGTAATCTAGATGTCATTAT
The DNA here is from genome assembly GCF_019359855.2 of Lolium perenne. Taxonomy (NCBI): domain Eukaryota; kingdom Viridiplantae; phylum Streptophyta; class Magnoliopsida; order Poales; family Poaceae; genus Lolium; species Lolium perenne. The sequence continues at coordinate 309,808,648 of NC_067250.2, forward strand.
GCTAGTCAAGTGAGTTTTACTTATGTGATCTCCGGAGACTCCTTGTCCCACGTGTGTAAAGGTGACAGTGTGTGCACCGTGTGGGTCTCTTAGGCTATATTTCACAGAATACTTATTCACTGATGAATGGCATAGTGAGGTGCTTATTTATATCTCTTTATGATTGCAATGTGTTTGTATCACAATTCATCTATGTGCTACTCTAGCAATATTATTAAAGTAGTTCTATTCCTCCTGCACGATGTAATGGTGACAGTGTGTGCATCCGTGTTAGTACTTGGTTTATGCTATGATCATGATCTCTTGTAGATTATGAAGTTAATTATTGCTATGATAGTATTGATGTGATCTATTCCTCCTACATATGCATGAAGGTGACAGTGTGCATGCTATGTTAGTACTTGGTTTAGTCTTTTGATCTATCTTACACTATAAGGTTACTTAAATATGAACATTTAATTGTGGAGCTTGTTAACTCCGGCATTGAGGGTTCGTGTAATCCTACGCAATGTGTTCATCATCCAACAAGAGTGTAGAGTATGCATTTATCTATTCTGTTATGTGATCAATGTTGAGAGTGTCCACTAGTGAAAGTGTAATCCCTAGGCCTTGTTCCTAAATACTGCGTTACTACTGCTTGTTTACTGTTTTACTGTGTTACTACTGCTGCAATACTACCACCATCAACTACACGCCAGCAAGCTATTTTCTGGCACCGTTGCTACTGCTCATATATATTCATACCACCTGTATTTCACTATCTCTTCGTCGAACTAGTGCACTGATACGTCTCCGACGTATCGATAATTTCTTATGTTCCATGCCACATTATTGATGTTATCTACATGTTTTATGCACACTTTATGTCATATTCGTGCATTTTCTGGAACTAACCTATTAACAAGATGCCGAAGTGCCGATTCTTTGTTTCTGCTGTTTTTGGTTTCAGAAATCCTAGTAAGGAAATATTCTCGGAATTGGACGAAATCAAAGCCCAGGGGCCTATTTTTCCACGAAGCTTCCAGAAGTCCGAAGATGAAACGAAGTGGGGCCACGAGGTGCCCGGACTACAGGGCGGCGCGGCCTAGGGTTGGGCCGCGCGGCCCTGTCATCTGGAGCCCTCGTGTGCCCTCCTGACTTGCCCTTCCGCCTACTTAAAGCCTCCGTGACGAAACCCCCAGTACCGAGAGCCACGATACGGAAAACCTTCCAGAGACGCCGCCAACGCCGATCCCATCTCGGGGGATCCAGGAGATCGCCTCCGGCACCCTGCCGGAGAGGGGAATCATCTCCCGGAGGACTCTACGCCGCCATGGTCGCCTCCGGTGTGATGTGTGAGTAGTCTACCCCTGGACTATGGGTCCATAGCAGTAGCTAGATGGTTGTCTTCTCCCCATTGTGCTATCATTGTCGGATCTTGTGAGCTGCCTAACATGATCAAGATCATCTATCTGTAATTCTATATGTTGCGTTTGTTGGGATCCGATGAATAGAGAATACTTGTTATGTTGATTATCAAAGTTATATCCATGTGTTGTTTATGATCTTGCATGCTCTCCGTTATTAGTAGATGCTCTGGCCAAGTTGATGCTAGTAACTCCAAGAGGGAGTATTTATGCTCGATAGTGGGTTCATGTCTCCGTGAATCTGGAGGGGTGACAAGAACCTCTAAGGTTATGGATGTGCTGTTGCCACTAGGGATAAAACATTGGTGCTATGTTCAAGGATGTAGTCACTAGTTACATTACGCGCAATACTTAATGCAATTGTCTGTTGTTAGCAACTTAATACTGGAGGGGGTTCGGATGATAACCTGAAGGTGGACTTTTTAGGCATAGATGCATGCTGGATGGCGGTCTATGTACTTTGTCATAATGCCCAATTAAATCTCACTATACTCATCATGATATGTATGTGCATGGTCATGCTCTCTTTATTTGTCAATTGCCCAACTGTAATTTGTTCACCCAACATGCTGTTCGTCTTATGGGAGAGACACCTCTAGTGAACTGTGGACCCCGGTCCAATTCTCTTTACTGAAATACAATCTACTGCAATACTTGTTCTACTGTTTTCTGCAAACAATCATCTTCCACACAATACGGTTAATCCTTTGTTACAGCAAGCCGGTGAGATTGACAACCTCACTGTTTCGTTGGGGCAAAGTACTTTGGTTGTGTTGTGCAGGTTCCACGTTGGCGCCGGAATCCCTGGTGTTGCGCCGCACTACATCTCGCCGCCATCAACCTTCAACGTGCTTCTTGACTCCTACTGGTCCGATTAAACCTTGGTTTCTTACTGAGGGAAACTTGCCGCTGTGCGCATCACACCTTCCTCTTGGGGTTCCCAACGGACGTGCCAACCACACGCATCAAGCAAATTTCTCGGCGCCGTTGCCGGGAGATCAAGACACGCTGCAAGGGGAGTCTCCACTTCTCAATCTCTTTACTTTGTTTTTGTCTTGCTTAGTTTTATTTACTACTTTGTTTGCTGCACTAAATCAAAATACAAAAAAATTAGTTGCTAGTTTTACTTTGTTTGCTATCTTGTTTGCTATATCAAAAACACAAAAAAATTAGTTACTTGCATTTACTTTATCTAGTTTGCTTTATTTACTGTTGCTAAAATGGCCAACCCTGAAAATACTAAGTTGTGCGACTTCACAACCACAAATAATAATGATTTCTTATGCACACCTATTGCTCCACCTGCTACTACAGCAGAATTCTTTGAAATTAAACCTGCTTTACTGAATCTTGTTATGCGAGAGCAATTTTCTGCAGTGTTAGTTACGATGATGCTGCTGCCCATCTTAATAATTTTGTTGAACTATGCGAAATGCAAAAATATAAAGATGTAGATGGTGATATTATTAAACTAAAATTGTTCCCTTTCTCATTAAGAGGAAGAGCTAAAGATTGGTTGCTATCTCTGCCTAAGAATAGTATTGATTCATGGACTAAATGCAAGGATGCTTTTATTGGTAGATATTATCCCCCTGCTAAAATTATATCTTTGAGGAGTAGCATAATGAATTTTAAACAATTAGATACTGAACATGTTGCTCAAGCTTGGGAAAGAATGAAATCTCTGGTTAAAAATTGCCCAACCCATGGATCGACTACTTGGATGATCATCCAAACCTTCTATGCAGGACTAAATTTTCTTCACGGAATTTATTGGATTCAGCTGCTGGAGGTACCTTTATGTCCATCACTCTTGGTGAAGCAACAAAGCTTCTTGATAATATGATGATCAACTACTCTGAATGGCACACGGAAAGAGCTCCACAAGGTAAGAAGGTAAATTCTGTCGAAGAAACCTCTTCCTTGAGTGATAAGATTGATGCTATTATGTCTATGCTTGTGAATGATAGGACTAATATTGATCCTAATAATATTCCATTAGCTTCATTGGTTGCACAAGAAGAACATGTTGATGTAAACTTCATTAAAAATAATAATTTCAACAACAATGCTTACCGGAACAATTCTAGTAACAACTATAGGCCATATCCTTATAATAATGGCAACGGCTATGGTAATTCTTATGGGAATTCTTACAACAATAATAGGAGTTCACCCCCTGGACTTGAAGCCATGCTTAAAGAATTTATTAGTACACAAACTGCTTTTAACAAATCTGTTGAAGAAAAGCTTGGGAAAATTGATATACTTGCTTCTAAAGTCGATAGTCTTGCTGCTGATGTTGATCTTTTGAAATCAAAAGTTTTGCCTAATGAGAATCATCATAATAAAATTGTTACTACAGCAAATGCCATCCAAGTTAGAATTAATGAGAATATAAGATTAATGGCTGAACTACGTGCTAGGTGGGATAGAGAAGAAAATGAAAAACTAGCTAAAGAGAAGAATATAGCTAAAGTTTGGACTATTACCACCACTAGTAATGCTAATGCTACACATGTTGCTGCACCTTCTACTAATACTAATAAAAGAATTGGTGTTAGCAATGTTTCCACTTCTAATGCAAAGCGCGAAAAAGCTGCACAAGCGCTAAAAGCTATTTGAAACTGCTGTGATAAAGCTGCTGAAATTTTTTCCAACATTGGGGATGATGATCCCATTGCTTTAGATTATAATGGTTTGAATTTTGATGATTGCCACATCTCTGAAGTTATAAAGTTCTTGCAAAAACTTGCTAAAAGTCCTAATGCTAGTGCTATAAATTTGGCTTTCACACATCATATTACAAATGCTCTCATAAAAGCTAGAGAAGAGAAACTAGAGCGTAAAGCCTCTATTCCTAAAAAGCTAGAGGATGGTTGGGAGCCCATCATTAAGATGAAGGTTAAAGATTTTGATTGTAATGCTTTATGTGATCTTGGTGCAAGTATTTCTGTTATGCCTAAGAAAATTTATAATATGCTTGACTTGCCACCGCTGAAAAATTGTTATTTGGATGTTAATCTTGCTGATCATTCTACAAAGAAACCTTTGGGAAAAGTTGATAATGTTCGCATTACCATTAACAATAACCTTGTCCCCGTTGATTTTGTTGTCTTGGATATTGAATGCAATGCATCTTGTCCCATTATATTGGGAAGACCTTTTCTTCGAACTGTTGGTGCTATTATTGATATGAAGGAAGGTAATATAAAATATCAATTTCCTCTCAAGAAAGGTATGGAACACTTCCCTAGAAAGAGAATGAAGGTACCTTTTGATTCTATTATGAGAACAAATTATGATGTTGACACTTCGTCTCTTGATAATACTTGATACACACTTTCTGCGCCTAGCTGAAAGGCGTTAAAGAAAAGCGCTTATGGGAGACAACCCATGTTTTTACCTACAATACTTTGTTTTTATTTTGTGTCTTGGAAGTTGTTTACTACTGTAGCAACCTCTCCTTATCTTAGTTTTGTGTTTTGTTGTGCCAAGTTAAGCCGTTGATAGAAAAGTAAGTACTAGATTTGGATTACTGCGCAGTTCCAGATTTCTTTGCTGTCACGAATCTGGGTCTACCTCCCTGTAGGTAGCTCAGAAAATTAAGCCAATTTACGTGCATGATCCTCAGATATGTACGCAACTTTCATTCAATTTGGGCATTTTCATCTGAGCAAGTCTGGTGCCATTTTAAAATTCGTCAATACGAACTGTTCTGTTTTGACAGATTCTGCCTTTTATTTCGCATTGCCTCTTTTGCTATGTTGGATGAATTTCTTTGATCCACTAATGTCCAGTAGCATTATGCAATGTCCAGAAGTGTTAAGAATGATTGTGTCACCTCTGAATATGTCAATTTATATTGTGCACTAACCCTCTAATGAGTTGTTTCGAGTTTGGTGTGGAGGAAGTTTTCAAGGATCAAGAGAGGAGTATGATGCAACATGATCAAGGAGAGTGAGAGCTCTAAGCTTGGGGATGCCCCGGTGGTTCACCCCTGCATATATTAAGAAGACTCAAGCATTTAAGCTTGGGGATGCCCAAGGCATCCCCTTCTTCATCGACAACATTATCAGGTTCCTCCCCTGAAACTATATTTTTATTCCATCACATCTTATGTGCTTTTTCTTGGAGCGTCGGTTTGTTTTTGTTTTTTGTTTTGTTTGAATAAAATGGATCCTAGCATTCACTTTATGGGAGAGAGACACGCTCCGCTGTAGCATATGGACAAGTATGTCCTTGGTTTCTACTCATAGTATTCATGGCGAAGTTTCTTCTTCGTTAAATTGTTATATGGTTGGAATTGGAAAATGATACATGTAGTAATTGCTATTAATGTCTTGGGTAATGTGATACTTGGCAATTGTTGTGCTCATGATTAAGCTCTTGCATCATATGCTTTGCACCCATTAATGAAGAAATACATAGAGCATGCTAAAATTTGGTTTGCATATTTAGTTTCTCTAAGGTCTAGATAATTTCTAGTATTGAGTTTGAACAACAAGGAAGACGGTGTAGAGTCTTATAATGTTTTCAATATGTCTTTTATGTGAGTTTTGCTGCACCGGTTCATCCTTGTGTTTGTTTCAAATAAGCCTTGCTAGCCTAAACCTTGTATCGAGAGGGAATACTTCTCATGCATCCAAAATACTTGAGCCAGCCACTATGCCATTTGTGTCCACCATACCTACCTACTACATGGTATTTTCCGCCATTCCAAAGTAAATTGCTTGAGTGCTACCTTTAAAATTCCATCATTCACCTTTGCAATATATAGCTCATGGGACAAATAGCTTAAAAACTATTGTGGTATTGAATATGTAATTATGCACTTTATCTCTTATTAAGTTGCTTGTTGTGCGATAACCATGTTTCTGGGGACGCCATCAACTATTCATTGTTGAATTTCATGTGAGTTGCTATGCATGTCCGTCTTGTCTGAAGTAAGAGAGATCTACCACCTTATGGTTAAGCATGCATATGTTAGAGAAGAACATTGGGCCGCTAACTAAAGCCATGATCCATGGTGGAAGTTTCAGTTTTGGACAACAATCCTCAAATCTCAAATGAGAAAATTATTAATTGTTGTTATATGCTTATGCATAAAAGAGGAGTCCATTATCTGTTGTCTATGTTGTCCCGGTATGGATGTCTAAGTTGAAGAATAATCAATAGCGAGAAATCCAATGCGAGCTTTCTCCTTAGACCTTTGTACAGGCGGCATAGAGGTACCCCTTTGTGACACTTGGTTAAAACAGTGCATTGTGATGATCCGGTAGTCCAAGCTAATTAGGACAAGGTGCGGGCACTATTAGTACACTATGCATGAGGCTTGCAACTTATAAGATATAATTTACATGATGCATATGCTTTATTACTACCGTTGACAAAATTGTTTCATGTTTTCAAAATCAAAGCTCTAGCACAAATATAGCAATCGATGCTTTTCCTCTATGGAGGACCATTCTTTTACTTTCAATGTTGAGTCAGTTCACCTATTTCTCTCCACCTCAAGAAGCAAACACTTGTGTGAACTGTGCATTGATTCCTACATACTTGCTTATTGCACTTATTATATTACTCTATGTTGACAATATCCATGAGATATACATGTTACAAGTTGAAAGCAACCGCTGAAACTAAATCTTCTTTTGTGTTGTTTCAATGCCTTTACTTTGAATTATTGCTTTATGAGTTAACTCTTATGCAAGACTTAATTGATGCTTGTCTTGAAGTGCTATTCATGAAAAGTCTTTGCTTTATGATTCACTTGTTTACTCATGTCATATACATTGTTTTGATCGCTGCATTCACTACATATGCTTTACAAATAGTATGATCAAGATTATGATGGCATGTCACTCCAGAAATTATCTGTGTTATCGTTTTACCTGCCAAGGACGAGCAGAACTAAGCAGGGATGCTGATACGTCTCCGACGTATCGATAATTTCTTATGTTCCATGCCACATTATTGATGTTATCTACATGTTTTATGCACACTTTATGTCATATTCGTGCATTTTCTGGAACTAACCTATTAACAAGATGCCGAAGTGCCAGTTGCTGTTTTCTGCTGTTTTTGGTTTCAGAAATCCTAGTAAGGAAATATTCTCGGAATTGGACGAAATCAAAGCCCAGGGGCCTATTTTTCCACGAAGCTTCCAGAAGTCCGAAGATGAAACGAAGTGGGGCCACGAGGTGCCCGGACTACAGGGCGGCGCGGCCTAGGGTTGGGCCGCGCGGCCCTGTCATCTGGAGCCCTCGTGTGCCCTCCTGACTTGCCCTTCCGCCTACTTAAAGCCTCCGTGACGAAACCCCCAGTACCGAGAGCCACGATACGGAAAACCTTCCAGAGACGCCGCCAACGCCGATCCCATCTCGGGGGATCCAGGAGATCGCCTCCGGCACCCTGCCGGAGAGGGGAATCATCTCCCGGAGGACTCTACGCCGCCATGGTCGCCTCCGGTGTCATGTGTGAGTAGTCTACCCCTGGACTATGGGTCCATAGCAGTAGCTAGATGGTTGTCTTCTCCCCATTGTGCTATCATTGTCGGATCTTGTGAGCTGCCTAACATGATCAAGATCATCTATCTGTAATTCTATATGTTGCGTTTGTTGGGATCCGATGAATAGAGAATACTTGTTATGTTGATTATCAAAGTTATATCCATGTGTTGTTTATGATCTTGCATGCTCTCCGTTATTAGTAGATGCTCTGGCCAAGTTGATGCTAGTAACTCCAAGAGGGAGTATTTATGCTCGATAGTGGGTTCATGTCTCCGTGAATCTGGAGGGGTGACAAGAACCTCTAAGGTTATGGATGTGCTGTTGCCACTAGGGATAAAACATTGGTGCTATGTTCAAGGATGTAGTCACTAGTTACATTACGCGCAATACTTAATGCAATTGTCTGTTGTTAGCAACTTAATACGGAGGGGTTCGGATGATAACTTTGAAGGTGGACTTTTTAGGCATAGATGCATGCTGGATGGCGGTCTATGTACTTTGTCGTAATGCCCAATTAAATCTCACTATACTCATCATGATATGTATGTGCATGGTCATGCTCTCTTTATTTGTCAATTGCCCAACTGTAATTTGTTCACCCAACATGCTGTTCGTCTTATGGGAGAGACACCTCTAGTGAACTGTGGACCCCGGTCCAATTCTCTTTCTTTGAAATACAATCTACTCCACTACTGGTTCTACTGGTGTCTGCAAACAATCATCTTCCACACAATACGGTTAATCCTTTGTTACAGCAAGCCGGTGAGATTGACAACCTCACTGTTTCGTTGGGGCAAAGTACTTTGGTTGTGTTGTGCAGGTTCCACGTTGGCGCCGGAATCCCTGGTGTTGCGCCGCACTACATCTCGCCGCCATCAACCTTCAACGTGCTTCTTGACTCCTACTGGTCCGATTAAACCTTGGTTTCTTACTGAGGGAAACTTGCCGCTGTGCGCATCACACCTTCCTCTTGGGGTTCCCAACGGACGTGCCAACCACACGCATCATGCACCAATTAGGTGTGTTGGGGACACAAGAGACTTCTTGCTTTGTGGTTGCAGGGTTGCATGAGAGGGATATCTTTGACCTCTTCCTCCCTGAGTTCGATAAACCTTGGGTGATCCACTTAAGGGAAAACTTGCTGCTGTTCTACAAACCTCTGCTCTTGGAGGCCCAACAACATCTCTGAGGAAAAGGAGGGGGAAGTAGACATCAAGCTATTTTCTGGCGCCGTTGCCGGGGAGGAAAGGTAAAAGGTACTCACACTCCGGACCTCGGCTACTAAGCTATTTCCCGGCACTGTAAGTACTCGAAGCTATTTCCTTTAGATCCTGCAATTGCATCTTTTTGTTTCTTGTTTACACTAGTTTGGCATAATGGACAAGAATGAGCTTCTTATTCTATTTCCTGATTTAAAACATGGATTGTTTGATGCGAAAATTAAAAAACCTATGGAATCTTATTTGCATGCTGGTAGTAATATTAGTATGAACGCTTTGAACACCATTGTTGATAATGATATAGAAAGTTCTAAGCTTGGGGAAGCTGGTTTTCATGATCTATTTAGTCCCCCAAGCATTGAGGAGAAAATTTTCTTTGATGATACTTTGCCTCCCATATATGATGATTATAATGATAGTGGTCTTTTGGTGCCACCTACTATGGAGAGTAAATTTTGTTGTGATTATACTATGCCTCCAACACTTGATGAGAATAATAATGATAGCTACTTTGTTGAATTTGCTCCCACTATTACTAATAAAATTGATTATGCTTATGTGGAGAGTAATAATTTTATGCATGAGACTCATGATAAGAATGCTTTGTGTGATAGTTACATTGTTGAGTTTGCTCATGATGCTACTGAAAGTTATTATGAGAGAGGAAAATATGGTTGTAGAAATTTTCATGTTACTAAAATGCCTCTCTATGTGCTGAAATTTTTCAAGCTATACTTGTTTTATCTTCCTATGCTTGTTACTTTGCTCTTCATGAACTTGTTTATTTACAAGATTCCTATGCATAGGAAGCATGTTAGACTTAAATGTGTTTCTAATTTGCCTCTTGATGCTCTCTTTTGCTTCAAATACAATTTCTTGCGAGTGCATCACTAAAACTGCTGAGCCCATCTTAATGGCTATAAAGAAAAGAACTTCTTGGGAGATAACCCATGTGTTATTTTGCTACAGTACTTTATTTTATATTTGTGTCTTGGAAGTTGTTTACTACTGTAGCAACCTCTCCTTATCTTAGTTTAGTGTTTTGTTGTGCCAAGTAAAGCCATTGATAGAAAAGTAAGTACTAGATTTGGATTACTGCACAGTTCCAGATTTCTTTGCTGTCACGAATCTGGGTCTACCTCCCTGTAGGTAGCTCAGAAAATTAAGCCAATTTACGTGCATGATCCTCAGATATGTACGCAACTTTCATTCAATTTGAGCATTTTCATTTGAGCAAGTCTGGTGGCCTAATAAAATTCGTCAATACGAACTGTTCTGTTTTGACAGATTCTGCCTTTTATTTCGCATTGCCTCTTTTGCTATGTTGGATGAATTTCTTTGATCCGTTAATGTCCAGTAGCTTTATGCAATGTCCATAAGTGTTAAGAATGATTGTGTCACCTCTGAATATGTTAATTTTTATTGTGCACTAACCCTCTAATGAGTTGTTTCGAGTTTGGTGTGGAGGAAGTTTTCAAGGATCAAGAGAGGAGTATGATGCAACATGATCAAGGAGAGTGAAAGCTCTAAGCTTGGGGATGCCCCGGTGGTTCACCCCTGCATATTCTAAGAAGACTCAAGCGTCTAAGCTTGGGGATGCCCAAGGCATCCCCTTCTTCATCGACAACATTATCAGGTTCCTCCCCTGAAACTATATTTTTATTCCATCACATCTTATGTGCTTTACTTGGAGCGTCTGTATGTTTTTATTTTTGTTTGTGTTTGAATAAATTGGATTACATCATGCTTGTGTGGGAGAGAGACACGCTCCGCTGTTGCATATGAACACATGTGTTCTTAGCTTTTAATATTCATGGCGAAGTTTCTTCTTCGTTAAATTGTTATATGGTTGGAATTGGAAAATGATACATGTAGTAATTGCTATAAATATCTTGGGTAATGTGATACTTGGCAATTGTTGTGCTCATGTTTAAGCTCTTGCATCATATGCTTTGCACCCATTAATGAAGAAATACATAGAGCATGCTAAAATTTGGTTTGCATATTTGGTCTCTCTAAGGTCTAGATAATTTCTAGTATTGAGTTTGAACAACAAGGAAGACGGTGTAGAGTCTTATAATGTTTTCAATATGTCTTTTATGTGAGTTTTGCTGCACCGCTTCATCCTTGTGTTTGTTTCAAATAGCCTTGCTAGCCTAAACCTTGTATCGAGAGGTAATACTTCTCATGCATCCAAATACTTGAGCCAACCACTATGCCATTTGTGTCCACCATACCTACCTACTACATGGTATTTTCCGCCATTCCAAAGTAAATTGCTTGAGTGCTACCTTTAAAATTCCACCATTCACCTTTGCAATATATAGCTCATGGGACAAATAGCTTAAAAACTATTGTGGTAATGAATATGTAATTATGCACTTTATCTCTTATTAAGTTGCTTGTTGTGCGATAACCATGTTCACTGGGGACGCCATCAACTACTCTTTGTTGAATTTCATGTGAGTTGCTATGCATGTCCGTCTTGTCTGAAGTAAGAGAGATCTACCACCTTATGGTTAAGCATGCATATTGTTAGAGAAGAACATTGGGCCGCTAACTAAAGCCATGATCCATGGTGGAAGTTTCAGTTTTGGACAAATATCCTCAATCTCAAATGAGAAAATTATTAATTGTTGTTACATGCTTATGCATAAAAGAGGAGTCCATTATCTGTTGTCTATGTTGTCCCGGTATGGATGTCTAAGTTGAGAATAATCAATAGCGAGAAATCCAATGCGAGCTTTCTCCTTAGACCTTTGTACAGGCGGCATAGAGGTACCCCTTTGTGACACTTGGTTAAAACATGTGCATTGTGATGATCCGGTAGTCCAAGCTAATTAGGACAAGGTGCGGGCACTATTAGTACACTATGCATGAGGCTTGCAACTTATAAGATATAATTTACATGATACATATGCTTTATTACTACCGTTGACAAAATTGTTTCATGTTTTCAAAATCAAAGCTCTAGCACAAATATAGCAATCGATGCTTTTCCTCTATGAGGACCATTCTTTTACTTTCAATGTTGAGTCAGTTCACCTATTTCTCTCCACCTCAAGAAGCAAACACTTGTGTGAACTATGCATTGATTCCTACATACTTGCTTATTGCACTTATTATATTACTCTATGTTGACAATATCCATGAGATATACATGTTACAAGTTGAAAGCAACCGCTGAAACTTAATCTTCCATTGTGTTGCTTCAATACCTCTATTTTGAATTATTGCTTTATGAGTTAACCCTTATGCAAGACTTATTGATGCTTGTCTTGAAAGTACTATTCATGAAAAGTCTTTGCTTTATGATTCAGTTGTTTACTCATGTCATTACCATTGTCTTGGATTGTTGCATTCATTACATGTGTTTACAATAGTATGATCAAGTTTATGATGGCATGTCACTCCAGAAATTATCTGTGTTATCGTTTTACCTGCTCGGGACGAGCAGAACTAAGCTTGGGGATGCTGATACGTCTCCGACGTATCGATAATTTCTTATGTTCCATGCCACATTATTGATGATATCTACATGTTATATGCACACTTTATGTCATATTCGTGCATTTTCTGGAACTAACCTATTAACAAGATGCCGAAGTGCCGATTCTGTTTTCTGTTTTTGGTTTCAGAAATCCTAGTAACGAAATATTCTCGGAATCGGACGAAATCAACGCCCAAGTTCCTATTTTCACCGGAAGCATCCAGAACACCCGGGAAGGACCAGAGGGGGGCACTGGGCCCCCAGACCATAGGCCGGCGCGGCCCAGGCCCTGGCCGCGCCGCCCTATGGTGTCGTCGCCCCTTCGACCCTCCTGCGCCGCCTCTTCGCCTATTTAAAGCCTCCGTCGCGAAAACCCTGATACGATTGACGAAAACCACAGAAACCTTCCAGAGCCGCCGCCATCGCGAGGCCAAGATCTGGGGGACAGGAGTCTCTGTTCCGGCACGCTGCCGGAGCGGGGAAGTGCCCCCGGAAGGCTTCTCCATCGACACCGCTGCCATCTCCACCGCCATCTTCATCACCGCTGCTGCTCCCATGAGGAGGGAGTAGTTCTCCATCGAGGCTCGGGGCTGTACCGGTAGCTATGTGGTTCATCTCTCTCCTATGTGCTTCAATACAATAATCTCATGAGCTGCCTTACATGATTGAGATTCATATGATGATGCTTGTAATCTAGATGTCATTATGCTAGTCAAGTGAGTTTTACTTATGTGATCTCCGGAGACTCCTTGTCCCACGTGTGTAAAGGTGACAGTGTGTGCACCGTGTGGGTCTCTTAGGCTATATTTCACAGAATACTTATTCACTGATGAATGGCATAGTGAGGTGCTTATTTATATCTCTTTATGATTGCAATGTGTTTGTATCACAATTCATCTATGTGCTACTCTAGCAATATTATTAAAGTAGTTCTATTCCTCCTGCACGATGTAATGGTGACAGTGTGTGCATCTGTGTTAGTACTTGGTTTATGCTATGATCATGATCTCTTGTAGATTATGAAGTTAATTATTGCTATGATAGTATTGATGTGATCTATTCCTCCTACATATGCATGAAGGTGACAGTGTGCATGCTATGTTAGTACTTGGTTTAGTCTTTTGATCTATCTTACACTATAAGGTTACTTAAATATGAACATTTAATTGTGGAGCTTGTTAACTCCGGCATTGAGGGTTCGTGTAATCCTACGCAATGTGTTCATCATCCAACAAGAGTGTAGAGTATGCATTTATCTATTCTGTTATGTGATCAATGTTGAGAGTGTCCACTAGTGAAAGTGTAATCCCTAGGCCCTGTTCCTAAATACTGCGTTACTACTGCTTGTTTACTGTTTTACTGTGTTACTACTGCTGCAATACTACCACCATCAACTACGCGCCAGCAAGCTATTTTCTGGCACTGTTGCTACTGCTCATATATATTCATACCACCTGTATTTCACTATCTCTTCGCCGAACTAGTGCACCTATTAGGTGTGTTGGGGACACAAGAGACTTCTTGCTTTGTGGTTGTAGGGTTGCATGAGAGGGATATCTTTGACCTCTTCCTCCCTGAGTTCGATAAACCTTGGGTGATCCACTTAAGGGAAAACTTGCTGCTGTTCTACAAACCTCTGCTCTTGGAGGCCCAACACTGTCTACAGGAAAAGGAGGGGGAAGTAGACATCCCCGATCTGGCACAAGTACGACAGAAGCGTGGAGAGACGGTATCGGAATACATTCAGCGCTTCAGGACCGTCAGGAACCGATGTTATTCGGCTCGTTTGAATGAGAAAGAAGCAGTCGATCTGGCAGTGTTGGGTCTCGCGTCGCCGATCAAGGATATGGCTTTCCAAGAAGAATACACTTCACTGGCGCATATGGTTCAGAAATTATCATTGTATGAGCAGCGCCACCCAGAATTGTACCAGGACAAATTCAAACGCCCGGTAATCCTGGTTGAGACAGAAGAGGATGAAGACTCTGCAGGAGACCAGGAAGTAGCCGTGGCTGAATGGGCTCGGGGGCAAACCCCGTGTCCTGCAAATGGGTTAAACCCCAAGGTCCTGCAAAAGGGTTTGACTTCGACGTAAGCAAAGCTGAGCAGATTTTCGATCTATTGCTTAAGGAGAAGCAGCTGAAGTTACCCGAAGGCCATAAAATCCCTACGGCGCAAGAGATGAACGGAAGGCCATACTGCAAGTGGCATCACTCGTTCACCCATACCACCAGCGACTGCAAAGTGCTGCGTCAGCAGATCCAAATGGCGATAGAACAAGGCCGTCTGATTTTCAGCCAGTATGCCATGAAAGTGGACACGCAGCCGTTTCCTGCTGTTAACATGGTGGAGTGCAATCACCCCGTGAGACGCCAGCCAGATTTCTCGTTTAGTATTAACATGGCAGGGCCTGTATACCACCCTGGTAAGGACAAAGAAGAGAGCAGTCGCTCTCGTGGCAAGGAAAAAGAGGAGGCCGGCCCACGCGGCCGGCCCCGGCAAGATGACAAACGGTATATCACAGAGGAACAAGTGAGGAATGTGCGGTACCAACGACCACTCTCCGAGCATCTCCTTAACAAATATGAGCGTCAGTACGACCAACGCCGACGATACGACGTAGACGACGAGAGAGATCGTCGGTCTAGTGTAGACAACACAAAATATCGTCGGTCTGATAGAGACGACGAAAGATATGAGCACCGCGCTAAGGAAAAGTCAAGACAGCGGGAGGACATGGACAGACACTGGGATTGTCCTTTCTTTAAGCATTGCTGGGACTAAGGAATGAGCCGATTGCCTACAATCGACAACTGCCCAGAATGTAGACAGAAGAAGAAGGACACAAGTGACGTGTCAGTGTTCAAACGTCTAGGGCCTCTCCCATCTCGGAAAAAGCAAGCTGAGTCCTCTCGGGTAGAAGATCTCGAGGAGTTAGAAGATGAAGAAGAAGAAGAAGAAGAAGAAGAAGAAGAAGAAGAAGAATACAGATACCACCGGCCAAGGTGGTGCCCTGATGGACTCAGTCACTCTCAAAAGCGTAGGGTTCAGCGACTACGTAGCATGGAGGAAGCCGAGAGACAATACCTGCACGCGTTAAGGAAAGCGCGGCCCGATCTGGCCGTGAAAATTCAGCAAACTTTGGACGAGGAGGGTCGTCCACAAAAGAAAGAGTGGCGCCCCAAACAAAAGAAAGCCGATGATAAGGCATCGGCTGGCACAAACATGGTGTTCATACTTCCGTCGGAGTTTTGTGCTCCAAAAACAGAAGAGGCACCTGTAGCACAGCTTGACTGCGGCCCACGGCCAGTCATCTTTGATAAGCCACGAGAAAAGAGCTACAAACATCTGAAGGCCCTGTACTTAAGAGGTTATATCAACGGGCAGCCTGTCAACAAGATGTTGGTTGACACGGGAGCGGCAGTCAATATAATGCCATACTCCATGCTACGTCGTCTGGGATGCTCTAGCGCGGATCTGATCAAAACCAACGTCACGCTAAGTGACTTCAACGGCCAAGCATCTGAAGCGCAAGGCGTTCTGAGCGTGGATCTAACTGTAGGCCGAAAAACCATCCCTACGTCATTCTTCATCGTCGACAGCAAAAGCACCTATGCTGTCCTGCTAGGGAGGGATTGGATTCACGCTAACTACTGCATTCCATCCACAATGCACCAATGCTTGATACAGTGGGATGGAGATGAAGTAGAGATCGTCCATGCAGATGGCTCAGCCGAGATCTCAACAGCTGGCATGAACATTTGGGAAGCGGAAGACCAAGAGCCACTCTCTGGAGTCAGTTTGGACGGCTGTGAGCGCATCGAAGTGACAAAAAACGGGGTGAGGCTGGTCTTATCCACCGGCCTGACGGTATAGCAAGAGCACAGTCAATGGACGTACGTGGCAAGGCCGATCCCTGCGATCGGCCCCAAAAAATAAAAAGTGATGATCTCAACTCAAACATGTCACGTAGTCGTAGTAACGGGACTCCTTCCCATAGTAGAGCACGAACAAGATCTAAACCTTCATTGAGCAATGCAATCAACATGGGGGCCGATTCCAGCAATCGACCCATATTATCCTCGCCATACGTTTTGCCTGTGTTAAGCATCGATCTAGCAGGCGACGGAAAGCTAGGGTATGGGTTTACATCGGCTGATGAGCTAGAAGAGGTTGACATTGGTCCTGGGGATAAGCCACGACCAACTTTTATCAGCAAAAAGTTAGATCCGCATCTGAGGAGCCTGATGATAGCTCTGTTGAAAGAGTACCCAGATTGCTTTGCATGGGATTACACAGAAATGCCTGGATTAGACAGGAGCATCATTGAGCATCGGCTCCCTCTCAAGAAAGGATTTCGGCCGTTCCAGCAACGTGCACGTCAGATGAAGGCCGATATTCTAGAAGAAGTCAAGAAAGAGATCGAGAAGATGTTGGACGCCGGGTTCATCAGGCCATGCAGGTATGCTGAATGGATTTCTAGCATCGTTCCTGTACAGAAAAAGGACGGCCGATGGCGTGTCGCCATAGATTTTCGAGATCTCAACAGAGCTACTCCAAAGGATGAGTATCCAATGTCGGTAGCAGAGACATTGATCAATACAGCTGCTGGTCATAAGGTGTTAAGTTTCATGGATGGCAATGCCGGCTACAACCAAATTTTCATGGCTCCAGAAGATATACACAAGACTGCTTTCAGAGTACCAGGTTCAGTGGGCTTGTTTGAATATGTGGTCATGACATTTGGACTGAAGAATGCCGGCGCAACGTACCAAAGAGCCATGAATTACATCTTTCATGATCTGATCGGCAAGTTGGTGGAAATTTACATCGATGACGTGGTGGTCAAGTCTGTCTCCGTAGAAGGGCACTTGGAGGATTTGCGACGCATCCTGGACCGAACTAGAAAATTCGGGCTAAGAATGAATCCAAAGAAGTGTGCTTTTGGGGTGACGGCCGGTCAATTCTTGGGTTTCTTGGTTCATGAACGTGGAATTGAGATCGGCCTGAAAAGTCAGGAGGCAGTGCGAACAATGCAGCCACCTACCACGAAGAAGGAACTCCAATGCCTCATCGGCAAAATCAACTTCGTCCAGAGATTCATCTCCAATCTGTCAGGACGAATCGAGCCGTTCATGGGATTGGTGAAAATTAAATCTGATGACGAGTTTCACTGGGGGGCAGAGCAGCAGCGAGCGTTTGACGAGATTAAACAGTATCTAACGACGCCGCCTGTGTTAGTTCCGCCTCAGCAGGACAGACCATTCTATATTTACTTATCAGTAGTTCACACTTCCATCGCTTCAGTGGTGGTGCAACTTTATGATGGTCTGGAGAAGGTGGCTTTCTACCTCAGCAGAAGGATGTTGGACGCAGAGACAAGGTACCCTGAGATCGAGAAGTTGTGCCTCTGCCTATTTTTTACCTGCACCAAGCTTCGTCACATCTTTCTGTCAGCGGAAATTGTCATCATATGCAAGTCAGGCGTCGTCAAACACATGATGTCGGCCCCTGTTTTGAAAGGATGACTCGGTAAGTGGATGTTTGCATTGTCAGAATTTGATCTCCGGTATCAGCCTGCGAAAGCAGTCAAGGGACAAGCGTTGGCCGATCTTATTGCTGAACGAATCAACACTGATATAGCAGCACTATCTGTACGTGCATGGGCCATGTTCTTTGATGGATCGGCTTGTGATGATGGTTGCGGCATCGGCATTCTACTCGTGTCGCCTCGGGGGGCAACATATTCCTTCTCCATCAGGCTATCTACCCCTTGCACCAACAATGTCGCTGAGTATGAAGCAATACGCAAGGGAATGGAGTTGCTTATAGAAGCCGGTGCAGAAGCAGTGGAACTTTTTGGTGACTCTAGATTGGTGATTTCCCAAATCACGGAGGACTACAAGTGTGAGAGCGAGTCGCTCTTCCCATTATGGATGCAATGCCGTGAGTTGATGACACAATTTAGGTACATAAACTTTAACTGGATCCCAAGGTCACAAAATACCGAGGTCAACGATCTCGCACAGATGGCATCAGGCTATAAGGACGTAACAGATGGAGCCGATGTTCTGGTGCAGTTCCTGGAACAGGATGACTGGAGAGCCGATATCTTCAATTACTTGAAGGATCCGGCTCGGGGGGCACCTAAACGGATAAGGTACAAGGCCATGAAATATGTCCTTATAGGAGATGACATGTTCTACAGGACTTTGGAGGGGTTACTTCTCAAATGCCTGGGACCATCCGAGTCGAATCGGCTCTTACATGAGGTACACGAAGGCGCCTGTGGGACTCACCAATCGGCTCATAAGATGAAGTGGCTGATCAGGCGATCAGGGTTTTACTGGCCCACCATGCTTGAGGACTGCTTTAGGTACTATAAAGGGTGTCAAGCGTGTCAGATGTTTGGGAAAATTCAGATGGTGCCCGCATCAGCAATGAACCCCATCATCAAGCCTTGGCCATTTCGAGGTTGGGGCATGGATATGATCGGCAAAATCAATCCTCCATCGAGCAAAGGCCACGAGTGGATTTTGGCCATTACGGATTATTTCACTAAATGGGTGGAGGCCGTCCCTATGAAGTCAGTGGCGTCGAAAGATGTCATCAATTTCGTTAAAGAACATGTCATTCATAGATTTGGGATTCCCCAGTCTATCACGACCGATGGAGGTTCGGTCTTTATTTCTAAAGAGTTCAGAAAGTTCTGCGACGACCTGGGAATTAAGCTGATCCGATCGTCTCCGTACTATGCTCAAGCAAATGGGCAGGCTGAAGCGTCCAACCAGAGCCTTATCAAGCTGATTAAGAGGAAAGTTGACGAGCACCCTAGACGTTGGCATGAGGTATTATCACAAGCTTTGTGGGCTTATCGCATGTCATGCCATGGAGCTATAAAAACCTCGCCATACCTGCTGGTCTATGGACAAGAAGCCGTATTACCTTGAGAAATTACGGCTGGGTCGAGGCGTGTTACGTTTCAGAATGATCTAACAACTGAAGAATATGCAGCCCTGATGAGTGATAGTATTGAGGATCTAACGGAACTCAGACTTTGGTCGTTGGAGAAGATTAAAGAGAACAAAGCCAAGGTAGCTCGCGCATACAATAAGAAGGTGAGACCAAAGGAGTTTCAGGTTGGTGATCTAGTATGGGAAGCTGTATTGCCATTAGGAACTAAGGATAAAGTGTATGGTAAATGGTCTCCTAATTGGCACGGACCGTACAAAGTCGACCAAGTTTTGAAGGGTAATGCATACGTGCTCGAGCAGCTGGACGGTGTTAAGTTCCCAGTAGCTGTCAATGGTCAACATCTCAAGAAGTATTTCCCAAGCATGTGGGATGATGGACAGTGAAATATGGGGGCCGATACATAAAATCGGCCAGTAAAAAAAATTTACATACAAATCATAGCCGATGCACAGACATCGACTTTAGAAAAATATACAAAGCAACAGGACACAAGTACAGCCGATGCACCAACATCGACTTCAGACTAAAAAACCGATGCACAACCATCGACTCTAGAGGTACAAGCTCAATTGAGCAGTTATCAGATTACCTTCAGGCCAGAAACCGTGGCATTGGCGTGGGATGATTCTGCCATTGGATTCGCTGTGGAGTTGAATTTGCGCAGGTTGAGATCTAAGATTCGTGTGGCCGTGAGTTGGATCTGTTCGAGCGGCGATTTGGGGATCTGAGTTTACTCTCTCAGACGAAGGTTGCAGGTTACCGTTTGAATAGGCAACTGATTTGGCCTTACTTGCATTTTGTGATGAAGGCCGATGCGCTGCCATCGGATCTTTGCGCGTTGACTTGCTTTGAAAATCGACAAAATTGATATGAAAGCAAAATCGGCATAGAAACACTTTCTTCATTAATAAAAGGGGTTTTTTACAGAGAAGAGCCGATTGCTCAAGAAAAGAAGAACAAAAGAGGAGCCGACTACTACTACTAGTCCTATGCTAGTAGTCCCTAATCTAAGGGCCGTCGCTGCCCTCGTCGTCGCCGTCGTAGCTGTCATCGGCGCTGCTGCCGGCGAGCTCCTCGTCGCTGCTCCCGTAGCCCTCGGCGGGAGCTTCTTCCTCATCGTCGTCGTCGTCGTCGTCGTCGTCGTCGTCATCCGACCCGGCGCGGAAGCGCTTCGCCAGCGGGTAATTGTCGGAGGAGTCGTCGTCCTCCTCTTCCTCCTCCTCGTCGGAGGAGGTGAAGTCGTCCCAGGAGAAGAGGTCATCCTCGCTCTCCGCCTCCAGCTCCCCATCAGCGAGGAACTGGAAGTCGTCATCTCCGTCGGTCAAGGATTTGTCATCCTCGGACCAGACAGAGGAATCATGGTCCTCCTTGTCCCACTTTGTTGGGGCGCGGATATCGTACGCCGCCAGCGAGTCCCACTCCGGCGTCGGCTCATGAGAGGAAGAAGATAAGGAGGAGAGACCCGATGAGGCAGAGGAGGAGGAGGAGGAAGACATGGCTGCAGAGGAAGGGGGTTTTTTTGCCGATGGCTAGTACGGAGCAAGGGGATGAAGAGGCGAACTGCTCGTCGCGGTTAAATAAATGGGATATAGTGGAGATTTAATGCTACAGCGGTTTCCGAGGAAGTGGTGCCATAATCTGTCAAATCGTGCAGAGAAGTTGAGAAGGCAAGGCATCATGATGATGGATACTGTGACGGTTCTGCTCTGCCACGACATGACCCGACGAAGAAAGAACAGAGTGGTTTTGGAATTATCATTGCCAAAACCAGGGGGCTTGTGTTATCACCAGATTTTAACCAAGTCAGAGGTGGGCCGTGATTGAGATGGGCTTAGAGAATATGAATGGAAAATATTCATGAATCGGCCTTGTATAAGAGTTTGGGCTAGATTGCCCGTGTATCTGTAAATTATAGTAGGTTACGTGTCGGTTAGAATTAAGAGATAGAGTTTAGCTCGTACACGGTTAGGATTTCCCAAGTTAGAAAGTCTACGGACTATAAATATGTATCTAGGGTTATTGAGAAAAGAGGACGATCATGTTCACAACAAACCAATCTAGGCGCATCGCCACCCCTTGTTTCGAGGGTTTCTTCCGGGTAAGCGCCATGCTGCCTAGATTGCATCTTGCGATCTAGGCAGTATCAAGTTTATTCGTTGTTCATGCGTTGCTCGTACTGAAGCCTTGTTGATGGCGAGCAACGCCGTCATCATAGATATGTTAGGGTTAGCATCGATATTATCTTGATGTATTCGTCTAGTTATGCTATCCCTAGATATCTAGCTGCCCTTACACCTATTTTAAGTGTAATGGCAGCACCTTGCTTAGTCTTTATTTAGTAGATTCGATCTGTTATGGTTGTTCCTTGTTCTTCAAGGATTAGTTTGATATCCATATGGTTAGGCCTTGCAAACGAGTTGAATGATCCAGTAGTGCGTAAGGTATAGTTTGCTGATCCGAGAGGGGATGTTCCGGGAATCAACTCTATGTTGGTTTTTAGGCCTTGTCTAGGGCAGCATCTCATAACGAAGCTCGGGGTTAAGTCCCTTGCGGAACAGATCTTGCTTATCAGCATCATCAACCACATCACGGGGTGCATAGCGAGACAGCTGAGTGAACTCACGTCCATATGTCTCCACATCCAGCTTCCCCTGAGAAAAGTCCAGGAATTCCCTCCTTTTGATGTCCATGACAGTCTTGGGGATATAGGCTGCACGGAAAGCTGTGACAAACTCCTCCCAGGTAACATCATGTCCTGGCGCTTGAAGAGCCAGAAAACCTTCCCACCAAGAACCAGCTGCACCCTCTAACTGGTAGGTGGCGAAGTTCACGCGTTCACCTGGTGGAACATGAAGAGCATTGAACTTGCGTTCGATGGTGCGAAGCCAATCATCAGCATCAAGAGGCTCCTTGGGGTGGGTGAAGACAGGAGGCAGTGCACGGATGAAGTCCCCAAGTGTGACATAGTTGTCGGGACGACGCTCTGTGTTTTGAGCTACACGCTCTAGGAGTTGTTCATTCCTCAGGCGGTTGGTCTCAATGTTGTTAAGAACCTGCGCCATTGTGGGAGGTGGCGGCAGTTCCTGTTCAGCATTGTTTTGTCCACGTCGGTTACGACCACGACCACGACCAGCCATCCTGAAGAGAAAAACAAAGACCATGAGAAACAAATTCCTTGGAAAGAGTTCAACGGAATGATAACATTCACTGAGTTAAGCAACCAAGTACGGAGTACTTTTAGAGAAAACAACCCAAACCCGTAGATCCTATAAGTTTGGAGATAACAGGGTAGAGGTAAACCTTTTTCAATCAAAGCAAGGTAAGATGACTCAACATTAGAGTGACACCAGATAAGGAGTAAAAAGAATCCTATTCAGATATTTTTGCAAATACTTTTAGCTTTCAAAAGTTTTCACAACTACTAGACTCAACATCGACCAGTCGAAAGGGTTTCCTATAGGCAGTCCTGCTCTGATACCAAAACCTGTCGCGACCCCGGAAGTCAGGGCTAGACAAACCCAGATATCACATCTGGCATAAGCCTAACCTAGATCTCTAGGGCCTACAGGGTGAGAATCGGTAACACAACAGTGACTCTACGACTGAAAGCAAATATATTACAACTCTTAGCAGAGTTAAGATCCAAATTTATTTACACGCAGAGGTCACTGACCACATTTCAACAAGCAACGGAAAGCAAATTATGTTATCTAGATAACAAGACTGCAAAGGGCCTAAGAGGCCATAACATAGGGCGATGTCCCAGCCCATAAGTCTCAGGCTGCCGCCTGAGGAACTCCAAACTACTCATCGACGTCGAGGTAGAAACCACCATCTGTTGGAAGGACTTCGTCTGAAACAAAGCATGCAAGGCTGAGTACAGGGACTCAGCAAGACTTAGTACAACCTATTAGCAAAGCGGGTATGCGAGGCTTTATGTGGAGCTTATTTTGCGGAAAGCCAGTTTTCCTTTGTAAACAGGAGGGAGCAGAAGCTCGTCTATTCAGACCATTTTCAAAAGGGGTAAGAGAGCGATATCAACTCTAGCTCTAAGATCATCATGTTGAATCCACCGGATCTTCATCATCACCTGAACCTATCACCTAGGATCACCCCCTCGACACCCAGAGAAGGGATCCTTATCACACATTGACATCAAGTTTTACGATTAGGTTCAAGTTGTCTATGATCACATAATCCATCACCAAGTCGTCCGTAACCGTGGACACGGCTTTTCGAAAAGATTTACCCTGCAGGGGTGTACAACTTTACCCACACGCGCCGACCGACTCTTAGCGCCGTCATGTACACGCTTCCTTGGCGTGCCGGCAGAGGGTGGTCGACCAAAACCTTTCCCTTACCTCGCCTATCCCATGAGTCAAACTAACTGGGGAGCTCCGTCATCGTAAGTAGCCATTCTCCGAGGCGGTCCCGGTCATTGTGCGCAGGGGATCCAGTTCAATGCCTCCAGCATCCTTCACCCCGGCCACGCCCTGTATGATGCACTTTGAAAACCTTTTCCATCTTCCCCATGCGTATGGCTAATGGAACTCGCAAACTAATTGACTCATGGGTAAGCTAGGTAAGTTCGGGCCAAGGGGTTCCCATGGGCCCCGTGTGGCTGTACGCTCAGTCTTGGTTCCGAAGGTGAGAACTCAGGTCCTAGTATCGGCGAGAACGAGTCAAATCACCACATCCCCATGTGGCGGCCCATCCAAGCCTTTAGCATGTTTATTAACATCATCACTGATCTTACCACGTCATCCTATCAAACTAGGTTCATTCGTAGCTCTGATTCATCAACCGGATGGATCAGACTTCAATAGCTAAGCATGGCTAAGCATAACACATATACGGCTCTAGCGATGCGAACAAGCTCAGACCTAGTTTTGCTGGGAGCGGTGGATCAGGAACTCTGGGCTACAAGGATGGAATATGCACACATAGGATATCTACAACTGCCGATAAAACATATTTGAAGCGGATGCAATATGTAAGAACCAGAAGTAAAAGCATTTCGAAACCATATATGAACCAGGTTAGGGCTTGCCTTGTCCCTCGTTGTTCTGGTGCTGCTCTTCGGGGGCGTTGATCTCAGGCTCGCGTTCGGTCCCTATCGAGAAGAACCAAATACCGTAAAGGAAGAGCACAATCAAGACATGGTATAATGCAATGCACATACAATATGATGACATGTCATATTAAAGGGATTCGGTTAACCCTAGGTGCATCGACGGAATTTAGAGGGGTTCGGCATCGATCCCGACATAAGAGAGGGGTCGATTTAGGGTTTCTACAAAGGCTCACATTTAATTGGTTCAAACATGTATGAAACATGGATAAACAATTAGGAAATGTTTTTCTGATCATTTTGATATATAATTTTATATTTTTCTGATTTAAAATGAATTACTTATAAATTTCCAGGATTTAATTCATTTTAAATCAATTTCTGAAAATTATACAAAAAATAATAAAAGTTTAATAATTTGGACCCACTTGTCATAATTTTATTCTTTTCTAAAATATTTCCTAATTATTAAAATCCTGACAGATGGGGTCCACCTGTCATATTATTTCCTAATTAAAGAAATACAGAAATTAATAACAGAAAATATATAAAAAAGGATTATGGCGTCAGCATGATGTCATGCTGACGTCAGCTGTCCATGAGCTCACAATTGAGCTCTGGTGCTGCTGCAATCCGGCGGTTTGGCCCGTAATCGCACGGGCGCGCAGGGGGAAAAGGGGCGGGGCGACGCGCTGGTCAGTTTGGTGGCGGCGCCGCCCGCTATTGGCCACCGGAGCGTGGCCGGTGGCGAGCTCAAGCGGCGGCAGGGGCAGTGACATGGCGCGGCGGCGATACAGAGGGGGAGAGGGCGAACCGAGGGTGCAGGGAGGGGCAGCGGCTCACCCTGAGCGTGTAGGACGGGTCGGCGATGGCCGGAGAGCCTCGCCGGCGCCGGAATCGAGCGGGGCAGGTCCGGCAGAGGGTTAGGGTTAGGGTTCTCTGGGGGCGTCGGGACAGCGGGGAAAGGGGGAGATTGGGGCTAGGGTTCCGGGGCGGCGGCGGAGGTACTTATGGCCGCCGGGGGGGCGGCGGAGTGCATCTGGGCCGCCGGCACCATCGGGTGGCCGGCGTGCTGCCAGCTCCTGCTTGGAGGCGCGGGGAAGAAGACGTCATTTTGCAGAAACCCCCCTGCGGGTGTTTGGGCCGGTGGTGGGGTGCGGCCTGGGCCTCTTGGGCCGTGCCAGGGAGAGAAAAGAGAGAGAAAGCGGATGGGCTGCGCCCAGGGAAGAGAGAGGGGAGGTTTCTCTCTTTTGTTTTTTTTGGTTTTATTTCCTCCAATTCAAAACCAAATTCCAATCTGTTTTTTGAATAGAGTTTGAAAACTCAATTTTTCCAGAGAAGTAATAAACACACATGGACTTGTTGAATGACAACAAAACTATGTTGTCTATTTTGAAAAACTTGCAAGATTTGAATGAGAAAGAAATAGAGAAGAATTTGCATAATTGGAAAAATGGAGATGCAAATTTTGTTCAAACTCAAACTACATGCATCCAATGCTCATGATCACTCATTTATTTATGTTAACAAGGTTGGGATGTTACAGCTCATGGTTAGTACATTTGAGTATTAATGTTTTTAGTCTTCCCCAAGCTTGAGCAATGCTTTCTCCATCATGAGGGTAAAAATTATAAATGCGATTCCTATCTAGATGCACTTCATGAAGAGGATAAAATTTAGAGTAAAAGAGAGATTCAAGCTGTTTCCAATTCGATGGTTGTTCATCCAGCAGCCTATACCATTCCTTTGCTTTGTCCTTAAGTGACAATGGAAATAGTTTCCTCATAACATTTTCTCTTGATAAACCTGCAATCTCAAATAACTCACAAAGTTCTGTAAGTTTAGACAAGTGAACACTTGGATGGACTGATCCATCCCTTACATACTGATCATTCATAACCCTTTCAACAATTTTCATAGGTATTTTAAAAGGAATACTTTCAACAGGTGGATTTGGAATATCACAAGCATCATTCGAATTACCACATATTGGAGACAAAGCATTATCAAGGCAAAATACTTCATCCAAAGCTGAGGAGCAAAAAATATTATTTTTATATAAACTAGCTTCCCCAAGCTTGGGTTTTTCCATAGCATTAAAAATAATGGTGTCCAAAAAAATTTATACTAATAACATTACTACCACTATTATGCAGACAAACTTTCATAGGTTTTTTAATTTTCTCTTCAAAAGCATCATGTCCTAATTCAATATAAATTTCATAAAGATCTCTAATTTTTTTGTTGTTTTCCATTAAGCCTAACTAGTGAAATAAAAGCAAGAAACAAAAAGATATAATTGCAGAATCTAAAGGAAATAGCTTCGAGCACTCACACAGCGGCAACAGTGCTAGGAAATAGCTTAGTAGTCGGAGGATGTGAATACCTTTTACCTTACCTCCCCGGCAACGGCGCCAGAAAATAGCCTTATGTCTACGCACGCTTCTATTCCTGTAGACAGTGTTGGGCCTCCAAGAGCAGAGGTTTGTAGAACAGCATCAAGTTTCCCTTAAGTGAATCACCCAAGGTTTATCAAACTCAGGGAGGTAGAGGTCAAAGATATCCCTCTCAAGCAACCCTGCAATTAAGATACAAGAAGTCTCTTGTGTCCCCAACACACCTAATACACTTGTCAGATGTATAGGTGCACTAGTTCGGCGAAGAGATAATGAAATACAAGTAATATGGATGATTATAAGCAGTAATTGCAATCTGAAATAAAAATGGCAGCAAGTGAACATGTAGCAGAACTTGTTGGAAATGGTGTTTCAATGCTTAGAAACAAGGCCTAGGGCTCATACTTTCACTAGTGGACACTCTCAACAATGATCACATAATTGAATAAATATATGCTACTCTCAAACACTCTCTTGTTGGATAACAAACACCATTCATTGTGTAGGGCTGCAAAAGCACACCTCAAGCCAGACTAAACAAGCTCCACAATGTCATAAAGGAATCACACACGATGCACACACTGTCACCATCACACCGTGGAGAGTGACTCCGGAGTTCATATTAAAGTAACATCTAGAGTGCATAATAGACAAGAGTAACATCTACATATTCAACTAGATTACAAAGCTCATGATCACATAAAGATCACACCATGGGAGAGCGAGATGAACCACATAGCTACCGGTAGAGCCCTCAGCCTCGGGGGAGAACTACTCTCTCCTCATCATGGGAGATAGCAACGGCGATGAAGATGGTGATGGAGTCGATGGAGATGGCTCCGGGGGCAATTCCCCGTCCCGACAGGGTGCCGAAACAGAGACTTATGTCCCCCGAATTAGGGTTTTTGGTGGCGGCGGAGCTACGGAACTCTTCTGGAGAAATCGTCGATCCCCCTAGGGTTTTCAGGGCAGGAGCTTAATATAGGCGAAAGGGCGGCGCGAGGGGGTGCCTGAGGGGCCCACCCCATAGGGTGGCGCCGCCCCCCTCCTGGCCGCGCCAGTGGATGGGGAGGAGGCCGTGGGCCTCCTCTGGCCTGGCCCTTCTGGCTCCATGGGTCTTCTGGCGAAATAGATTTTCTGTAATTTTTCTGGATTTTTCCGAGCACTTTGGTTTTTGGGCCTTTTCTGCAATAAACAGACATAATAAACAGAAACTGGCACTATGGCATCTTGTTAATAGATTAGTCCAATAAATGCCATAATATGATATAAAGTGCATATAAAACATGTAGCTATTGGCATAAAACTAGCATGGAACATAAGAAATTGTAGATACGTTGGAGACGTATCACCCGGCCGCTGCCGCCGTCGGGGTCAGCGGTGGCGGCCGCGCCCGGCTGCCAAAGGCAAGGTGTGGTGGTGGCGCACCAATGGACTCTCCTTCGCGCGGAGGCGTGGTCTTTCAGGGGCGGCGATGGTGGACATCGGGTTTGGTGGTGGTGGTGGCCTTCGGCTACATCACCTAGATCATGGCGGGGGACGTGGTGTTGTCATGGAACTTGGCGGGGCGGAAGGGCAGTAGCGGGACCGGGTGGCAGTTCCAAGGTACATGGTCGCGAGGCGGCAACAATGAGGCTCGGCCGACAGTAGCCGGCCGTCTCCGCGTCATGGGTGTGCATAACCGCTATCCCAACGGCTGCTAGCCTCCACCGACCGCGTTGGAGGAGGAAGATGGATCGTGGTTCCCAGTCATGGCAGCGGTGTGGGGGCCATCCATTCCGGCTTTCATGGTGGTGGTCCTAGGGTTCTTCTTTCGCGAATATAAAGACGTTCCGCATGCCAATCTTTCTTCATCTAGCCGGAGTGATGAGTTTCGGTGTCGGGGGGAAGACCCCGGGTAGGGCATAGGACTGAGAACAGCCGTCTCAAGGCATGTCGGCCCGCGGCAAAGGCTGGCTGAGGAGCAGCCGGCTGGAGCCGTGGCCGGCTGCCTTGGGAGCCGGCTGGTTCAAAGTCCACGCTGGTCTGGCCGTAGCCGTATGCGCTGTGGTTGGGCCGGCTTCAACTTGCCATATCCGGCTTGGTTTGAATCTCCCTGACCGGCTCCGAGCTGGTGAGCCTTGCAGGAGAAGGAACTGGAAAGGTGATCCGGCTCCTAACGTCCACGATGATCTCACTGATACGTCTCCGACGTATCGATAATTTCTTATGTTCCATGCCACATTATTGATGATATCTACATGTTTTATGCATACTTTATGTCATATTTATGCATTTTCCGGCACTAACCTATTAACGAGATGCCGAAGAGCCGATTCTTTGTTTTCTGCTGTTTTTGGTTTCAGAAATCCTAGTAAGGAAATATTCTCGGAATTGGACGAAATCAACGCCCAGGGGCCTATTTTGCCACGAAGCTTCCAGAAGACCGAAGAGGAGACGAAGTGGGGCCACGGGGCGCCGCCACAGTAGGGCGGCGCGGCCCAAGGGGGGCCCGCGCTGGCCTGTTGTGTGGGGCCCCCGTGCGGCCCCCTGACCTGCCCTTCCGCCTACATATAGTCTTCGTCGCAAAACCCCCAGTACCAAGAGCCACGATACGGAAAACCTTCCAGAGACGCCGCCGCCAATCCCATCTCGAGGGATTCAGGAGATCGCCTCCGGCACCCTGCCGGAGAGGGGAATCATCTCCCGGAGGACTCTTCACCGCCATGGTCGCCTCCGGAGTGATGAGTGAGTAGTTCACCCCTGGACTATGGGTCCATAGCAGTAGCTAGATTGTCGTCTTCTCCTTATGTGCTTCATTGTCGGATCTTGTGAGCTGCCTAACATGATCAAGATCATCTATCTGTAATGCTATATGTTGTGTTTGTTGGGATCCGATGGATAGAGAATACTATGTTATGTTGATTATCAATCTATTATCTATGTGTTGTTTATGATCTTACATGCTCTCCGTTATTAGTAGAGGCTTTGGCCAAGTTTTTGCTAGTAACTCCAAGAGGGAGTATTTATGCTCAATAGTGGGTTCATGCCTCCATTAAATCTGGGACAGTGACAGAAAGTTCTAAGGTTGTGGATGTGCTGTTGCCACTAGGGATAAAACATTGATGCTATGTCCGAGGATGTAGTTATTGATTACATTACGCACCATACTTAATGCAATTGTCTGTTGTTTGCAACTTAATATTGGAAGGGATTCGGATGATAACCTGAAGGTGGACTTTTTAGGCATAGATGCATGCTGGATAGCGGTCTATGTACTTTGTCGTAATGCCCAATTAAATCTCAATATACTCATCATATCATGTATGTGCATGGTCATGCCCTCTCTATTTGTCAATTGCCCAACTGTAATTTGTTCACCCAACATGCTATTTATCTTATGGGAGAGACACCTCTAGTGAACTGTGGACCCTGGTCCATTCTTTAACATTGAATACAATCTACTGCAATACTTGTTCTACTGTTTTCTGCAAACAATCATCATCCACATTATACATCTAATCCTTTGTTACAGCAAGCCGGTGAGATTGACAACCTCACTGTTTCGTTGGGGCGAAGTACTTTGGTTGTGTTGTGTAGGTTCCACGTTGGCGCCGGAATCCCTGATGTTGCGACGCACTACATCTCGCTGCCATCAACCTTCAACGTGCTTCTTGGCTCCTACTGGTTCGATAAACCTTGGTTTCTTACCGAGGGAAAACTTGCCGCTGTACGCATCACACCTTCCTCTTGGGGTTCCCAACGGACGCGTGCTGTACGCGTATCAAGCTCTTTTTCTGGCGCCGTTGCCGGGGAACGAAGGAAAGTTACACCACAAAGATTTTCAACTCCCACGTCAACAGCTCTTTTTCTGGCGCTGTTGCCGGGGAGATCAAGACACGCTGCAAGGGGAGTCTCCACAATCCAATCTCTTTACTTTGTTTTTGTCTTGCTTTATTTTATTTACTTTCTTGTTTGCTGCATTATATCAAAACACAAAAAAATTAGTTGCTAGCTTTACTTTATTTACTGTCTTGCACTCTATATCAAAAACACAAAAAAATTAGTTACTTGCATTTGCTTTACTTATTTCAACGTGTTTCCTTTTAATTTCACTGTAAAAGATATACCTGTGGGACAAGGGTCTATAATTGGAAGAGATAATATAGAAGAATTTTTCACCCACGTTAGTATGCATGAAGATCTTAAAGATATACCCCTTGCAAAAGCTGTCCCTACTTATGAAGATGCCTCTGTTTGTTTGGTACACATGATGGAAGCTAGATTTATTAGTCTCAACCCCATGATACAACACATGTTTCTTACACTTTCTGATATGGAGAGGGGAGAGAAGAGAGATTTTGTTCTAAAGGTCTTAGTGCGAGAATTTGCGGATATAGCTAAAGAATCTAGAAAAGTTTTTAGTAAGCATGATAGGCTTGGCATGATCACCGATTTTAAAAGAACACTTGAAAAGATGGATATGGATAGAATTAAGTACACTAATAATGTTAATGATGGTGGGGAGATTAAAGCACCAATACCATGTAAGCTCCTAGCGATGCATGAAGCTCTAGATGATAATTATGCTTGGCTTGTTCCTGAAAATTTGTTTGATGAGAGTAGCAAGCCCAAGACTAATGAAAAGGGAGCCGCTGAAACCTATGTATCCAAAATACTATGCATGGTTGAGAAAACTCCAAACCCCGCTGTCGATGCATCATCTCTTGATAATACTTGATATACACTTTCTGCGCCTAGCTGAAAGGCGTTAAAGAAAAGCGCTTATGGGAGACAACCCATGTTTTTACTACAGTACTTTTATTTTATATTTGAGTCTTGGAAGTTGTTACTACTGTAGCAACCTCTCCTATCTTAGTTTTGTGCATTGTTGTGCCAAGTAAAATCGTTGATAGTAAGGTTCATACTAGATTTGGATTACTGCGCAGAAACAGATTTCTTTGCTGTCACGAATCTGGGCCTAATTCTCTGTAGGTAACTCAGAAAATTATGCCAATTTACGTGAGTGATCCTCAGATATGTACGCAACTTTCATTCAATTTGAGTATTTTCATTTGAGCAAGTCTGGTGCCTCTTAGAAATTCGTCTTTACGAACTGTTCTGTTTTGACAGATTCTGCCTTTTATTTCGCATTGCCTGTTTTGCTATGCTTGATGGATTTTTCTATTCCATTGACTTTCAGTAGCTTTGTGCAATGTCCAGAAGTGTTAAGAATGATTATGTCACCACTGAACATGTAAATTTTGATTGTGCACTAACCCTCTAATGAGTTGTTTTGAGTTTGGTGTGGAGGAAGTTTTCAAGGATCAAGAGAGGGAGATGATACGATATGATCAAGGAGAGTGAAAGCTCTAAGCTTGGGGATGCCCTGGTGGTTCACCCCTGCATATTTTAAGAAGACTCAAGCGTCTAAGCTTGGGGATGCCCAAGGCATCCCCTTCTTCATCGACAACATTATCAGGTTCCTCCCCTGAAACTATATTTTTATTCCATCACATCTTATGTGCTTTGCTTGGAGCGTCTGTTTGTTTTTGTTTTTGTTTTGTTTGAATAAAATGGATCCTAGCATTCTTTGTGTGGGAGAGAGACACGCTCCGCTGTTGCATATGGACAAATATGTCCTTAGGCTTTACTCATAGTATTCATGGCGAAGGTTGAATCTTCTTCGTTAATTTGTTATATGGTTGGAATCGGAAAATGATACATGTAGTAATTGCTAAAATGTCTTGGATAATTTGATACTTGGAAATTGTTGTGCTCATGTTTATGCTCTTGCATCATATACTTTGCACCTATTAATGAAGAAATACATAGAGCTTGCTAAAATTTGGTTTGCATAATTGATCTCTCTAAAGTCTAGATAATTTCTAGTATTGAGTTTGAACAACAAGGAAGACGGTGTAGAGTCTTATAATGTTTACAATATGTCTTTTATGTGAGTTTTGCTGCACCGGTTCATCCTTGTGTTTGTTTCAAATAACCTTGCTAGCCTAAAACCTTGTATCGAGAGGGAATACTTCTCATGCATCCAAAATCCTTGAGCCAACCACTATGCCATTTGTGTCCACCATACCTACCTACTACATGGTATTTCTCCGCCATTCCAAAGTAAATTGCTTGAGTGCTACCTTTAAAATTTCTAATCCTCTACCTTTACAATATATAGCTCGACAAATAGCCTAAAAACTATTGTGGTATTGAATATGTACTTATGCACTTTATCTCTTATTAAGTTGCTTGTTGTGCGATAACCATGTTCCTGGGGACGCCATCAACTACTCTTTGTTGAATATCATGTGAGTTGCTATGCATGTCCGTCTTGTCTGAAGTAAGGGAGATTTACCACTCATTTAATGGTTAGAGCATGCATAATGTTAGAGAAGAACATTGGGCCGCCAACTAAAGCCATGAATCATGGTGGAAGTTTCAGTTTTGGACATATATCCTCAATCTCATATGAGAACATTAATTGTTGCTAAATGCTTATGCATTAAAGAGGAGTCCATTATCTGTTGTCTATGTTGTCCCGGTATGGATGTCTAAGTTGAGAATAATCAAAAGCGAGAAATCCAATGCGAGCTTTCTCCTTAGACCTTTGTACAGGCGGCATAGAGGTACCCCTTTGTGACACTTGGTTAAAACATGTGTATTGCGATGATAATCCAGGTAATCCGAGCTAATTAGGACAAGGTGCGGGCACTATTAGTATACTATGCATGAGGCTTGCAACTTGTAGGATATAATTTACATAACACATATGCTTTATTACTACCGTTGACAAAATTGTTTCTTGTTTTCAAAATCAAAGCTCTAGCACAAATATAGCAATCAATGCTTCCCTCTGCGAAGGGCCATTCTTATACTTTTATGTTGAGTCAGTTCACCTATTTCTCTCCACCTCAAGAAGCAAACACTTGTGTGAACTGTGCATTGATTCCTACATACTTGCATATTGCACTTGTTATATTACTTTGCATTGACAACTATCCATGAGATATACATGTTATAAGTTGAAAGCAACCACTGAAACTTAATCTTCCTTTGTGTTGCTTCAATGCCTTTACTTTGAATTATTGCTTTATGAGTTAACTCTTATGCAAGACTTATTGATGCTTGTCTTGAAAGTACTATTCATGAAAAGTCTTTGCTTTATGATTCAGTTGTTTACTCATTGCATTACCATTGTTTTGATCTCTGCATTCATTACATATGCTTACAATAGTATGATCAAGGTTATGATGGCATGTCACTCCAGAAATTATCTTTGTTATCGTTTACCTGCTCGGGACGAGCAGAAACTAAGCTTCGGGATGCTGATACGTCTCCGACGTATCGATAATTTCTTATGTTCCATGCCACATTATTGATGATATCTACATGTTTTATGCATACTTTATGTCATATTTATGCATTTTCCGGCACTAACCTATTAACGAGATGCCGAAGAGCCAGTTGTTGTTTTCTGCTGTTTTTTGTTTCAGAAATCCTAGTAAGGAAATATTCTCAGAATTGGATGAAATCAACGCCCAGGGGCCTATTTTTCCACGAAGCTTCCAGAAGACCGAAGAGGAGACGAAGTGGGGCCACGGGGGGCCGCCACAGTAGGGCGGCGCGGCCCAAGGGGGGCCCGCGCCGGCCTGTTGTGTGGGGCCCCCGTGCGGCCCCCTGACCTGCCCTTCCACCTACATATAGTCTTCGTCGCGAAACCCCCAGTACCGAGAGCCACGATACGGAAAACCTTCCAGAGACGCCGCCGCCGCCAATCCCATCTCGGGGGATTCAGGAGATCGCCTCCGGCACCCTGCCGGAGAGGGGAATCATCTCCCGGAGGACTCTTCACCTCCATGGTCGCCTCCGGAGTGATGAGTGAGTAGTTCACCTCTGGACTATGGGTCCATAGAAGTAGCTAGATGGTCGTCTTCTCCTTATGTGCTTCATTGTCGGATCTTGTGAGCTGCCTAACATGATCAAGATCATCTATCTGTAATGCTATATGTTGTGTTTGTTGGGATCCGATGGATAGAGAATACTATGTTATGTCGATTATCAATCTATTATCTATGTGTTGTTTATGATCTTGCATGTTCTCCGTTATTAGTAGAGGCTCTGGCCAAGTTTTTGCTAGTAACTCCAAGAGGGAGTATTTATGCTCGATAGTGGGTTCATGCCTCCATTAAATGCAGGATAGTGATGAAAGTTCTAAGGTTGTGGATGTGCTGTTGCCACTAGGGATAAAACATTGATGCTATGTCCGAGGATGTAGTTATTGATTACATTACGCACCATACTTAATGCAATTGTCTGTTGTTTGCAACTTAATACTGGAAGGGGTTCGGATGATAACCTGAAGGTGGACTTTTTAGGCATAGATGCATGCTGGATAGCGGTCTATGTACTTTGTCGTAATGCCCAATTTGTATGTGCATGGTCATGCCCTCTCTATTTGTCAATTGCCGAACTGTAATTTGTTCACCCAACATGCTATTTATCTTATGGGAGAGACACCTCTAGTGAACTGTGGACCCCGGTCCATTCTTTTACATTGAATACAATCTACTGCAATACTTGTTCTACTGTTTTCTGCAAACAATCATCATCCACACTATACATCTAATCCTTTGTTACAGCAAGCCGGTGAGATTGACAACCTCACTGTTTCGTTGGGGCAAAGTACTTTGGTTGTGTTGTGTAGGTTCCACGTTGGCGCCGAAATCCCTGGTGTTGCGCTGCACTACATCTCGCTGCCATCAACCTTCAACGTGCTTCTTGGCTCCTACTGGTTCGATAAACCTTGGTTTCTTACTGAGGGAAAACTTGTCGCTGTACGCATCACACCTTCCTCTTGGGGTTCCCAACGGACGCGTGCTGTACGCGTATCACTCACCTTCCGTAAAGTGCGGGGCTCTGTAGAGCAACAGTGCCTCTCGCTCGACAGACCATCATGGCTCACGCCGCGTCGTACGGCTGCAGGCCATCGATTACGACAGGGACACCTCCTCTCCATACCGCTGACTTCGGCTGGTGAAAAGACAAGGCTTCCACGTCCAACGGCTCCTGACAGCGGCGCCTCGGGAAGGAGCGGGAAGCCGTAGCCGGCCAGTAGGTTATAGGGACTGATACGTCTCCGACGTATCGATAATTTCTTATGTTCCATGCCACATTATTGATGTTATCTACATGTTTTATGCACACTTTATGTCATATTCGTGCATTTTCTGGAACTAACCTATTAACAAGATGCCGAAGTGCCGATTCTTGTTTTTCTGCTGTTTTTGGTTTCAGAAATCCTAGTAAGGAAATATTCTCGGAATTGGACGAAATCAAAGCCCAGGGGCCTATTTTCTCACGAAGCTTCCAGAAGTCCGAAGGAGAGACGAAGAGGGGCCACGGAGGGGCCACACTATAGGGCGGCGCGGCCCCC
Source organism: Lolium perenne (assembly GCF_019359855.2). NCBI lineage: Eukaryota > Viridiplantae > Streptophyta > Magnoliopsida > Poales > Poaceae > Lolium > Lolium perenne. The sequence goes on from NC_067250.2 coordinate 309,845,139, forward strand.
CCCTTGGCCGCGCGGCCCTGTGGTGTGGGGCCCCCGTGCCGCCTCTTGACCTGCCCTTTCGCCTATAAAAAGTCTCCGTGACGAAACCCCCAGTACCGAGAACCACGATACGGAAAACCTTCCAGAGACGCCGCCGCCGCCGATCCCATCTCGGGGATCCAGAGATCGCCTCCGGCACCCTGCCGGAGAGGGGAATCATCTCCCGGAGGACTCTACGCCGCCATGGTCGCCTCCGGTGTGATGTGTGAGTAGTCTACCCCTGGACTATGGGTCCATAGCAGTAGCTAGATGGTTGTCTTCTCCCCATTGTGCTATCATTGTCGGATCTTGTGAGCTGCCTAACATGATCAAGATCATCTATCTGTAATTCTATATGTTGCGTTTGTTGGGATCCGATGAATAGAGAATACTTGTTATGTTGATTATCAAAGTTATGCTATGTGTTGTTTATGATCTTGCATGCTTTCCGTTACTAGTAGATGCTCTGGCCAAGTAGATGCTTGTAACTCCAAGAGGGAGTACTTATGCTCGATAGTGGGTTCATGCCTGCATTAACACCTGGGACGATGTGAGAAAGTTCTAAGGTTGTGTTGTGCTGTTGCCACTAGGGATAAAACATTAGTGCTATGTTCAAGGATGTAGTCACTAGTTACATTACGCACCATACTTAATGCAATTGTCTGTTGTTAGCAACTTAATGCGGAGGGGTTCGGATGATAACCTGAAGGTGGACTTTTTAGGCATAGATGCAGTTGGATGGCGGTCTATGTACTTTGTCGTAATGCCCAATTAAATCTCACTATACTCATCATGATATGTATGTGCATGGTCATGCTCTCTTTATTTGTCAATTGCCCAACTGTAATTTGTTCACCCAACATGCTGTTCGTCTTATGGGAGAGACACCTCTAGTCAACTGTGGACCCCGGTCCAATTCTCTTCTTGAAATACAATCTACTGCAATACTGTTCTACTGTTTTTCTGCAAACAATCATCTTCCACACAATACGGTTAACTCTTTGTTACAGCAAGCCGGTGAGATTGACAACCTCACTGTTTCGTTGGGGCAAAGTATCTTGGTTGTGTTGTGCAGGTTCCACGTTGGCACCGGAATCACTGGTGTTGCGCCGCACTACATCTCGCCGCCATCAACCTTCAACGTGCTTCTTGACTCCTACTGGTCCGATTAAACCTTGGTTTCTTACTGAGGGAAACTTGCCGCTGTGCGCATCACACCTTCCTCTTGGGGTTCCCAACGGACGTGCCAACCACACGCATCAAGCAAATTTCTGGCGCCGTTGCTGGGGAGATCAAGACACGCTGCAAGGGGAGTCTCCACTTCTCAATCTCTTTACTTTGTTTTTGTCTTGCTTAGTTTTATTTACTACTTTGTTTGCTGCACTAAATCAAAATACAAAAAAATTAGTTGCTAGTTTTACTTTATTTGTTATCTTGTTTACTATATCAAAAACACAAAAAAAAATTAGTTTACTTGCATTTACTTTACTTATTTCATCATGTTTCCTTTTAATTTTACCACAAAAGACATACCGGTAGGACGTGGGTCTATAGTTGGGAGAAATAATATAGAAGAATTTTTCAATCATGTTAGTACTATTGAAAATTTTGAAGATAGACACTTGGTAGACCTTGCGCCTACCTATGAAATTGCTGCTGCGCATTTAGTTCGCTTGTTGGAAACTAAATTTGTTAATCTTAATCCTATAATCCAACACATGTTCTTCACACTTGGCGATATGGAAGAAGGGGAAAAGAAAGATTTTGTGTTAGAAACCCTTCTTAGAGAATTTGGTGGTCTAGCAAGAGAAGCTAGGAAGGTATTTGCTAAATTTAATATGCTTGGTTCCCCTACTAATTTTGTTAGTCTCCTTGAAAAGATGGATATGGATAGAATAAGATTCACTAATAATATTGATGATGGAGGGGAGATCAAAGCACCAATACCATGTAAGCTCCTAGCTATGAATGATGCACTAGAAAATAACTATGCTTGGCTTGTTCCTGAAAATTTGTTTTATGAGAGTAGCACGCCTAAGGCTAATGAAAAGGGAGATGCTGAAACTTATGTATCTAATATACCATGCCTGGTTGAGAAAAGCCCACACCCCGCTGTAGAAGTACCACCCTTCGATAATACTTGATACACACTTTCTGCGCCTAGCTGAAAGGCGTTAAAGAAAAGCGCTTATGGGAGACAACCCACGTTTTTACCTACAGTACTTTGTTTTTATTTTGTGTCTTGGAAGTTGTTTACTACTGTAGCAACCTCTCCTTATCTTAGTTTTGAGTTTTGTTGTGCCAAGTTAAGCCGTTGATAGAAAAGTAAGTACTAGATTTGGATTACTGCACAGTTCCAGATTTCTTTGCTGTCACGAATCTGGGTCCACCTCCCTGTAGGTAACTCAGAAAATTAAGCCAATTTACGTGCATGATCCTCAGATATGTACGCAACTTTCATTCAATTTGAGCATTTTCATTTGAGCAAGTCTGGTGCCATTTTAAAATTCATCAATACGAACTGTTCTGTTTTGACAGATTCTGCCTTTTATTTCGCATTGCCTCTTTCGCTAAGTTGGATGAATTTCTTTGATCCACTAATGTCCAGTAGCATTATGCAATGTCCAGAAGTGTTAAGAATGATTGTGTCACCTCTGAATATGTCAATTTATAATGTGCACTAACCCTCTAATGAGTTGTTTCGAGTTTGGTGTGGAGGAAGTTTTCAAGGATCAAGAGAGGAGTATGATGCAACATGATCAAGGAGAGTGAAAGCTCTAAGCTTGGGGATGCACCCGGTGGTTCACCCCTGCATATATCAAGAAGACTCAAGCGTCTAAGCTTGGGGATGCCCAAGGCATCCCCTTCTTCATCGACAACATTATCAGGTTCCTCCCCTGAAACTATATTTTTATTCCATCACATCTTATGTGCTTTTTCTTGGAGCGTCGGTTTGTTTTTGTTTTTGTTTTGTTTGAATAAAATGGATCCTAGCACTCACTTTATGGGAGAGAGACACGCTCCGCTGTAGCATATGGACAAGTATGTCCTTGGTTTCTACTCATAGTATTCATGGCGAAGTTTCTCCTTCGTTAAATTGTTATATGGTTGGAATTGGAAAATGATACATGTAGTAATTGCTATAAATGTCTTGGGTAATGTGATACTTTGCAATTGTTGTGCTCATGATTAAGCTCTTGCATCATATGCTTTGCACCCATTAATGAAGAAATACATAGAGCATGCTAAATTTTGGTTTGCATATTTGGTTTCTCTAAGGTCTAGATAATTTCTAGTATTGAGTTTGAACAACAAGGAAGACGGTGTAGAGTCTTATAATGTTTTCAATATGTCTTTTATGTGAGTTTTGCTGCACCGGTTCATCCTTGTGTTTGTTTCAAATAAGCCTTGCTAGCCTAAACCTTGTATCGAGAGGGAATACTTCTCATGCATCCAAAATACTTGAGCCAACCACTATGCCATTTGTGTCCATCATACCTACCTACTACATGGTATTTTCCGCCATTCCAAAGTAAATTGCTTGAGTGCTACCTTTAAAATTCCATCATTCACCTTTGCAATATATAGCTCATGGGACAAATAGCTTAAAAACTATTGTGGTATTGAATATGTAATTATGCACTTTATCTCTTATTAAGTTGCTTGTTGAGCGATAACCATGTTTACTGGGGACGCCATCAACTATTCGTTGTTGAATTTCATGTGAGTTGCTATGCATGTTCGTCTTGTCTGAAGTAAGGGCGATCTACACTGAGTTGAATGGTTTGAGCATGCATATTGTGAGAGAAGAACATTGGGCCGCTAACTAAAGCCATGATCCATGGTGGAAGTTTCAGTTTTGGACAAACATCCTCAAATCTCTAATGAGAAAAGAATTAATGGTTGTTGAATGCTTAAGCATTAAAAGAGGAGTCCATTATCAGTTGTCTATGTTGTCCCGGTATGGATGTCTAAGTTGAGAATAATCAAAAGCGAGAAATCCAAATGCGAGCTTTCTCCTTAGACCTTTGTACAGGCGGCATAGAGGTACCCCTTTGTGATACTTGGTTAAAGCATATGTATTGCGGTGATAATCCAGGTAGTCCAAGCTAATTAGGACAAGGTGCGGGCACTATTGGTACACTATGCATGAGGCTTGCAACTTATAAGATATAATTTACATGATGCATATGCTTTATTACTACCGTTGACAAAATTGTTTCATGTTTTCAAAATCAAAGCTCTAGCACAAATATAGCAATCGATGCTTTTCCTCTATGAGGACCATTCTTTTACTTTCAATGTTGAGTCAGTTCACCTATTTCTCTCCACCTCAAGAAGCAAACACTTGTGTGAACTATGCATTGATTCCTACATACTTGCTTATTGCACTTATTATATTACTCTATGTTGACAATATCCATGAGATATACATGTTACAAGTTGAAAGCAACCGCTGAAACTTAATCTTCTTTTGTGTTGCTTCAATATCTCTACTTTGAATTATTGCTTTATGAGTTAACTCTTATGCAAGACTTATTGATGCTTGTCTTGAAGTGCTATTCATGAAAAGTCTTTGCTTTATGATTCACTTGTTTACTCATGTCATATACATTGTTTTGATCGCTGCATTCACTACATATGCTTTACAAATAGTATGATCAAGATTATGATGGCATGTCACTCTAGAAATTATCTGTGTTATCGTTTTACCTCGGGACGAGCAGAACTAAGCTTAGGGATGCTGATACGTCTCCGACGTATCGATAATTTCTTATGTTCCATGCCACATTATTGATGTTATCTACATGTTTTATGCACACTTTATGTCATATTCGTGCATTTTCTGGAACTAACCTATTAACAAGATGCCGAAGTGCCGATTCTTTGTTTCTGCTGTTTTTGGTTTCAGAAATCCTAGTAAGGAAATATTCTCGGAATTGGACGAAATCAAAGCCCGGGGGCCTATTTTCTCACGAAGCTTCCAGAAGTCCGAAGGAGAGACGAAGAGGGGCCACGGAGGGGCCACACTATAGGCGGCACGGCCCCCCCTTGGCCGCGCGGCCCTGTGGTGTGGGGCCCCGTGCCGCCTCTTGACCTGCCCTTTCGCCTATAAAAAGTCTCCGTGACGAAACCCCCGGTACCGAGAACCACGATACGGAAAACCTTCCGGAGACGCCGCCGCCGCCGATCCCATCTCGGGGGATCCAGAGATCGCCTCCGGCACCCTGCCGGAGAGGGGAATCATCTCCCGGAGGACTCTACGCCGCCATGGTCGCCTCCGGTGTGATGTGTGAGTAGTCTACCCCTGGACTATGGGTCCATAGCAGTAGCTAGATGGTTGTCTTCTCCCCATTGTGCTATCATTGTCGGATCTTGTGAGCTGCCTAACATGATCAAGATCATCTATCTGTAATTCTATATGTTGCGTTTGTTGGGATCCGATGAATAGAGAATACTTGTTATGTTGATTATCAAAGTTATGCTATGTGTTGTTTATGATCTTGCATGCTTTCCGTTACTAGTAGATGCTCTGGCCAAGTAGATGCTTGTAACTCCAAGAGGGAGTACTTATGCTCGATAGTGGGTTCATGCCTGCATTAACACAGGACGATGACGAGAAAGTTCTAAGGTTGTGTTGTGCTGTTGCCACTAGGGATAAAACATTAGTGCTATGTTCAAGGATGTAGTCACTAGTTACATTACGCACCATACTTAATGCAATTGTCTGTTGTTAGCAACTTAATACTGGAGGGGGTTCGGATGATAACCTGAAGGTGGACTTTTTAGGCATAGATGCAGTTGGATGGCGGTCTATGTACTTTGTCGTAATGCCCAATTAAATCTCACTATACTCATCATGATATGTATGTGCATGGTCATGCTCTCTTTATTTGTCAATTGCCCAACTGTAATTTGTTCACCCAACATGCTGTTCGTCTTATGGGAGAGACACCTCTAGTCAACTGTGGACCCCGGTCCAATTCTCTTTACTGAAATACAATCTACTGCAATACTGTTCTACTGTTTTTCTGCAAACAATCATCTTCCACACAATACGGTTAACTCTTTGTTACAGCAAGCCGGTGAGATTGACAACCTCACTGTTTCGTTGGGGCAAAGTATCTTGGTTGTGTTGTGCAGGTTCCACGTTGGCGCCGGAATCACTGGTGTTGCGCCGCACTACATCTCGCCGCCATCAACCTTCAACGTGCTTCTTGACTCCTACTGGTCCGATTAAACCTTGGTTTCTTACTGAGGGAAACTTGCCACTGTGCGCATCACACCTTCCTCTTGGGGTTCCCAACGGACGTGCCAACCACACGCATCAGGGACTTCTTTGTAAAGTGCCAGCGCCTATATAAGCTGCACTACCCCATCTCGTGCAGGGGATCGATCAACCCTTACTCATTTCTAGTCTTAGCGCTGCCCTGTGAGAGAGACCTTCGTCTACCTTAGCCTCCCAGGAGCAGCCGGATACAGCTCTAGGAGCACCATTGTACTGTGTTACATCTTATACACTCATAGCAGGAGTAGAGGTGTTACCTCAACAGGAGGGCCTCGAACCTGGGTACGTCGCCGTGTCGCTCGCGTCCATACCCGCATCCGGATACCGCCGTAAGACCATAGTAGGAACCACTCTCTTTAGCCACCCTATGGCATATGCCGTGACGATACCACGACATTCGGAAGGCTCCGATAGCGCATGGAACAGTGTATCTTTTGCCTGGAGTTCGCAGGTTCGGGTGGTATTGAGTCGCACACACCTATGCTTTTGTTCCGATAGTTTGGTTCTGGAGGGTGCGGCGTGAAGCTCTATTTTGTGTTGACATCAAGATACTTTTTGTCCATGGTGAAGTCAGAAGCAGAGAATATCAGGAAGGCGGGATTGGGGGATTAGCTAAAGAAGGTCCAAGTCTTAGCGATGTTGAGGAACTTGCTTGGTGTTCCGGGATTCGCAGCAGTGGGATGAAAGTGGAGGCGACAACATAGGTGAAGTTTGATAACCCACAAGTATAGGGGATCACAACAGTCTTCAAGGGAAGTAAAACCCAAAATTATTGATTCGACATAAGGGGAGACAAAGAATACTTATAAGCCTTAACAACGGATTTGTCAATTCAGCTGCACCTACAAAAGCACTAGTAACAAGGGTGATGTGAAAGCAGCAGTAATATGAGAGCAGTAGCAGTAACACAGAGGCGATGGCACTGATGTCTACGGGAGCTTCTATTCTTGTAGACAGTGTTGGGCCTCCAAGAGCAGAGGTTTGTAGAACAGCAGCAAGTTTCCCTTAAGTGGATCACCCAAGGTTTATCGATCTCAGGGAGGAAGAGGTCAAAGATATCCCTCTCATGCAACCCTGCAACCACAAAGCAAGAAGTCTCTTGTGTCCCCAACACACCTAATAGGTGCACTAGTTCGGCGAAGAGATAGTGAAATACAGGTGGTAAGAATAAGTATGAGCAGTAGTAACGGCACCAGAAAAGTGCTTTGCTGTACAGGACTGGCGTGTGGTTGATGGTGGTAATATTGCAGGCAGTACAGATGCAGTAGAACAGTAAACAAGCAGCGATAGCAGTATTTAGGAACAAGGCCTAGGGATTATACTTTCACTAGTGGACACTCTCAACATTGATCACATAACAGAATAGATAAATGCTAGACTCTACACTCTCTTGTTGGATGATGAACACCATTGCGTAGGATTACACGAACCCTCAATGCCGGAGTTAACAAGCTCCACAATATCAATGTTCATATTTAAATAACCTTAGAGTGCAAGATAGATCAACATAACCAAATAGATCACATCAATACCATCATAGTAATAGTTAACTTCACAATCCACAAGAGATCACGATCATAAACTACGCCAAGTACTACATGATGCACACACTGCCCACTTTACACCATGCAGGAGGAATAGAATACTTTAATAACATCACTAGAGTAGCACATAGATGAATTGTGACACAAAACTCATATGAATCTCAATCATGTAAGGCAGCTCATGAGATTATTGTATTGAAGTACATAGGACAGAGATTAACCACATAGCTACCGGTACAACCCCTTAGCCTCGATGGAGAACTACTCCCTCCTCATGGGAGACAGCAGCGGTGATGAAGATGGCGGTGGTGTCGATGGAGGAGCCTTCCGGGGGCACTTCCCCGTCCCGGCGGCGTGCCAGAACAGAGACTCCTGTCCCCCAGATCTTGGCTTCGCGATGGCGGCGGCTCTGGAAGGTTTCTCGTACCGTGGCTTTTCCGCCTCGAGGTTTTAGGTCGAGGGGCTTCTTATAGGCGAAGAGGCGGCGTCAGAAGGTCAACGAGGCGACGACACGCTAGGGTGGCGCGGCCAGGGCCTGGGCCGCGCCGCCCTATCATCTGGTGGGCCTGTGGCCCCCCTCTGGCGGCTCTCGGGTGTTCTGGATGCTTCCGGGGATTCTAAGATGCTGGGCGTTGATTTCGTCCAATTCCGAGAATATTTCCTTACTAGGATTTCTGAAACCAAAAACAGCAGAAAACAGCAACTGGCCCTTCGGCATCTCGTCAATAGGTTAGTTCCGGAAAACGCATAAATATGACATAAAGTATGCATAAAACATGTAGATATCATCAATAATGTGGCATGGAACATAAGAAATTATCGATACGTCGGAGACGTATCAGCATCCCCAAGCTTAGTTTCTGCTCGTCCCGAGCAGGTAAACGATAACAAAGATAATTTATGGAGTGACGTGCCATCATAACCTTGATCATACTATTGTAAGCATATGTAATGAATGCAGCGATCAAATCAATGTAAATGACATGAGTAAACAAATGAATCATATAGCAAAGACTTTTCATGAATAGTACTTCAAGACAAGCATCAATAAGTCTTGCATAAGAGTTAACTCATAAAGCAATAATTCAAAGTAAAGGTATTGAAGCAACACAAAGGAAGATGAAGTTTCAGCGGTTGCTTTCAACTTATAACATGTATATCTCATGGATAATTGTCAATGCAAAGTAATATAACAAGTGCAATATGCAAGTATGTAGGAATCAATGCACAGTTCACACAAGTGTTTGCTTCTTGAGGTGGAGAGAAATAGGTGAACTGACTCAACATAAAAGTAAAAGAAGGGCCCTTCGACGAGGGAAGCATCGATTGCTATATTTGTGCTAGAGCTTTTATTTTGAAAACATCAAGAGAGTATAAAAGTAAAGTTTTGAGAGGTGTTTGTTGTTGTCAACGAATGGTAGTGGGTACTCTAACCCCCTTGCCAGACAAACCTTCAAAGAGCGGCTCCCATCTTATTTTATTTTTGGGTGGCACTCCTTCCAACCTTTCTTTCACAAACCATGGCTAACCGAATCCTCGGGTGCCTGCCAACAATCTCATACCATGAAGGAGTGCCTTTTTATTTTAGTTTTATTATGATGACACTCCTCCCCACCTTTGCTTTCTCAAGCCATGGCTAACCGAATCCTTCGGGTGCCGTCCAACAATCACATACCATGGAGGAGTGTCTATTTTTGTAACATTATGATGGTTAATTAACTTGGGACTGGGAATCCCATTGCCAGCTCTGTTTGCAAAATTATTGGATAAGCGGATGAAGCCACTAGTCCATTGGTGAAAGTTGCCCAACAAGATTGAAAGATAAACACCACATACTTCCTCATGAGCTATAAAACATTGACACAAATCAGAGGTAATAAATTTTGAATTGTTTAAAGGTAGCACTCAAGCAATTTACTTTGGAATGGCGGAGAAATACCATGTAGTAGGTAGGTATGGTGGACACAAATGGCATAGTGGTTGGCTCAAGTATTTTGGATGCATGAGAAGTATTCCCTCTCGATACAAGGTTTAGGCTATCAAGGCTATTTGAAACAAACACAAGTATGAAGCGGTGCAGCAAAACTCACATAAAAGACATATTGTAAACATTATAAGACTCTACACCGTCTTCCTTGTTGTTCAAACTCAATACTAGAAATTATCTAGACCTTAGAGAGACCAAATATGCAAACCAAATTTTAGCATGCTCTATGTATTTCTTCATTAATGGGTGCAAAGTATATGATGCAAGAGCTTAAACATGAGCACAACAATTGCCAAGTATCACATTATCCAAGGCATTATAGCAATTACTACATGTAGCATTTCCCGTTTCCAACCATATAACAATTTAACGAAGCAGTTTCAACCTTCGCCATGAAAATTAAAAGCTAAGAACACATGTGTTCATATGAACCAGCGGAGCGTGTCTCTCTCCCACATAAGCATTTATTCAAACAAAAACAAAAATAAAAACAAACAGACGCTCCAAGTAAAGTACATAAGATGTGACCGAATAAAAATATAGTTTCAAGAGAAGGAACCTGATAATTTGTCGATGAAGAAGGGGATGCCTTGGGCATCCCCAAGCTTAGACGCTTGAGTCTTCTTGAAATATGCAGGGATGAACCACCGGGGCATCCCCAAGCTTAGAGCTTTCACTCTTCTTGATCATATTGTATCATCCTCCTCTCTTGACCCTTGAAAACATCCTCCACACCAAACTCAAAACAAACTCATTAGAGGGTTAGTGCATAATCAAAAACTCACATGTTCAGAGGTGGCACAATCATTCTTAACACTTCTGGACATTGCTCAAAGCTACTGGAAGTCAATGGAACAAAGAAATCCATCCCACATAGCAAAAGAAGCAATGCGAAATAAAAGGCAGAATCTGTCAAAACAGAACAGTCCGTAAAGACGAATTTTATTGAGGCACCAGACTTGCTCAAATGAAAATTCTCAAATTGAATGAAAGTTGCGTACATATCTGAGGATCACTCACGTAAATTGGCATAATTTTCTGAGTTACCTACAGAGAATTTTGCCCAGATTCGTGACAGACAGAAATCTGTTTCTGCGCAGTAATCCAAATCTAGTATCAACCTTTCTATCAAAGACTTTACTTGGCACAACAATGCAATAAAATAAGATAAGGAGAGGTTACTACAGTAGTAACAACTTCCAAGACTCAAATAAAAAATAAAATACTGTAGCAAAATAAACACATGGGTTATCTCCCAAGAAGTTCTTCCTTTATAGCCATTAAGATGGGCTCAGCAGTTTTAATGATGCACTCGCAAGAAATAGTATTTGAAGCAAAAGAGAGCATGAAGAGGCAAATTCAAAACACATTTAAGCCTAACATGCTTCCTATGAAAATGAATCTTGTACACAAATAAATTCAAGAAGAGCAAAGTAACAAGCATAGGAAGATAAAACAAGTGTAGTTTCAAAAATTTCAGCACATAGAGAGGTGTTTTAGTAACATGAAAATTTCTACCACCATATTTTCCTCTCTCATAATAACTTTCAGTAGCATCATGAGCAAACTCAACAATGTAACTATCACATAAAGCATTCTTATCATGAGTCTCATGCATAAAATTATTACTACCCACATAAGCATAATCAATTTTATTAGTTGTAGTGGGAGCAAATTCAACAAAATAGCTATCATTATTATTCTCATCATCAAATATAGGAGGCATATTGTAATCATAATCAAATTTATCCTCCATAACAGGCAGCAACAAAAGACTACTATCATTATAATCATCATAAATAGGAGGCAAAGTATCATCAAAGTAAATTTTCTCCTCAATGCTTGGGGGACTAAAAAGATCATGCTCATCAAAACCAGCTTCCCCAAGCTTAGAATTTTCCATAGCATTAGCAACAATAGTGTTCAAAGTATTCATATTAATAACATTCCCATTAGCATGCATATAAAGTTCCATGGGTTTTTTAATTCTCTCTTCAAACACATCATGTCCTAATTCAAGATAAAGTTCATAAAGATCTCTCATATTTTTGTTGTTTTCCATTATGCCTTACTAGTGTAAACAAGAAACAAAAAGATGCAATTGCAGGATCTAAAGGAAATAGCTTCGAGCACAAACACAATGGCGCCAGAAGAGTACTGTTACCTGGAACCGAAGTATGAGTGCCTTTTACCTTTCCTCCCCGGCAACGGCGCCAGAAAAGTGCTTGATGTCTACGGGAGCTTCTATTCTTGTAGACAGTGTTGGGCCTCCAAGAGCAGAGGTTTGTAGAACAGCAGCAAGTTTCCCTTAAGTGGATCACCCAAGGTTTATCGATCTCAGGGAGGAAGAGGTCAAAGATATCCCTCTCATGCAACCCTGCAACCACAAAGCAAGAAGTCTCTTGTGTCCCCAACGCACCTAATAGGTGCACTAGTTCGGCGAAGAGATAGTGAAATACAGGTGGTATGAATAAGTATGAGCAGTAGTAACGGCACCAGAAAAGTGCTTTGCTGTCCAGGACTGGCGTGTGGTTGATGGTGGTAATATTGCAGGCAGTACAGATGCAGTAGAACAGTAAACAAGCAGCGATAGCAGTATTTAGGAACAAGGCCTAGGGATTATACTTTCACTAGTGGACACTCTCAACATTGATCACATAACAGAATAGATAAATGCTAGACTCTACACTCTCTTGTTGGATGATGAACACCATTGCGTAGGATTACACGAACCCTCAATGCCGGAGTTAACAAGCTCCACGATATCAATGTTCATATTTAAATAACCTTAGAGTGCAAGATAGATCAACATAACCAAATAGATCACATCAATACCATCATAGTAATAGTTAACTTCATAATCCACAAGAGATCACGATCATAAACTACGCCAAGTACTACATGATGCACACACTGCCCACTTTACACCATGCAGGAGGAATAGAATACTTTAATAACATCACTAGAGTAGCACATAGATGAATTGTGATACAAAACTCATATGAATTTCAATCATGTAAGGCAGCTCATGAGATTATTGTATTGAAGTACATAGGAGAGAGATTAACCACATAGCTACCGGTACAGCCCCTTAGCCTCGATGGAGAACTACTCCCTCCTCATGGGAGACAGCAGTGGTGATGAAGATGGCGGTGGTTTCGATGGAGGAGCCTTCCGGGGGCACTTCCCCGTCCCGGCGGCATGCCGGAACAGAGACTCCTGTCCCCCAGATCTTGGCTTCGCGATGGCGGCGGCTCTGGAAGGTTTCTCATACCGTGGCTTTTCCGTCTCGAGGTTTTAGGTCGAGGGGCTTCTTATAGGTGAAAAGGCGGCGTCAGAAGGTCAACGAGGCGACGACACGCTAGGGTGGCGCGACCAGGGCCTGGGCCGCACCGCCCTATCATCTGGTGGGCCTGTGGCCCCCCTCTGGCAGCTCTCGGGTGTTCTGGATGCTTCCGGGGATTCTAAGATGCTGGGCGTTGATTTCGTCCAATTCCGAGAATATTTCCTTACTAGGATTTCTGAAACCAAAAACAGCAGAAAACAGCAACTGGCCCTTCGGCATCTCGTCAATAGGTTAGTTCCGGAAAACGCATAAATATGACATAAAGTATGCATAAAACATGTGGATATCATCAATAATGTGGCATGGAACATAAGAAATTATCGATACGTCGGAGACGTATCAGGCACCACAAAATATTCCAGCGCGTAGTTGACTGTAGAGCAATAATGATGAGAGAAGGACCGGGGTTCCCAGTTATCTACACTAGTGGTAACTCTCCAAATAACATGTGTTGGGTGAACAAATTACAATAGGGCAATTGATAATTGTGAGGGCATGACAATTCATGCCATGATAAGATAAAGTTTATTGTAGTATTTAATTGGGCATTACAACATAATAAGAACGTAATCCAACTGCGTCTATGGCTAATAATGCACCTTCCGGTTATCATCCGAACCCCTTCCAATATTAAGTTGCAACCAACAGATTATCGCATTAAGCAATGTGTGTAAAGTAAACAATAGAATTATCCTTAGACAAAACGTTGTTGTTTTCTTCCTAGCAGCAACAACACATCTACAATCTTAAAAGTTATTGCCACTCTTCCAGATTACTAGAGGCATGAACCCACTATCAAGCATAAATACTTCCTCTTCAAGATACATGCAATTACTTTATCAGGGTAATCACAAGTACCGGAGAGCATGAAAGATCTTAAATAAACAATAGTATGATAATATGATAAACAATCTGATCACAATTTCACAATTTATCGGATCCCAACAAACAAAACAACAATTACATCATATGGATCTCAATCATGTAAGGCGGTTCATGAAATCATTGTATTGAAGTACATGAGAGAGAGAGAGTACCATCTAGCTACAGCCGAGAACCCGTAGTCTAGGGGGGAACTACTCACAAGCCATCATGGAGTCGATGTGGATGCGGTGGAGTCGATGTAGATGGATCTGGGGGTCAATCCCTGTCCCGATAGGGCGCTGGAAGAGGAACTTCCGACCCCCGAAACTTGTCTGGACGATGGCGTCAGCGATGGAACTTTTCGTTGAAGAAGGCTGGATTATTTAGGGTTTTTGGGTTGAAGGAAATTTATAGGCGGAAGGGCGAGGTCGGTGGGCACCAGGAGGCCCTACACCACCCCATTGCGTGGCCAGGGGGCCCGCGCCAAGGACTGGTGTGGCCTCCCTGGTGCCCTCCTCCGTCTCTGCTCTAGACTTTGTCTTCGTGTCGGGAAAAATAGGAGGTTTGGCTTTTGTTTCGTCCAATTCTGAGAATATTTCCTATGCAACTTTTCTGAAATACAAAAACAACAAAAAATCAGGAACTGACACTGTGGCATCTTGTCAATAGATTAGTTTCAGAAAATGCATAAAAGTGCCACGAAGTGTAGACAAAACATATAGAAATTAGTGTAAAACAAGCATGGAGCATTGATACGTCTCCGACGTATCGATAATTTCTTATGTTCCATGCCACATTATTGATGTTATCTACATGTTTTATGCACACTTTATGTCATATTCGTGCATTTTCTGGAACTAACCTATTAACAAGATGCCGAAGTGCCGATTCTTTGTTTCTGCTGTTTTTGGTTTCGAAATCCTAGTAACGAAATATTCTCGGAAGTGGACGAACTCACCGCCCCGGGTCCTAGAGTGCCACGAAGCTTCCCGAAGTCCGAACAGGAGACGAAGAGGGGCCACGAGGGGCCACACCCTAGGGCGGCGCGGCCCCCCTTGGCCGCGCGGCCCTGTGGTGTGGGGCCCTCGTGCCGCCTCCTGACCTGCCCTTCCGCCTACTTAAAGCCTCCGTTGCGAAACCCCCTGTACCGAGAGCCACGATACGGAAAACCTTCCAGAGACGCCGCCGCCGCCGATCCCATCTCGGGGGATCCAGGAGATCGCCTCCGGCACCCTGCCGGAGAGGGGAATCATCTCCCGGAGGACTCTACGCCGCCATGGTCGCCTCCGGAGTGATGTGTGAGTAGTCTACCCCTGGACTATGGGTCCATAGCAGTAGCTAGATAGTTGTCTTCTCCCCATTGTGCTATCATTGTCGGATCTTGTGAGCTGCCTAACATGATCAAGATCATCTATCTTTAATTCTATATGTTGCGTTTGTTGGGATCCGATGAATAGAGAATACTTGTTATGTTGATTATCAAAGTTATGTCTATGTGTTGTTTATGATCTTGCATGCTCTCCGTTACTAGTAGATGCTCTGGCCAAGTAGATGCTTGTAACTCCAAGAGGGAGTATTTATGCTCGATAGTGGGTTCATGCCTCCATTGATATCTGGGACAGTGACAGAAAGTTCTAAGGTTGTGGATGTGCTGTTGCCACTAGGGATAAAACATTAGTGCTATGTTCAAGGATGTAGTTACTGATTACATTACGCGCAATACTTAATGCAATTGTCTGTTGTTAGCAACTTAATACTTTGGAGGGGTTCGGATGATAACCTGAAGGTGGACTTTTTAGGCATAGATGCATCTTTGGATGGCGGTCTATGTACTTTGTCGTAATGCCCAATTAAATCTCACTATACTCATCATAATATGTATGTGCATGGTCATGCCCTCTTTATTTGTCAATTGCCCAACTGTAATTTGTTCACCCAACATGCTGTTTATCTTATGGGAGAGACACCTCTAGTGAACTGTGGACCCCGGTCCAATTCTCTATACTGAAATACAATCTACTGCAATACTTGTTCTACTGTTTTTTGCAAACAATCATCTTCCACACAATACGGTTAATCCTTTGTTACAGCAAGCCGGTGAGATTGACAACCTCACTGTTTCGTTGGGGCAAAGTACTTTGGTTGTGTTGTGCAGGTTCCACGTTGGCGCCGGAATCCCTGGTGTTGCGCCGCACTACATCCCGCCGCCATCAACCTTCAACGTGCTTCTTGGCTCCTCCTGGTTCGATAAACCTTGGTTTCTTTCTGAGGGAAAACTTGCTGCTGTGCACATCATACCTTCCTCTTGGGGTTCCCAACGAACGTGTGAGTTACACGCCATCAAGCTCTTTTTCTGGCGCCGTTGCCGGGGAGATCAAGACACGCTGCAAGGGGAGTCTCCACTTCTCAATCTCTTTACTTTGTTTTTGTCTTGCTTAGTTTTATTTACTACTTTGTTTGCTGCACTAAATCAAAATACAAAAAAATTAGTTGCTAGTTTTACTTTATTTGCTATCTTGTTTGCTATATCAAAAACACAAAAAAATTAGTTACTTGCATTTACTTTATCTAGTTTGCTTTATTTATTGTTGCTAAAATGGCCAACCCTGAAAACACTAAGTTGTGTGACTTCACAACCACAAATAATGATGATTTTTTATGCACACCTATTGCTCCACCTGCTACTACAGCAGAATTCTTTGAAATTAAACCTGCTTTACTGAATCTTGTTATGCGAGAGCAATTTTCTGGTGTTAGTTCTGATGATGCTGCTGCCCATCTTAATAATTTTGTTGAACTATGTGAAATGCAAAAATATAAAGATGTAGATGGTGACATTATAAAATTAAAATTGTTCCCTTTCTCATTAAGAGGAAGAGCTAAAGATTGGTTGCTATCTCTGCCTAAGAATAGTAGTGATTCATGGACTAAATGCAAGGATGCTTTTATTGGTAGATATTATCCCCCTGCTAAAATTATATCTTTGAGGAGTAGCATAATGAATTTTAAACAATTAGATACTGAACATGTTGCTCAAGCTTGGGAAAGAATGAAATCTCTGGTTAAAAATTGCCCAACCCATGGACTGACTACTTGGATGATCATCCAAACCTTCTATGCAGGACTAAACTTTTCTTCGCGGAATTTATTGGATTCAGCTACTGGAGGTACCTTTATGTCCATCACTCTTGGTGAAGCAACAAAGCTTCTTGATAATATGATGATCAACTACTCTGAATGGCACACGAAAAGAGCTCCACAAGGTAAGAAGGTAAATTCTGTCGAAGAAACCTCTTCCTTGAGTGATAAGATTGATGCTATTATGTCTATGCTTGTGAATGATAGGACTAATATTGATCCTAATAATGTTCCGTTAGTGTCATTGGTTGCTCAAAAAGAATATGTTGATGTGAATTTCATTAAAAATAACAATCACAATGATTCTAGGCCATATCCTGCTAATGGTAACTCTTATGGTAGATATGCTTCACCTAATGAAGAAAAGATGCTAGAAATTGAAAGATCCACCAAGAGCTTTATGCAATCACAATATGAGCAAAATAAATTGTTTACTAAAACTATGAATGAGCAATCTACCTTGTTGAAGAATATAGGGAATCAACTTGAAAATCTGAATAGGGAGATCTCGGGGTTGCAAACTAAACTTGCTAATGCTGAAAACCGAATCTCATACATGTCTGCATCACAATCTTCTTTAATTAATAAAATGGCTGCTAAACCTGAGGATTTAGATGACAAAATTACTACTACAGCAAATGCCATCCAAGTTAGAATTAATGAGAATATAAGATTAATGGCTGAACTGCGTGCTAGGTGGGATAGAGAAGAAAATGAAAAACTAGCTAAAGAGAAGAATGTAGCTAAAGTTTGGACTATTACCACCACTAGTAATGCTAATGCTACACATGTTGCTGCACCTCCTACTAATAATAATAAAAGAATTGGTGTTAGCAATGTTTCCACTTCTAATGCAAAGCGCAACTGCTAAAGCTGCTAAAGCTATGAAACTGCACAGTGATAAAAGCTGCTGAAATTTTTTCCAACATTGGGGATGATGATCCCATTGCTTTAGATTATAATGGTTTGAATTTTGATGATTGCCACATCTCTGAAGTTATAAAGTGCTTGCAAAAACTTGCTAAAAGTCCTAATGCTAGTGCTATAAATTTGGCTTTCACACAACATATTACAAATGCTCTCATAAAAGCTAGAGAAGAGAAACTAGAGCGCGAAGCCTCTATTCCTAGAAAGCTAGAGGATGGTTGGGAGCCCATCATTAAAATGAAGGTTAAAGATTTTGATTGTAATGCTTTATGTGATCTTGGTGCAAGTATTTCTGTTATGCCTAAGAAAATTTATAATATGCTTGACTTGCCACCGCTGAAAAATTGTTATTTGGATGTTAATCTTGCTGATCATTCTACAAAGAAACCTTTGGGGAAAGTTGATAATGTTCGCATTACCGTTAACAATAACCTTGTCCCCGTTGATTTTGTTGTCTTGGATATTGAATGCAATGCATCTTGTCCCATTATATTGGGAAGACCTTTTCTTCGAACTGTTGGTGCTATCATTGATATGAAGGAAGGTAATATAAAATATCAATTTCCTCTCAAGAAAGGTATGGAACACTTCCCTAGAAAGAGAATGAAGTTACCTTTTGATTCTCTTATGAGAACAAATTATGATGTTGACACTTCGTCTCTTGATAATACTTGATACACACTTTCTGCGCCTAGCTGAAAGGCGTTAAAGAAAAGCGCTTATGGGAGACAACCCATGGTTTTTACCTACAGTACTTTGTTTTTATTTTGTGTCTTGGAAGTTGTTTACTACTGTAGCAACCTCTCCTTATCTTAGTTTAGTGTTTTATTGTGCCAAGTAAAGTCGTTGATAGAAAAGTTCATACTAGATTTGGATTACTGCGCAGAAACAGATTTCTTTGCTGTCACGAATCTGGGTCTACCTCCCTGTAGGTAGCTCAGAAAATTAAGCCAATTTACGTGCATGATCCTCAGATATGTACGCAACTTTCATTCAATTTGAGCATTTTCATTTTAGCAAGTCTGGTGCCTCGATAAAATTCGTCAATACGAACTGTTCTGTTTTTGACAGATTCTGCCTTTTATTTCGCATTGCCTCTTTTGCTATGTTGGATGAATTTCTTTGATCCATTAATGTCCAGTAGCTTTATGCAATATCCAGAAGTGTTAAAAATGATTGTGTCACCTCTGAACATGTTAATTTTTATTGTCGCTAACCCTTTAATGAGTTGTTCTAAGTTTGGTGTGGAGGAAGTTTTCAAGGATCAAGAGAGGAGTATGATGCAACATGATCAAGGAGAGTGAAAGCTCTAAGCTTGGGGATGCCCCGGTGGTTCACCCCTGCATATATCAAGAAGACTCAAGCGTCTAAGCTTGGGGATGCCCAAGGCATCCCCTTCTTCATCGACAACATTATCAGGTTCCTCCCCTGAAACTATATTTTTATTCCATCACATCTTATGTGCTTTGCTTGGAGCGTCGGTTTGTTTTTGTTTTTGTTTTTTGTTTTGTTTGAATAAAATGGATCCTAGCATTCACTTTATGGGAGAGAGACACGCTCCGCTGTAGCATATGGACAAGTATGTCCTTAGTTTCTACTTATAGTATTCATGGCGAAGTTTCTCCTTCGTTAAATTGTTATATGGTTGGAATTGGAAAATGATACATGTAGTAATTGCTATTAATGTCTTGGGTAATGTGATACTTGGCAATTGTTGTGCTCATGTTTAAGCTCTTGCATCATATGCTTTGCACCCATTAATGAAGAAATACATAGAGCATGCTAAAATTTGGTTTGCATATTTGGTTTCTCTAAGGTCTAGATAATTTCTAGTATTGAGTTTGAACAACAAGGAAGACGGTGTAGAGTCTTATAATGTTTTCAATATGTCTTTTATGTGAGTTTTGCTGCACCGGTTCATCCTTGTGTTTGTTTCAAATAAGCCTTGCTAGCCTAAACCTTGTATCGAGAGGGAATACTTCTCATGCATCCAAATACTTGAGCCAACTACTATGCCATTTGTGTCCACCATACCTACCTACTACATGGTATTTTCCGCCATTCCAAAGTAAATTGCTTGAGTGCTACCTTTAAAATTCCATCATTCACCTTTGCAATATATAGCTCATGGGACAAATAGCTTAAAAACTATTGTGGTATTGAATATGTACTTATGCACTTTATCTCTTATTAAGTTGCTTGTTGTGCGATAACCATGTTCACTGGGGACGCCATCAACTACTCTTTGTTGAATTTCATGTGAGTTGCTATGCATGTTCGTCTTGTCTGCAAAGTAAGAGAGATCTACCACCTTATGGTTAAGCATGCATATTGTTAGAGAAGAACATTGGGCCGCTAACTAAAGCCATGATCCATGGTGGAAGTTTCAGTTTTGGACATATATCCTCAATCTCATATGAGAAAATTATTAATTGTTGTTACATGCTTATGCATAAAAGAGGAGTCCATTATCTGTTGTCTATGTTGTCCCGGTATGGATGTCTAAGTTGAGAATAATCAATAGCGAGAAATCCAATGCGAGCTTTCTCCTTAGACCTTTGTACAGGCGGCATAGAGGTACCCCTTTGTGACACTTGGTTAAAACATGTGCATTGCGATGATCCGGTAGTCCAAGCTAATTAGGACAAGGTGCGAGCACTATTAGTACACTATGCATGAGGCTTGCAACTTGTAAGATATAATTTACATGATACATATGCTGTATTACTACCGTTGACAAAATTGTTTCATGTTTTCAAAATCAAAGCTCTAGCACAAATATAGCAATCGATGCTTTTCCTCTATGGAGGACCATTCTTTTACTTTCAATGTTGAGTCAGTTCACCTATTTCTCTCCACCTCAAGAAGCAAACACTTGTGTGAACTGTGCATTGATTCCTACATATTTGCTTATTGCACTTATTATATTACTCTATGTTGACAATATCCATGAGATATACATGTTATGAGTTGAAAGCAACCGCTGAAACTTAATCTTCCTTTGTGTTGCTTCAATGCTTTTACTATGAATTATTGCTTTATGAGTTAACTCTTATGCAAGACTTATTGATGCTTGTCTTGAAGTGTTATTCATGAAAAGTCTTTGCTTTATGATTCACTTGTTTACTCATGTCATATACATTGTTTTGATCGCTGCATTCACTACATATGCTTTACAAATAGTATGATCAAGGTTATGATGGCATGTCACTCCAGAAATTATCTGTGTTATCGTTTTACCTGCTCGGGACGAGCAGAACTAAGCTTGGGGATGCTGATACGTCTCCGACGTATCGATAATTTCTTATGTTCCATGCCACATTATTGATGTTATCTACATGTTTTATGCACACTTTATGTCATATTCGTGCATTTTCTGGAACTAACCTATTAACAAGATGCCGAAGTGCCGATTTGCCGTTTCTGCTGTTTTGGTTTCAGAAATCCTAGTAACGAAATATTCTCGGAATTGGACGAAATCAACGCCCAGGGTCCTATTTTGCCACGAAGCTTCCAGAAGTCCGAAGAGGAGACGAAGAGGGGCCACGAGGGGGCCACACCCTAGGGCGGCGCGGCCCCCCCTTGGCCGCGCGGCCCTGTGGTGTGGGGCCCTCGTGCCGCCTCCTGACCTGCCCTTCCGCCTACTTAAAGCCTCCGTTGCGAAACCCCCTGTACCGAGAGCCACGATACGGAAAACCTTCCAGAGACGCCGCCGCCGCCGATCCCATCTCGGGGGATCCAGGAGATCGCCTCCGGCACCCTGCCGGAGAGGGGAATCATCTCCCGGAGGACTCTACGCCGCCATGGTCGCCTCCGGAGTGATGTGTGAGTAGTCTACCCCTGGACTATGGGTCCATAGCAGTAGCTAGATGGTTGTCTTCTCCCCATTGTGCTATCATTGTCGGATCTTGTGAGCTGCCTAACATGATCAAGATCATCTATCTGTAATTCTATATGTTGCGTTTGTTGGGATCCGATGAATAGAGAATACTTGTTATGTTGATTATCAAAGTTATGTCTATGTGTTGTTTATGATCTTGCATGATGCTCTGGCCAAGTAGATGCTTGTAACTCCAAGAGGGAGTATTTATGCTCGATAGTGGGTTCATGCCTCCATTGATATCTGGGACAGTGACAGAAAGTTCTAAGGTTGTGGATGTGCTGTTGCCACTAGGGATAAAACATTAGTGCTATGTTCAAGGATGTAGTTACTGATTACATTACGCGCAATACTTAATGCAATTGTCTGTTGTTAGCAACTTAATACTGGAGGGGGTTCGGATAATAATCTGAAGGTGGACTTTTTAGGCATAGATGCATGCTGGATGACGGTCTATGTACTTTGTCGTAATGCCCAATTAAATCTCACTATACTCATCATAATATGTATGTGCATGGTCATGCCCTCTTTATTTGTCAATTGCCCAACTGTAATTTGTTCACCCAACATGCTGTTTATCTTATGGGAGAGACACCTCTAGTGAACTGTGGACCCCGGTCCAATTCTCTATACTGAAATACAATCTACTGCAATACTTGTTCTACTGTTTTCTGCAAACAATCATCTTCCACACAATACGGTTAATCCTTTGTTACAGCAAGCCGGTGAGATTGACAACCTCACTGTTTCGTTGGGGCAAAGTACTTTGGTTGTGTTGTGCAGGTTCCACGTTGGCGCCCGAATCCCTGGTGTTGCGCCGCACTACATCCCGCCGCCATCAACCTTCAACGTGCTTCTTGGCTCCTCCTGGTTCGATAAACCTTGGTTTCTTTCTGAGGGAAAACTTGCTGTTGTGCGCATCATACCTTCCTCTTGGGGTTCCCAACGAACGTGTGAGTTACACGCCATCAAGCATCACAAATTATAGATATGTTTGCAACGTATCAAAGTTCAGAGTCCTATCTTTCAGGATGAAAATCCAAGGTCTGGTCTTAACTGGTTGTGCCTGGTAATGACCTTATTGGAGGCATTGTTTTGAGAGCGGGGACTATCTTCATAGTGAAACCTAAGATCTTTGATCGAGCGATGACGACGTTGGTGCATTGTTCCCTGTTTGGAGGCGTCGCTTTTGGAGAGTCTATATTTCAGGTGTTGTGTTCGTGGTGGATGTATTGTTATTGCTAGACCTGGGATACTGTTGCGGGACTTTTATTTCTTAGTTTTCTTTTCTCTTTTTTAGCTGTGTGCATCCGTACTGCCATTAGAGCATTCTGTTGTTATAGGGTCTGGGTGTAATTGGTATATTTTGATAATATAATATATTCTTTTTATGGAAAAATACCAGGTTCTTGCCGATTCTCTTTTCCAGTCTTTCTCTACTATATATGTTGTTTGCTGTCACATCAGTATCCCGCACTTTTCCTCTTGACTGTTGTATCCTGCACTTTGCATGTTGATTAGTTTTGCCATTTCTTCCTCAAGCACATTATTTGTGTAGTACTGCACTTTGCAAGTAGGTCCGATGATTTTATTTTTCTACAACTAAAGCCTCCTATCAGATGCGTGTCCTCATCTAGCCTCTTGCTTTGCATGTCTCGTCTTCAACGGCGAGCCGGGCCACATCATCTAGCCACTTGCCCCACATGTCCTTATCTAGGCCGGCCGCTTGGCACATGTACTACTGCAAGTGTATGCCGCCGCACGGGATTCTACACGTTTCATCACATGCACACATCCAGTGATCCAGGTAAGGCAATTGCATTAGGTAAGAGCATCTCCCGTCGCGTTCCCCAAAGCAATTTGGGTACGCCGGACCAAAAAATGGTTCCAGTCACGTTCTTCAAAGTCGATTTTTGTCCGGCGCGTCCCAATACGGTGTCCGGCGCTCTGAGGCCGCCCCCGTCCCACAGGGGACGCTCCGGGCACGCCAGACACAACGAAAAGCGACGCGAAGCGACGCGGGCTCCAACATGTCGGCAACGTGTTGAATAAACCATTGATTCGCGCCTTTTTCCTTGTCGCTCCTTCCTTCCCGCGCCTCCCACCCCTCCGCCGCCGCCGGATTTGTCGGCCGTTTGAGCGTCTGATCTCTTCTGAGAGTAGGCGCCGTCGCCGCGGCTGGCGCTACCGCCGGTCGTTCCGCCACCGCTTGGCCATCGCGTCCTAGAACGCGGCGTCAAATCCAGCCCACCTCCGCGCACACAAGGTGCTCGACGACTTGCCAGGTATGCGCGATTGGCCATTGTTCGTTGCGTCGTCTGCCTCGGCGCAATTTTAACTATTGATTTTGCTTTTAGACATGGATAGCGACGATGAGATGGTTGCCCTGCTGCTGGAGGACGAGCAAGCCTTCGACGACGACCTCCGGGAGCATTTGCTGATCATCGCGTCCCTCCAGGGCATGCTTGACGCCGAGGCGGAGAAGAGGAAGAGGCCGCGCCGCGGAGGATCAAGGCCGGGGAAAAGGAAGTCCAAGCCCGGCAAAGGATGGAGGGGCATGCCATGCTGCACAACGACTACTTCGCCGACGATGTAACACATGCCGACAATTTTTGGCGCCGGTACAGGATGAGCAAGGGGCTGTTCATGAATATCCTCCACGGCGTTCGAGAGTTCGACCCCTACTTCAAGCTCAAGCTCGGCGCTGTAGGCATTGTCGGGTTCTCGTCGATTCAGAAGTGCACCGCCGCCATGAGGATTCTTGCATACGGAGCACCTGCCGATACACAGGACGACTACCTTCGCATTAGTGAGTCTACTGCCATTGAGTGCATGTATAAGTTTTGCCGAGCTGTGGTGGGAAAGTTTGGAAAATACTACTTGAGAGGGCCAACTTAGGAAGAGACTGCAAGGATCATGGCATAAAATGCTGCCAGAGGATTTCTTGGAATGCTTGGAAGCATCGATTGCATGCACTGTGCATGGAAGAACTGCCCGTTTGCTTGGCAAGGTATATACAAAGGGTGTCATGGATATTGCAGTGTGGTGCTTGAATCTGTGGCAGATTATGACATGTGGATTTGGCATTCTTTCTTTGGCATGGCGAGATCACACAATGACATCAACGTGTTGCAGCAGTCTCCGGTGTTCAGCAGTCTAGTGGAATGGCATGCTCCACCATGCAACTACGAGATCATTGGCCACGAATATACCAAAGGCTATTATCTAGCCGATGGTATATATCCAAAATGGGCCACTTTTGTCAAAACAATCTCGAATCCATCAGGTCTGAAGAATTTCCACTTTGTTACGCGACAGGAGGCTTGCAGGAAGGATGTCGAGCGGGCATTTGGTGTGCTTCAAGCACAATTTGCCATTGTCCGGTACCCTGCTCCAAGCTGGTCTCACGACCAAATGTGGGAGGTGATGCAGGCTTGTGTGATCATGCACAACATGATCATCGAGGATGACCGCAAGAATCATGCCAGGACACATGTTGGTCCCTATGAGTATGAGGGCCCTCTTGCGGAGGTTGATCACGAGTTGCCTGCAGATTTTGTTGATTTCCTCACCAAGCACGCAGAGATCCGTGACAGCAATGTTCATGAACAACTTCAAGCTGATCTCGTTGAGCATTTATGGAGGATCAAAGGAAATACCGTGGCACCTTGATGTAGCATCTAGCCCTATTTGTTATATTTGTTTACTTGTTTTATTGTTTGTTGTATTTTAATTTGAAAACAATCCTCGCAAACATTTTTATTCATATGCTATATTTGATAAATGGTTCTATGTTAAAAAAGAAGTATTTTTAATGTTTGGGGGCGGCGTTTGAAGGACGCGGCTGGGGAGCGACGTCCCCCAAACACGGCACGAACAAAACACGTCTCCCAAACGCTCAATCTGGCGCGGTTTGGGGGACGCTTCGGTGGACGCGACTGGAGATGCTCTAAGAGATTTAGCAAGTCCAATAATTTTATGGAATGTACGTTGGCAGGAATAATCCCATGAATTTAACCAAATGTCAGCTCCATCAGGACCTCACTGCTTAGCTAATTTTGTTGTTTAACTACGGTGTCATACATATCTTTGACTTATTTTTTTCCCCACTTTTTGCAGGGTTGCATCAATTTTCCTATTATTCAGGAGATCCAGACATGTTAAGCTGTTCATTTCATACTCTCAAAGGTCTCGATTGACTAAAGGGAGCACGGAGCAAGCTACATTTGGTGTCACCAAAATGACACTGATGCAAAAGTGTGCTGCACAGAACCATGCAACAACATAGGGTCTACATACATGTTGAGTAATGATCTCGAATGCCAAGTGCTTTGATCTTCAGACGAAGGGTGAAATAAATCTTCACACCAGGTTTTTTTTTTTTTTGCGAGAATCCACAACAGTTAATCATTACTTTTTTTTAGCATGCTTCCATACATGTCGGGAACAATTTGTTGTCTCTTTGGATTGTCTTCAAGTTGGATAGTTTAATTTGAGGAAGTCATGGCCACCTGATGTATTCCATCCAAATAACATTCCATTTGTTTCAGTTTTTTTTAACTTTTGAGTAACTTACCAATCAATTATATTTTATCATGTTCATCATACGCAAATATTGCAAAATACTTTACGGGCATTCATATTTCGTCACATGATATATATTCCGCTCTACAGATACTAATAAGTTGATTTCTCACATCCCGCCGCAACGCGCGGGGTATCATCTAGTGATATCAAAATGCGAGTGCATAGACTATAAAAAAAATCGTGGATGGACCAATACACCAAGTAAATTAAATAGACACTACCTAAATTAACTTAAAGCAAGTATAATAAGGTCTATTCAGCAAGATATAAATTTAAATATTATATTTGTGTTTAGTTGGATGAGAGAGAAGTTAAGTCGGCTCTTATGCTCTTTGTGAGAGTGAGATCGAAGTGAGCCATGTATTAGTAAGTAGTACATTTTTCTAATATTTCTATACCGGTTTATTAGTGTATTACACATTTTGAGGAAATATTTAACCATTAATTTGGTCAACAAAATATAAGATATACTCCCTCCGTTCTAATTTAGTCTACATTCTAGAAAAAATGAGACAAATTAGTATTGCATTTATTAGTACTACTTAGATGTGTAAACAACCAATACAAACTACACTGAAAATAACAACATCCAATAAAGAGAGGAAAATCACTTCGTTTTCTGTGTTGTTGTTGACTGAAAGCTAGAATGGAGAGTATTTCGAAATAAATTTTGGAACTAGAATGTAGACTATTTTAGAACGGAGGGAGTATGCCCCAAAAAGTTATATCATTGGATTCATATTAACTTTCCAACGGTGTAATTTTTGTGATATATATATCTGATATTTTGTTAACCAAATTAGTTGTTATTTTTTAATCTCAAAATGCATAATACCCAATAAACTGGTATGAAGTTAGTACCTTGATACTGCACATATTAGCTATAAGATTGGCTACAGATGACATGATAATAAATTATAGCTGGTATTAGCTATACTAGTAAACATGCTCTTATTTGTCGAGTATTCAGAACACTTGGCAAAGCTCCATTTGCAATCAGTATACATTTTCAGTATCATTTGCCAATTGTTTTTTTCTATTCAACAAAAATGTATAAGCTGATTTTGGGGCCTAACACTTGGCAAAATGAGCTAGGTAGGACCATGCAGCTGGTGAGGTCACGTGGCCAAGGGTTTTCCAAGTATTGGCACCTGGTAAACTCGACAAAGATCCTTGTTTTTTTACAAAGGTAAAACTTCTGCCTTTGGTTGCTAAGAAGTCGTTCCTCTATGCACTCGAAAAAATCTAAGTCACAAACTTTTTTCATCAAGAAGATTACAACTCTTTATTTTGGAGAACAACAGCTTTAACCAGCATACCGCTGATTTAAGCTAGGCACACACAACAATACACATATTAAAAATTATAATTTAAGCGATATATCTGCATAGGCGATCAAGCAGCAGAGGCACGCCATCGATTGATGCCTTAGGACGATCCCTAGTGGCAAACAAGGTTGGAGACACGAGTTGTGCCGCAGATTTCAAGGATGGCATTGACCTTGTTCGCGACCTCGACGTTGACACCAACATTGAACTGCAAGAAGGTGGTGCATAGGCAATTCACGGTATTGACAACCGGCTTCTCATGGATCCTCCGGCAGCACAGTTCCCTACTGGCCATGCCCATCCTTCCATTGCCGATGTTGAGGCACACTCGAAATTTAGCTATGTCGTTCAACGTGCATTGCCCGCTGCCTCCGGCCGGGGGTGATGCTACCGGTGCAGGGGGCGGTGGTACCGGCGCGGGGGGCGGTGTTGCCGGCGCGGGGGGCGATGTTGCCGGTGCGGGGGGCGGTGGTACCGGCGCGGGGGGCGGTGTTGTCGGCACGGGGCGATCTTTGCCGGCGCGGGGGTGATGCTGCCGGCGCGGGGCGATGCTGGCTGGTGCGGGGCGGTGCTACCGGCGCGGGGGGCGATGCTGCCGGCGCGGGGGGTGATGCTGCCGGCGCGGGGGGCGATGCTGCCGGTGCGGGGGGCGATGCTGCCGGAGGAGATGCTACCGGTGCCGAGGGAGATGCTACCGGATAGGATACTGCCGGTGTCGGTTCTGGTACCGATGCTACCGGTTCCGGTGCCGGTACACATGCTACCGGTGTCGGTGCCACTGCCGGTGGAGGTGACATGCTGTTGTATTGCGCATGCGCGGATGTCGCGGCCAGAAGGATCGTGGTGAAGAGGAAGAGAAGGATTGGGGAGGACGCCATGGCTTTGGTGGTGGAGGCACTTGCTTTGAGATGTGTTGGTGCTGTGAAGGTAGTTTGTGCAAACCGGAACGTATTTATAGGGGCCTAAACGTAGCGTGCGTCGATCGTGTTGCGGATTTCAGAGTGGTGATTACTGCTTGTACGTATAGATTATAGAGTCATGGCTTTATGGATCGCACGTACGAAGTACGTGTAATTAGGTCCGTTTGATGTTAGCTCGTGAAACGTGGATATTTTGAGCAACTTCCAGGTTCTCAATTTTGTTAGTTTGGCAGGTCCATATATACACGGAATTCACGATGCAGGCGGACAGGTCGCCGGCGCGTCGGTCAACGCTAATCAAGTGATTAGCGGCGTCCGCTAGCTGCTACTCCATAGTTGGTGTTTGCGGTAGGAAATAACAATTGCCGACGAACGAGCTGCAAACTAGCTAAAAGAAGGGACATGCTGCAACTGAATAAAGAAATAAACGTGCTGCCGGTTCGTTCAGTAGCTATACAGCCTAATTACTTGCTTTTAGATGAGCATACTAGATTCAGTTGCTAAGCAAAATTGAACACGGCGTACGACCATGGTAATTAGTGCTTGTGTACGTTCCATATATTATAGTCAATGACTTTCATTGATTTTAGCTCATGGAACTTGGACATTTTGATCGAGAATTCCAGGTTTCCTTCAGTTTTGGCAGTTTGGCAGGTCCCGTACTAGAATCTGCCGAATTATGAACGTACGAAGGTACGTAGAGAGAAGGATAGCAGTATTATGGCGTTTTTTTTCGGAAACCCGTTGGGGCGACCAGGCGGGCGATTCTGGCCCATCTTGGCGGCGCCTCACTCCGTCGAGGAAGCTACCGACGAGGAGCCTTCTAGCGGCGAGGAGGACGATGCTGCCATCGAGAAGAGCCACGACGCGGAGGTTAGGTCAGGATGGGAGTACGGAGACACGAGCAGATACGAATTGCTCTCCTTGATGCAGTCACCGCCGGAGGATTCGCCGATAAGAGCATCTCTGGCAGACCCTGCATCCGACTACCATTCGCATAATGTCGTTTTCTAGTTTAAAGGGCAAAATATGGACGGTTTAGACACCGCATCGGATCTCACACCAAAAAAATATATTCGGGCTACCTCGATTCGCCGCTGAAACCACAACTTCTCGAGTTGGAGACTGTGGAGGCTGTGCGAGCGTGATCCCCATCGTTTTCCCCCGTGAGCACGAAGGAAATTTTAGCCGTTCCTCTTTCCACTCCCTCCGCCAACCGACGCCGCCGCAGATCCTAGCTTAAGCAGGCAGCCCCCTCCGATTCCGACAGGCAGGAACACGCGGACCGCCATGCTACGTTCTGCCCGCCGGCGCGCGCGAATCCCCGACCAATCGGCTGGAATCTCCGCCGCCACGCACGCCTCGCTGTCGGCCGGTACGTGTTCTCCTCCCAAGCACCTCGCAGCCGCGGATCCGCCGTCGCTGTTCTCATGATTCGCAATCTCGGCCACAACATGCTCAATTGGTTGATTGTGATATTTTTGCAAAACCCTTTGTTACGGTTTTGCTTGCGGGCCGAAAAACGGCCGCACAGCAGGCGCGCCAAACCCGAAATATGCTGTTGCGCGGGTCGCGTTTGGTGCGTCTGAACTGCGCGGCCTATTTCAGCCTCCAAAACGTGTTTGGGGTGCGGGATACGCATCATGTTGTGTCTTTGTCAACTCTGTTTCTCGCTATGGAGAAACTGCCATATTCTTCATCAGCCAAAGAAGATCCACAACTTCTCTCCTACTCTCGTTCTCGCATTGTACGAGTTTTTTTTTGCGGGTAAAAGAAAATGCATTAATTCGGAAACATTACAGAAAGGTCCCCAACGAAAACAAAAATACAACATAGCCCTTCTGCAAGTTGACCACGCCGTCGGCCCGCCGCTGCTGTCGGTGGCGCGCCGCCGCCGCTGCCTCCCTCATCGCCTTGGATCGGAGGCAGCCCCCAGGCAAGCGGGAAGTCGCCGAGCACCGGCCCCGGAGGACCTACACCGGAGAGCGCCGCCGTGGACGAACCGAAACGCTGCATCTTCTTCACCGGGATCTCGATCTGCTGACTCCGCCGTCTCCCGGAGCCCTCGCATTGTACGAGTTTAATACTACACAAAGAAAGATTGAGATTTTGAACCCATCATTGGTATACATATTGAATATATTTCAGTTTGAGCACTATTTGCTTCATTAAGGGCTGCTTTTGCCATTGAGCTCATGTATATTAACTAGAGGACTTAATAGCATAAAGTTATTATCATATTTATGCTCGAATTCCAAAGAAAAACTAGCACTTAAAGTTTTCGTTAAAAAGAACTACCACTTTAGTGCAAGTTTTTTTCAATGTGCACTAAACTCGATTTAATCAGGGATTGAAACCGATCCTCACTAGACGGGCCAACAGACAGGCTGACGTAAGAACATGTCTGTGCATATTTGCGAAAAACACATCCATATATTGTATTTCATATATTGCGTCCTCTTTCTATTTCTCAATGTAAAAATATTTTTGTATTCATTTCTATTTCCGTGCCGTTGAGCCATCCCCGCGATGTCGCTATCTTGGACCAAATCATGCATGTGCGAGCTTTTGCAGGGTCTGCTTGGCGGCCAGGACTGAGGCCGGCGGCAATGGACCAGAGGCACGGGCGCGAGCTCTACTAGCAACGGTTGACGTTCAGCAGGGGCGGGTGCTGATGTCGTTATGCCCACCGTTGCCATACCTTGTGTGGTTCAACCTGAGGCCCACGAAGCCCAAAAATGGATGGTGATTACCTAAGGTGCCGTAGCCTAGGAACCAGGTGTGTGACACAAGAAGTAGCCCATACAAGGAAACCCTAACATGTACCCAACCCAGAGTCCGGAGACCTAGCCTCCTTTATAAGGACCAGGAGGGATCAGCGGGGAGGAGGATACACAATCTAGAGAGAGAGAGAGAGAGAGCAGCATAGCCATCACCGCGACATTGTAACCCTAATCAGCATCAATCAAGAATTGACAAGCAACACCATAGCCAGATGACGTAACCTATCTTGTGGATAGTGACATAGTCGTGTCGTAAAAGAATGCATGTGTTCGTGTAAAAGCATAACATTGGGCAGTTTCAAAATATATTGCACATCCGAATAAACGCAGATGGCGTTCAACTGAATATCGGTAACCATATTCACACTGAGCGCGAAATCCCATCACCAACTGGAATGCTATGTTAGTTGATGGCTGTTTTGATGATGAAGGAAGGGTAGGTAATGGTATGATTGTAGAAGAATCTACTGGATCAATTATCTTATCTGCACACTGCTATATTTGTCTTTGTATTTTTGTGATTGGAGTTGGTATACTTGTCTTTGTATGCACATTTGGACCATATTCCCAGCGCGTACGTTTCATCTCACTCAGGCCTTGTTTGTTCGGTTTCAGGCAAATGTACCGAGTTTGAGGCATATTGAGGATATTAGATCTCATCTAAATCAAAATCCCCTTCCAAAACACTCCAATTCACTTGGGTTTTTATAATGGAACAAGGCCTCAGCGATATCGGGCTCAACAAGGTCCAGCCAAGCCTAACATACCGATCCAGTCCACGCGGTAGGCCCAGTGGTAACGAGGTAATTTCGTCTGCACGGCCACAGGTATATACTCCCTCTCCCTCGAAACCCTACCGCGCCGCCGCCTACACCCGCCTCCTCCTGCTGCCTCGTTAGTCACCCGCCGGCCGCCGAGGTTGGGCGGCGGACGCGATGGCTTCCACCAAGAAGACACGATACGCCCCGCTCATTGCACAGCTTCCAGACAGGGCAACAACCAGCATGGCCGAAGGCGGCGCCACGGCTCTCTCGTTGCCAGGAGATGTCATCTCCGTCATCCTCTCATGGGTGCCGGTCAAGTCCGTGTGCCGCTTCCGATGCGTGTCCAAGGACTGGCTAGCCCTCGTCTCCGACCCGGCCTTCATCGCCAATCACAAATCCCGTGGCGCACCGGTGCAGCTCCTCGTCGGCAGCTACTGCGAGGTAGATTGCGCCCCCTACCACAGCAGCTTGCAGGTGATGGACATGGATGGCAAACTTCTGTGGACTATCCAAGGCTTTGCCATGATGCCTAATGTCCGCTCGAGTCTCGACAACCTTGTCTGCTTCTCCGGCCCTGATGGTGTCGCCCGCGTGGCCGATGTCACCACCGGTAAGGTCCTCGTCACCTCCCCGTGGATAACGGGCGGGGTCAGCAGCAGCAACGTTCAGCAGCACTGTGCTATTGCTATCAGCCTTGGCCGTTCTGCTGTCTCCAATTCGACAAAGGTGGTCCGCCTCACTGAGTACTCCCAGGACGAACCTCAGCAGACATGCGAGATTCTCACATTGGGAGTAAATGATAGCTTGTGGAGGCAGGCACCATTGCCGCCGTCAGCAGTCAATGTGTTCCCTTATGAAAGCTCCAGCGCCACGGTCAATGGTGTTGTGCACTTCCTCTCTAGCACATATGGGATACAAAAGAAGCCTGCAGACACTGTTCTCTCTTTCGACCTCGAGACCGAGGAGTGGAGGAGCAAGACGATCCAAGGCCCCCTAACTAGAGATACTGAGTTGTGGAGCAAGACAGACCGAGTTCGCTTAACAGGGCTCAGCGACACCTTGTGTATGATTCAGACGGAAGAGTGCCATGCCAACATGTGGCTCCTTGTTGATGCCGACAAAAGCATATGGGTGAAGAAGTATACGCTCCCCATGGTGAAGCCCTTTTATATGATCGAACCTTTGTCAGTAATGCCTGATGGTGTAAAGTTGCTCTTGTACTACAGACCAGCAAACTGGGACGAGTCTGTGTTACGGGTGTACGATCCCTCAGTTGGGATATGCTCGGATGACATAAAGCTGCCCAAACATACCTTCGACAAAGTCAGTATTTGCAACTTGCACTTGGATTACTTTGTGACGCCGGCCAGATCTGATGTTCATTGGACAGTCTTGCTGGGTAAAACAGCACACAGGTATCAGCGTAGGCATGCTCTTCGATTGATCTGATGGAAGCTTTGGTAATGTAGTCATATGTCAGATTCAAAATGGCAGTGCGCAGTTTGTACACACAAATCAATATTATTGTAAGACAAATGTGTTGTTATGCAAGCTTTGGTAATGTACTCACTCATATTGATCTGAAAATTGTATTTATCCGAGTAAGGAATTTAAGTATGCAAAATCTTCAATTCACCCAGAACTATGTCATCATCCATCATATATTATCGTTGTTTACTAGTGGTCAGTGAGTCTACTCAGCAAATAGAGCAATTGCTTTCGGAATTCGGCATTGTTTCTTATATAAACAATATATTTTTAATGCATAACAGCTGGTGCACGCTGTATGGCTTGATTCCTGTGGAATAGGAGATGTTTCCCATTCTCTTGTAGAGGAAATCGGTAGGGCCACAAATGTGTTCAATTAATTAACTAGCGCAATCTTCTGTTTCTGTCGATGTACTCATGTTTAGACAGGAAGACCATTTCTGCAAGCAAACAATACTACATATTATTTTCTTCTCTTCTTTTCAAACGGGGCAGGAGCTCTGGGTAGTAAGCTTTGGAGGATTTTTATGTCTCCCTTTCGTGCAGAGATGTCTCGCCCTAGAAGATGGTGTTGAGTGGAGGCAAGTAGAACCGCCTCCGTCCCTTGTCTCTATCAACCGTTTGTCAATGGTATTGTGCACTTCGCCTCCAGCAACACATATGGGGCTCCCGTGGACCGTGTGCTCTGCTTCAACCTCCACCTACAGAGTGAGGAGTGGATCAAGGCGATCGAAGGCCCGCTAACTCGTAGACGGGGGAAATCCGCATCGGCAAGTTTAAGAATGCCATGTCCATGATTCAAACGGAGGTACGCCGGACCAACCACCTATTCGCCAACATCCTCCTTGGCCGCCGTCGGAGGGGGTGGTTGCTGTGGAGTAACCGCGTCCTACTTGTCTGGCTGCGGATGGGGCTGTTGTTATGGGGACGCAATCATCGGAGGGGGTGGCGAGGCCGAATCCACCGCTGGTGGCAATGGGCAAAGTTGCTGTTCGCGTCCTTCTCCGTCCAACAGGGAAGAGGAGGTTGGAGTTTTGCGAGCGCGGAAGGCATGTGCGTCCCCGGCGAGATTGGTATCTTCTGTATCCCTTTTTCTCCTCTGTCTTGTATGTTCTCTTTGTCTCCAGATTTGTATGCAGAGGTTAGAGAGATTTCTGTTGTTGTTTTAGGAGCCGCATCACATGTAATTCATATTTTTCATTTGTTGGGAGGTGGTGACGCTGGTGATGCCACCGGGTGGCTAGATCTGTGTATTCAGTTGTTTTTTGTTCTGTGGTTTTTGAGGTATATGTGATGATGCAGTGTTTGAGACGAAATCAACATCAGTCGACTCCTTGCCTAGCAGCAGTGTGCATAGAATGGATTGAACTAGCAGCTTGCCTGCTTGTTTCAGCTAGCTAGACATGGCAACGATCGATCCAGCAGCTTGCCGCTTGGCTAGCTAACCAAAACACATGGCACCCTGTATTCTTAATATTAAGCTAATGCCTGCTAGTTGCTTGAGCCTCTCCCTGCAGAACCAAGATAACTCTAAGGGGATACACATGCCCCATATCTCTTTTTTGTTCTGTCCTGGGTTCAGTTTCAGAACACCGGCTCATGTTCAGCTTCAGATAGCAGCATTCAAAGTTCATTTATCACCTTCTGTTGCAATACATGGGTTCTTCCTTGTTTTTCAAAACCACAGAGCCAGCCCACTTGTTAGACCCTGGCGTGTTGTTCTGGGATACCTTGTATTCAGTTGTTTTTTGTTCTGTGGTTTTTGAGGTATATGTGATGATGCAGTGTTTGAGACGAAATCAACATCAGTCGACTCCTTGCCTAGCAGCAGTGTGCATAGAATGGATTGAACTAGCAGCTTGCCTGCTTGTTTCAGCTAGCTAGACATGGCAACGATCGATCCAGCAGCTTGCCGCTTGGCTAGCTAACCAAAACACATGGCACCCTGTATTCTTAATATTAAGCTAATGCCTGCTAGTTGCTTGAGCCTCTCCCTGCAGAACCAAGATAACTCTAAGGGGATACACATGCCCCATATCTCTTTTTTGTTCTGTCCTGGGTTCAGTTTCAGAACACCGGCTCATGTTCAGCTTCAGATAGCAGCATTCAAAGTTCATTTATCACCTTCTGTTGCAATACATGGGTTCTTCCTTGTTTTTCAAAACCACAGAGCCAGCCCACTTGTTAGACCCTGGCGTGTTGTTCTGGGATACCTTGTATTCAGTTGTTTTTTGTTCTGTGGTTTTTGAGGTATATGTGATGATGCAGTGTTTGAGACGAAATCAACATCAGTCGACTCCTTGCCTAGCAGCAGTGTGCATAGAATGGATTGAACTAGCAGCTTGCCTGCTTGTTTCAGCTAGCTAGACATGGCAACGATCGATCCAGCAGCTTGCCGCTTGGCTAGCTAACCAAAACACATGGCACCCTGTATTCTTAATATTAAGCTAATGCCTGCTAGTTGCTTGAGCCTCTCCCTGCAGAACCAAGATAACTCTAAGGGGATACACATGCCCCATATCTCTTTTTGTTCTGTCCTGGGTTCAGTTTCAGAACACCGGCTCATGTTCACCTTCAGATAGCAGCATTCAAAGTTCATTTATCACCTTCTGTTGCAATACATGGGTTCTTCCTTGTTTTTCAAAACCACAGAGCCAGCCCACTTGTTAGACCCTGGCGTGTTGTTCTGGGATACCTAGGATCGATTTTCTGTCGCAGATTTTTTAGTGTGCCCAAGCAGATTTTTTAGTGTGCCCAAAATTGTTGTAGCTTCGGTTGAAGCCAAAGCTAGCAATCAACGAAATCTTGCACTAACTCTAGAGTCTGATCTCAAGAGTTTGGCATATGCTGACAACAGTCTGGAGCTGGCCAACTACCGCCTTGATGCCAAGGTGAAAACCTTGAGGCAGGGAGGCAGTGCTAAAAAAAGGATCTAGTGGCCTGCCTGGCCCTGGTAGCAAAGTAAGGTCGGGAAGCTGAGTCCCTGAGTGGAACGTTGGAAGAGCTCGGTGAGGATGTTTTTTTTTGTACTGAAATGCAGTGCAGCGCTGTTTTTCATTAATTAATAGAGGAGGTTATGTACATGGTAACAACGAAAACTGAAAACAAATCCAACATGTACAATTACAGTTAACAGGTGCCAATCTAGTCTGCTCTCTGGTTGAAACACCACGTCGCTGGTGCCGCGATGCCCTATCGTGGCCCACCTATTTGCTTCTTGAAGGACCAATGTTATTGTGCTAGTCATCGTTCTCGCATGTGCCTGGAAAACGCGGTTGTTCCGTTCTTTCGCAAGTATCCACCAGATCAGATTGGAGAGTGAATTCCAACTTCGTCTTGTGCTCACATTGTGAATCATTATGGTGGTTGTTAGTTGTATGTTTCTGTTTGATTGTGCTTCACTTTTTCTACCTGTTTTCATAAGAGTTTTTTTATAGGTTTGTCTTTATGTTCTCAGATGTTGAATTTGTTTGATGAGGTTTACCACTGATTTTCTTCAGTTATGGAATTTGATATCATTGTTTAGATGGTTGAATGCCGCCACCTTAGTATTTTTTTTATTACTTTTACATTTTGCATTTTGCCGATTGGTGTTTTTATTGTGTCTTTTTTTGTCTTGCTGTAATTACCGATGGGGGGTAATCTATCTTATGGATTTTTTGCTAAGTTTTTAATTCCTCATTCTTATTTGTCAAGTTTCATGTTTTTCATTTCTTTGGTATCTTTGTATGGTGTTTCTCGGTCATTTCATAATGTGATATCTAATAAGTGTCTCAGTTTTCTAAGGTAATAGTGTCTAAATTTTCTAAGGGTGTTTCTTTAGTGTCTTAGTTTCTCTCTCAGTTTCATCTTATTTCTTGAGTTTATTTCTTTCTTCAGTCTTTTAGTCTGTAGTAACTATTTGATCATACTCCAGTCTTAGTCTTTACTAACTATTCAATCATTCTTTAGTCATGTTTCTTCATTCTATTTTTATATTTCTTATGCATTATTATTCTATGTACTTAGTACATATTTGCAATTTATTTTCACGGAAATACTTTTGTACACGCACGCATGGGTGTGGGTGTGTTCTAGTCTTCAAGCTATCTCTTTAGTCTATTTTTTCCATTTCCTTAGCTTCTCAGCTTTGATTTTATCTTTTTTCTCTTGTAGATCTTGATTTTTTTAGTTTTACTTTTGATTAGTTCTCGATCATTTTCTTTCTATCCTTTATTCTTTCAGTCTTAAATTTCTCCTTTCTCAGTGTTATTCTTCTGTCTCTTAGTCTCTCTTTCTTCA
Organism: Lolium perenne; assembly: GCF_019359855.2. Classification (NCBI taxonomy): domain Eukaryota; kingdom Viridiplantae; phylum Streptophyta; class Magnoliopsida; order Poales; family Poaceae; genus Lolium; species Lolium perenne. The sequence goes on from NC_067250.2 coordinate 309,883,283, forward strand.
CCGTTCAGCAACTCATTTTATAAGTGCATTAGAATCCGTTTTTATTATCTCAGTCTGATCATTTTCTCTTTTTTATATTTTGTTTTGCGAGTTCATCTCAGTTTTGTTTCTTTAGTCTTTAGGTTGAGGTTCAGTGTCCCACATTTTCGCATTTCATTTAGCTCAGTCTAGTCTTTGTTCCTTTAGTCACTGGAATCTTAATGCCTCATTTTATTTCTTAAGCATACATTTGTTTCTTAAGTACAACATGAGTTGTTCATTCCCTCAGTTTGTCAGCAGTTTACATTTCCTGAGCTTTTCAACTTCTCAGTCCATCTTATTAGTTCATTTCTTCAATGTTTAAGTGTCTTTTTCCTTCAATCAATAGGAACTCATTGTATGTCTCTTCCGTCGTTCTCAGCTTCTTCTTTCTTTGACTTTCTAAGGAACGAATTAAGAAACTGCATTTTTTGAGTTTCGCGGTCTATATTTTATCGGTTAGTCTTGCGTCCCTCAGTTTGTCGTTCTTCAGTTCCTTTGAAAGCATGACTACTATTTCTTTAGCATCTCCGTATTTATTTCAATGTTTCAGTAAATCCATCAACGTCCAATAAAAAAAATTATTTGTAGTTCACTATTCTGTAGCTAATTAGGTGAGTGGCTTGTGATCAGGCCTAGGTAGCTCATTAGTTAGCTAGGTGAACTATTTGGGCGGCTTATGTTGTCTTATATTTTTTTTATTTACTTAATATCTTAATTCTGTCCTTTGTCATTTGGCTTGAGTTTCATCGTGTTGATTAGATCCATTTTTCAGTTTCCTCAGATGTTGATTGGCTTCAGTTAGGCCCTTGTGTTGATTAGATTTCAGTATAGCCATGCTTTAGCCCCCAAAAATCTGCAAACTTGTAAATCCTGTTTTGTATCTCTTATTTTACAGAGTCTTGGTTATCGTTGTCTGATTAATTTTCCTTTATTTTTGGTGCTTTTTCTCAAAAGAGATCAGTTTGGCAGCTTCAGATTTTTTTAATAAGATAACATCATGTTACTTAGGGGCAAACCTACAACAGCAACAACTTGGTCCGCAACGGATACGTAGGAGCTCTAAAACCCGCAGCCACTACCAAACCTAGTAAGTGTCACTTGATTCAACAATCATCAGCTACTACATGTTCAGTTTTACCTAGAATATGTGTTTCTATGTGTCGGGCTCATCAGGGAACTTACACTATAAGGGCAACAAATTTTGATGAACTTGCTGATTTGTTTCCATTTGTTAAATGCTAGTTAGCCTGGTTTCTTGATTTTCTTTCCTGGGCTTTACTATCTGTCTCAATATAATGGAGTGGGTTTCGCTCTTGTTTTTAATTCAGTAATTGCACCTATTTTTTGTTGATCGCTTGGGAGTAATTTGTATGCGTGGTGTTCACTGGAAGTTTGAAGTACGCATTGCAAAGAAATACACATTGCAGCAATTTGCCCATTAGTATCTTCAGCTCACAAGCTAAAGTGTCATACTGCTAGCAGTCAAAGTTGTAGAGCATTGGGATACTGCTAGCATGTTCACTGATAACATGGTTCTTTCCAGAGCAACGGTGGCCAACAATGTCATTGACGATCCTGGGCACTGAGAAATTGCCTCACTTTTGGCGTTCATATCCAGCAACAGGGTTTTTGATCATCACAACGCTTTCCATGCTGCTAGGCACTTCAATTTTAAAGCAGGCTAATTTAGTAAGCTAGCTCTCAGTCTTCTTAACAGGAATTACACTTTTAGGTGACTTTGTACTTTGTCATATTCTGGCCTGTGTATAGCGAGTGACCCTCTCTCAGATCAGGCGTTAGTGCCGATCAGACTTATATATGTAAAGTGTTGTTGGGATCAATGAATTTCCCAGTAAAAAAAAGTGGGCTGAATCGAGATGGTGAAAGTGCAAAATCTAGATCTCGTGTTTTGTATGTTTGATTACAACACTAGAATGAATTTCACCGTGTGCTTAGTTTGCTTTTGATAGATTTGCAAGTGCACGGTGCCCTTGCTGAACACTTCAGGATCGGAAGACTCAAGCGTAACTTTTAGGTTTTCTGATTTTGTGTGTGTGTGTCGCGAGGTAACATGGTTGGAGAGGGAAAGAGAAAACCAGTTTTTTCCTGACCGGTAGTACCGGTACCAAAAGCGGTAGTACCGCTATTCTTACTAGTACTGGTCATCAGTACCGCTCTGGACTTTGCACGAGGAAAAAGCAAACAGAAGGGGTTACAGTACCTCACCGATACTTCGAGCGGTAGTACCGCTCCTAGCGGTACTTCCGCTCAGGTACCGCTTTGGTACCGCAAACGCAAGGTTACGGAACTTCCGCCCTGGTACCGCTACTGGTACCGGGAGGATGTCTGAAACTTGCAGAGACCCTGCCGGTACCTTAGCGGTACCGGAAGCGGTAGTACCGCTTTCTGTCCACGTGGCAGATCTGTGAGCTGATTTCGAATCCAGAGCGGTACTACCGCTTCCCAAAGCAGTAGTACCGGACATAAGAAAACGGGACATAACGGTTGGATTTGAGGGGGGCTATAAAAGGGGTCCTTCTTCCCCAGCTCGTTTATCTCTTCTCTCTCTCCTCCATTTTTGCTGAGCTCAAAACTTAGAGGATCTCCCTTCCCATCCAATCAAATTTGTCCAAACTTTGAGAAGTGGTGGAGGAGACCCCGATCTATAGTTCTACCAAGAGAGTTTTCACCAATATCATCTAGTCCTTAGTGGATCTTGGAGTTAGGGTTCCTATGGTGGGATCTTGGAGGAAGTACTCCTATGGAGGCTAGCTTGGAGTTGTGCTACCCCATAGGGTGTTGGGAGCCTCCGGTGTTTGTGGAGCTCGCTCCAACCTTGTGAAGGAATCGCCGCCTCGATCGGCTACTTAGTGGAGAAGGGGAAGCTCCTTCGTGGGGCTTTCTCGAGGAACAAGGCGAGGCATGTGTGGCCGTCTAGCCTTCGTGGTTAGCACTGCCTTAACGCAGACGTACTCCCTTTTGTGGGAGAATCTGCGGGAAACAAATCTCGCCTCGTCTCCGCTACCCTGGTTGTTTCGCTCCCTCTCCTTACTATCTTGCTCGGTTCCTTTACTTGTTGCATCGCTAGGATCCTACTAGGAACACCCATATCATCAAGTTGCCACCTTTACTTCCGCATACCGCCTAAAACTGAAAAAGGATTAAAATTTGTGTAGCGACCATTCACCCCCCTCTTGTTCGCTAATGATCCATTCAATTGGTATCAGAGCAAAGTTTTCTTGCTCGGGCTTTACCGCCTTAGAAATGGCTGAACAAGAGGCAGTGGGGAATGGGACCCTTCCCGTTGAGCAATCACCTCCACCATCAAACACCGATAGCACAACGGCTACGTTGGATGACCTCAAGAAATTGGAGTCATCCATCGTAAACCAAATAAAGGCTATGATGATGGAGTTGATTGCTCCAAAAACAACCCCCACCGTAGATCCTAAGACAAGTGTCGAGGTTCCTCCACAAGTCAAACCAGATGAGTCGCCCTGTTGCCCTTAGCGATCAGACAATAGATGAAAAACACACATGTATTATATTACTACTCAGACGTGTGCAGATCCTACAGCAAACAATAAATACTAAGATCAGTTTGTGGTAGTGTGACGTTGATAGCTATTCTTCAGAGGTTGTATTAGCGTGACTCTCGTCGTATCCCTCATCAGCTTCGCAATCTGTTTTGTGGGAGTTTACTATTTTTTTTTGAACAAAGCAGGCCCCGAAGGACCTAGATACTGCTTATATTAATAAAAGGACAATACATTTTGCATACAAACCCAAAGAGAACCAGAAAATACAGCTTGGTCCCTAATTTTTGCAAAGAGGACCCTAATACCCTAGAGGAAAACGCGATCGGGTCCAAGACCTCGCCTGCACGATCATCGCACCGCTGTCGCCGGGGACGACGCCACTTGGGACGAAGATGCTTCCTTGGCCACGCCATGGAACTCGCGAGACAAGAATCACTGCCTCCCATCTGGCTCGCCGGCCGGGAGGAAAGATGGCCGCCCTTCGGCCAGAGTAAACGACGGCGTGGAGGCCGCCAATCAACCATCTCAGTGGGTGGCGTTGCTTCCAGGGAAGACCGTCTGTCAGCCACTGATCTGGGCGGCGTAGCTCCATGACCACCACCTTTGATTAGCTCAAACTCCAATCGCAGTCTCAAAACTCCAGGGACAAGATTCTCCTTGACACATGAAACTCCCAAACCACTGAAGATGAACTCCGCCTGGACTCCTTGCGAATCAATCCAGCGGCGCATAAATCCAACTTCCATTCCACCAAATCGGCAACGGCCGTCGATGACTCCTCCCCAGATCCGTGCACTGATAGCTTTCTTCATATCTCTCCTTCCTCCACCATAAAGATTTAAAGAGAGCAGAGAGAAATCCACAGCTTCCAACAGATCAAGAGAGGAACGAGCTTATTCTTACTGCATCTTTCAGATCCATCACCTTCGCTCATCTTCCACCACGGGAGCAAGCCAAGGATGGAGATCGGAAAGCTTCCTGAGCTGCTCGCAAACTTGAGATCAACGCAACAAAACAAACCTACACTACATATATACACGCACATCCCCCTCCCCCCACTCCGACCAGCAGCACCGACGGAGGAGAGGGGAAAGTAGGGAGGCGAGAACTACGGCATTGGGCCGAACTACCGTGACCAGGAGCAAGAGATGAGAAGAGACGAGAAGGAGAGGAAGTTATGCTTCAGCTTGTGGGAGTTTACTAGACTCCGTGCTTGCACACTATTGCATGCCGACCATCTTTGACTTGTTTGACCACTGTCTGGACACCCCCTGCTGCTAGGTGTTACTTTTCAGAACCTGACGCAACTCAACGCTGCACTATGCTGCAGCCGGTCAGAAGATTTGCAGTGTTGCTTCTAATAAGAGTATGCCTTTGATTCAATCTCTTGCATGCAACACGAATCACTACGCTAGATCTGACGCAGCAAAAGGGGAGGCATTGCCACCAGGTGGCAACACCATATTTTACTATCCAAAATCAGGGGATTGTGGCCAGATCCAATTCTTGTGACCATCAGCGAGAACAAGAACGAATCTTTGCTCCTAAGCATGGGAAACAAAAACCAGGTCCAAAACCGAGGGAATCAATGCCAGCTCGTTATTCGTCTAAGTAAACCGTGCCCCTTCACGTAAGGCTTGACATGAGCCACCTCGGGCTAGGCTCGGTTCGAGCCACTCTTTGGCTCGCACTTCTCCAGCTCAGCTTGGGCTACCGAGTCAGAAAAACAAGCTCGGTCTGGGCTTGCCAGTAACTCGGTGCAACTCGGTTTTGCTTGCGAGCCAAAACAGCATAGCTCAGTGCCATGTAGGTTCGACCGTGTTCGCCGGAAGCAGCGATGACAGCGCGGAGTGGTCTGCGCCACAGAGAAGGGAGGGAGGCGGGAGCGAGGTCTGCTGCGGAGCAGCGAGGGCGTTGCAGGAGGCAGGACACCATAGTGGACACACTTGAGAAGAGTCGGGGAGTGGCGGCATGGATCTGCTAGCTGGTGCGATATGGCGTAGTGACGTGCGGTAGGCGGCGTGCATGAGGCTTGATGCGTGAATGGCGAAATGCCTGGGCGTGGCGGCAGCATTCGTGCACCTGGCGGCGGCGTTCGTGGCCTGTGCGACGCGGGAGAATAACAGGATGTGACGAGCGAGCCCGACCTACCCCCTCGCTTGATGGATTTCTTCAGTGTTCACCCTTCTCAGGTTTGAAAGCAGCCCATTCTCTTCCTTCTCTTAATTCGAAAAAAATTGCGATCTTTAGGGCTAGACTGAGACGAGCCGGCCGAGAAAATCCCGCGGCGGTCTAGAGAAAAGGGCTCGACTCGGTCTACCACTTTTGCGGGCCGAGTTCAAATCGGGCCGAGCCGAGAAAAGCTCTGGCTGAGCCAAAAACTCGGCCCATACGTCCAGCCCTACCCGCGTGGTTGAGCTCTCGGAGAGATAAGGAAGCAATGGCGTCGTTAAATCGGCTCACCGTTGGCCAGTTGATATTTTCATTACTCTTATTCTCCGAGCGCCGGACTAGGTTGAAATCACCCACTATCAAAATAGGAATAGAGCAAGACCCTACCTTCTTGAGGAGCTCATCTAGGAACTCCCCGATTCCTAAAGTGATCCGCCTGTCCATAGACCAGCATGAAACACCATTTGAGGCTGATGTTGTACTGCCAAATCTCAGCACTAATGAAGAAGATACCCTTCCTCCATGACCCCATCTCAAGATAGTCGTCCCTAAAACCCAACAACACCCCCCCCCCTGGACTGGCCTATCGCCGGAACCCAATTCCAGGCGAATTGACCACCACACTCTAGTCCCCTAAGTTTCAGCATCGAGAAATCATATTTGATAGTTTCATGTGACCCAATGATGTCCACCTTTTTTTTCCATAGTCACGGTGTTGAGTCTGACGCCCTCGTCGACAAAAACCCCGAATATTGTAGATTAGACCCTTCATCCTCCACATCCCTTTGTAAATTCACCCCAACATTCCGCATGATGGAGTCCCTTAGCACATTTGCGAGGTAGGTTTGTGCGCACCCGACCCTGCCCCTGCTGGGATACGTCCTGCACACAAACGTCAACCATCTCTTCCTCCCCCGAGGTAGTAGCTGGACCATGCAAGTGGGACCCCCACCTCAGATGTGCATGTGTGTGGGAGTGAGTCAGACGCGTCGGTAATGACCCACAAGTATAGGGGATCGCAACAGTCTTCGAGGGAAGTAAAACCCAATTTATTGATTCGGCACAAGGGGAGACAAAGAATACTTGAAAGCCTTAACAACGGAGTTGTCAATTCAGCTGCACCTGGAAACAGACTTGCTCGCAAGAGTTTATCAGTAGTAACAGTTTATAGTAGTAGCAGTAGTGAAATAACAGCAGCAGAGTAACAGAGACAGTAGTGATTATAGTAAACAGCAGGATTAAAATACTGTAGGCACAGGGATGGATGACGGGCGTTGCATGGATGAGAGAAACTCATGTAACAATCAAAGCAGGGCATTTGCAGATAATAATAAAACGGTGTCCAAGTACAAAGCAATCCATAGGCATGTGTTCCATATATAGTTGTACGTGCTCGCAATGAGAAACTTGCACAACATCTTTTGTCCTACCAGCCGGTGGCAGCCGGGCCTCTAGGGAATCTACTGGAAATTAAGGTACTCCTTTTAATAGAGTACCGGAGCAAAGCATTAACACTCCGTGAACACATGTGATCCTCACATCACCGCCATCCCCTCCGGTTGTCCCGATTTCTGTCACTTCGGGGCCTTTGGTTCCGGACAGCGACATGTGTATACAACTTGCAGGTAAGATCATAAAACAATGCATATCATGATGAAATAATAACATGTTCAGATCTGAGATCATAGCACTCGGGCCCTAGTGACAAGCATTAAGCATAACAAGTTGCAACAATATCATCAAAGTACCAATTACGGGCACTAGGCACTATGCCCTAACAATCTTATGCTATTACATGACCAATCTCATCCAATCCCTACCATCCCCTTCAGCCTACAGCGGAGGAATTACTCACACATAGATGGGGGAAACATTGCTGGTCGATGGAGAGGCGTCGGTGGTGATGATGGCGATGATCTCCTCCAATTCCCCGTCCCGGCGGAGTGCCAGAGCGGAGTTTCTGGTCCCGAGACGGAGTTTCGCGATGTGGCGGCGTTCTGGAGGGTTTCTGGCGACTTCGACTTCTCCCCATGCGTTTTTAGGTCAAAGGCGTTAAGTATTCCAAAGGAGGGCATCGGAGGCCAGCCGAGGGGGCCACACGCTAGGGCCGCACGCCCCCCTCCTAGGCCGCGCCACCCTAGTGTGTGGGGCCCTCAGGCCTCCACCTGGCTCGCCCTTCTGGCTCCGTCAATCTTCTGGAAAAATAAGACCTTTCGCATAAATTCCGAGGATTTTCCTGAAAGTTGGATTTCTGCACAAAAATGAGACACCAGAAAAGTTCTGCTGAAAACAGCGTTAGTCCGTGTTAGTTGTATCCAAAATACACAAATTAGAGGCAAAACTATAGCAAAAGTGTTCGGGAAAGTAGATACGTTTTGGACGTATCAACTCCCCCAAGCTTAGCTTATTGCTTGTCCTCAAGCAATTCAGTTAACAACTGACGCGATAAAAGAACTTTCACGAACACATTTGCTCATATGATGTAAATATTCTCATGATATGGCTAACACTTAGGCAGTTCATAATAAGATACATGCAAATAAGATCATCTAATAGCTATGTCAATCATGGAGAACCACCAACAATTAATAATAAGCATCATGAATCATGTCTACAAGCAGGATTGCAATGTTCATAAAAGGATATGATAAAGTGGTATCTCGCTTGCCCGAATTTGAATAGCAAAACATAAATGCTCAGGCACCTCTGAAGTTCATGGAAAGACTAGAAGTAAAGATTGTCAAAGATAAAAGCATCAAAGTTATACCGCAACGAAATCATATTTTGAGACAAGCATATTATACTAAGAATGACAGTTGTGCTCTCAAGAAAGTGCTCAAAGAAAGGATGGAGACATAACATAAAAGTAAAAGATTGACCCTTCGCAGAGGAAAGCAGGGATTAACATGCGCTAGAGCTTTTCATTTTTAAAACAGGAGTAAAATTATTTTGAGAGGTGTTTGTTGTTGTCAACGAATGGTAATGGTTACACCAACTACCTTATCAACCAGACTTTCAAGAGCGGCTCCCATGAAGGACGTTATTTCTACCAGCAAGGTAGATCACCCCTCTTCTCTTTTGTTTACACACGTATTTTAGTTTTATTATGGGTGACACTCCCCCAACCTTTGCTTACACAAGCCATAACTAACCGAATCCTCGGGTGCCTTCCAATCAATCTCATACCATGGAGGAGTGTCTATTTGCAAAATTAAGTTGCTTACTGATGAATCAGGGCAAAACATGTGAAGAGAATTTGGTTTGATTAATTTGGGGCTGGGAACCCCGTTGCCAGCTCTTATTATGAAAGTCTGTCAAAAGTAAATGACAAGGTTGAAAGATAAACACCACATACTTCCTCATGAGCTATAAAACATTGACACAAATTGAGAAGCATTTTGAAGGTTTTAAAGGTAGCGCATGAGAATTTACTTGGAATGGTTTGAAATACCATGCATAGGTATTTATGGTGGACACTTTGGAATAACTTGGTTTTCAGTGGTTTGGAAGCACGAGCAGCGTTCCCGCTCAGTACAAGTGAAGGCTACCAATAGACTGGGAAACGACAATCAAGAGAGCAGTAACTGTCATAATCATGCTTGCGGCAAAATAAATTAACTGAGGCATAAAAGTGAAACAAGAACTCTGAAGCAAATTAAATCATCGAGGCTTAGTTGACTTTTGTTCAGTCATATGCATGCATGAGCATGTGCCAAGTCGATTCAAATGAATTATTCAGAGGAGGATACCACAATGTCATACCTATTTATGAATAAAACAATGCAAGCAAATATCCATGACATGCTACCCATATTAATAAATTGGTGCTAATCATGAGAGATCATGAACTACTAGACTTTCTTAAATGACATATACCTCACATGAACCAACTAAGCATGCTCACATGGATGAGTATATGTACAAAAATGAAAACAAATAGAGTTCATACCAGCCTCTCACCACAGTCGAATTGTCGTAGATCGTCATTATTGCCTTTCACTTGTGTAGCTTGAATAATATGGAATGAAAACCACGCTCCAGCCACCGAAGACCATTGAACTCATAATGAACTTTACAAAACCAAATAAGAACAGCAAATATTTTTGGTGTTTTCGAATTGGAAACAAGAACAAAAGGAAACAAGCAAACAAAGTAAAATCTTTTTGGATTTTCTTATAGCAAACCAACGATAGCAAATAAAGAAAAATAAAAGCAAGAAACCAAAATAAGCAAATGGTGAAGAGAAACAACAGAAATATTTTTGGTCTTTTTGTGTTTTAGGAAAGAAACAAAGCAAAAAAACAAGAAAATGAAAATTAGAAAAGTCACATAAGCACAAAGCAGCAGGAATTCATCAAACTTGACAGCAGTACAGTAATCGATTTTTAAGAAATTCTTCCGCTGCCCAGCTCGAAAAGTGTTCAACTAATGAAAGTTAGATAACAACCTGGGGAACATGCTCAAAAATTGGCTTCGCAAAATAACGTTCTGGCTGTTTTTGAGAATTTTTATGGTAACAGTCCAGAATCTGTTTTCAATCAGCACTTCCCCAAATATCATCTCCCTCTTATTAGAAAACCACTTAAAGAAGCAAAACAAGTATATACAAGTATCCAGCAACCATAATATGCAAAGAATGAGTGATGCCGGTATACCTCCCCCCAAGCTTAGGCTTTTGGTCTAAGTGGAGATCAACCCAGCGAGGGTCAGGATTCCACGCCGGTGGATCATACATGGCGTAGTCATAATAAGGTCCTGGTTCAGCAGAAAAGGGTGAAGGCTCCACATGCACAAAATGTTGATGCGAAGAACTTGCTGCATCGGATGACGAGTCGAGGTGTTCCTCGGCCTCCTCCGTGCTGCCTCTTGCATGATGGCCATCTCCCTCCAAGTATGCATTCAGTTCACCTTCTGTGACTGACCAATCCTTCCTGGAGTCAAAGTTAAACAGAACAGGTGCAGGCAATCCTACTAGTTTTTCAGTTTTCTTAGTTGTTCTCCAAGTTTTCTTGTAAAATGTTATCTTGTAAGACAGGTTACTCAAATTAGATGAGTCAGAAACAAATTCATGTTTAATCATGGAGACTATGTCAAGTCTCTCTATGGGAAGTTGAATATCAAGATGGTGAGGTTCTACACCATGCATAGCCAACAAACGAGAAGCAATGAGACCTCCACAAATTCCTCCCTTCTCACGGTTAGTAGCAAGTCTATAGGCTATCAAAGCTCCCAAATTATAAGTCCTATCACCTTGTAATGCAGCAGCTAGAAAGGCTAAATCCTGGATAGATAACTTACTTCCATTCTTTCTAGCAAGAACGCACTTGGTGATGAAATAAGCAAAGTAGCGAATAGCTGGGAGTTGAATGCTACTGATTTTACCACCATCCTCTGAGAAGCACCTTCCATGATAAATCATCTTGAAGAGGTTCAAGAGCTCTTGCGGCGATCCCCTTATCTTCTCGCATGATCCCCATTGCGGCACTCTAATTGCTGCATAAAAATCATCGAATGGCAAGTTGATAGTTTTATTATAAATTTTGTACTGAACCATGGGGTTAGATTGCGACCAATTGAACTTAAAATCCTGCACAACAGACATAGTCAATTTTGCATATTGGCCTGGTTCTCCGTCAACAAAATCATCCAACCCTGCACGAGAAATTAGATTCTGAACATCTCCCAAGATTCCCGCGCTTCTCATAAACTCAGTGCATGGGTAGTAAGAGGGGTATACTTCCTCTTCCCGGTGAACTCTCATAACTTGTTGCACTTCCAATTCTTGTTGGTTTAGTTGATGTCTATTCCACTCCATTTTCCGAAATTTTTCAACAAACATTATAAAATTTGATTTGGTGACATATAACTGAGGGAAACTACTATAGGAACTTGCTAGAGTACTAATCATGCATCAAAACTAGTTTCTACCACTTAGAACAATCATGCAAGCTCACTAAACATGTTACCTACAGCAGCAAAATATTCAAGATATACTCAACCAAACAAAATTCTACTTGGATAATCGGAGGAGTCACATACCAAGGAGTAAATGTGCCAAATTTCAGACAGAAATCTGGGCTGAGCAAAGAGATCGAGAAATCTTGAGCTCTTGAGCAGAAACGCGAGTGAGAGGAAACTGGTGCGAGCTTTTTCGGGAGAGAGAAGAGAATGGGAGGAAGAGATGAAATGGTGGGGTAAAGGGGGGGCCACACGCCAGGGTGGCGCGCCCCCCTTGCTGGCCGTGCCAGCCTGTGGGGTGCCACCATGGGGTGCCCCACTGGTCATCCCCAGGTGCTCCCAGGTGCGTCTTCGAAAAATAGGACCAACGGTCTAATTTTTGTGAATTTTTGAAAACTTTGAAAAATGCACATTTCTGGGTATTAATTTTATTATTACTAGGCAGGAAAAGATTTTTGAAATTTCTATACAACTAAGAACTTTGCAAAACAAAAGTGCTACAGCAAGTAGAACAAGTGGAGGAAGAAAGAGATGTTGTTTAACTCCTCTATGCATATAAAATGAATTTGTTAACAAGGTTGATCAAGTCTTGCCACCAAATAAATTTTACATAACATATGAAGAAATAAACCTCAAATCAATCATGTTACCTTGTATTGAATTGATATGGATCCAATCATAAGATTTTGATATCTTTCTTTAGGCTCATATATAGGACAATCAATAGTTCCAACTTTGATAGTTCTCACATTAGAAATGGTATTAACTCCACATACTTTATCAATCCTGTTGGGGAAATAAACGGTATGCTCCTTGTCATCAACATTGAATGTAACTTTTCCTTTATTGCAATCAATAACAGCCCCTGCGGTGTTAAGAAAAGGTCTCCCAAGAATAATAGACATATTATCATCTTCAGGCATTTCCAACACAACAAAATCAGTTAATATCAAACAATTTGTAGTAACTTGAACAGGAACATCCTCACATATACCAACAGGAATAGCAGTAGATTTATCAGCCATTTGCAAAGATATATCAGTAGGTATCAACTTATCTAAGTAAAGTCTCTTGTAAAGAGAAAAAGGCATAACACTAACACCTGCTCCCAAATCACATAGAGCAGTTCTAACATAATTATTCTTAATAGAACAAGGAATGGTCGGTATACCTGGATCGCCCAACTTCTTTGGAACTTTACCATTGAAAGAGTAATTAGCAAGCATAGTGGAAATCTCCTCATTAGGAATTTTTTCTTTTGTTAGTAACAATATCTTTCATATACTTTGAATAAGGAGGCAATTTAATAGCATCAGTCAAAGGGATTTGCAAGAATAAAGGTTTCATCCAATCGCAAAATTTATTATAGTGTTCTTCTTCCTTTGATTTTAATTTCTTAGCAGGAAAAGGCATTTGCTTTTGAACCCACGGTTCCCTTTCATTACCATATTTCTTAGCAATAAAATCTTCTTTAGTATACTTTTTATTTTTAGCATGCTTTTCAGGTTCATCTTCAACCTCTTCTTTATCAGAAGCATCATTCTTATCATTATCTTTATCATGTTCATTACCACTTTCAGTTTCAGCATTAGAAATAGAAATACTATTAGGATCATTAACAGGTTCAGAGGATTCTACAACATTTTTATGTTTCTTTTTCTTTGAAGGTGCACTAATTTCTTTAGTTCGTTGAGAATCTTGTTCAACTCTTTTGGGATGCCCCTCAGGATATAGAGGATCCTGAGTAGAAACACCGCCTCTAGTTGTTACTTCATAAGCATGTTTTTCTTTAGAATTATTTTTCAACAAGTCATTTTGCACTTTAGTGAGTTGATCAATTTGAGTTTGAATCATATGAAAATGTTTAACAATCATCTTAACATCATTGGAGGTTCTCTCCACAATACCATGTAATTCACTAATAGCTTGAGAATTTTCCATTAAATGATTTTCTACTCTCATATTAAAATTTTCTTGCTTAACAATATAATTACCAAACTCATCTAAGCGTTGAGCAGGAGATTTTGAATACGGAATATCTTCCCTAGTAAAGCGTTGAAGGGAGTTTACCTCAATCATGGATGAAGGGGGAATTATCTCGCATAAATCTTCTATGGGAGGTAAGTTTTTCACATCTTCGGATTTAATACCTTTCTCCTTAAGAGACTTCTTGGCTTCCCTCATATCTTCATCATTTAATTTAATTAAACCCCTCTTCTTCAATATTGGTGTCGGGGTTGGTTCAGGTGTAGTCCAATCATCATGATTCCGGCCTATTTTAGCCAATAATTCTTCAGCTTCGTCTAGAGTTCTTTTCCTGAAAACACAACCAGCACAACTATCCAAATATGCCCTACACTCAATGGTTAGTCCACTATAAAATATATCAAGTAGACCATTCTTTTCCAGATCATGTTCAGGTCGAGCTCTGATAAGAGAGCAAAATCTTGCCCAAGCTTCAGGCAATTTCTCTCCATCTTCCTGGTCAAAATTATAAATTCTCTGCAAAGCAATATGTTGAGCACTAGCAGGAAAGTATTTTCGAAAGAAAACATCACGCAAATCAGTTGGACTTTTAATAGAACCAGGAGGCAAATTATTATACCAAGTTTTAGCATCATCCTTTAATGAGAAAGGAAAAATTTTAGCAACAAAATAAGTACGCATCTTGATATCATCAGAAAACAAGCTACTCAGAGTAGACAGCTCAATCATATGTTCTACAACACTTTCTTTTTCAGTACCACAAAAGGGTGTTTTCTCAACAATAGCTATATGAGATAGATCAAGAGAAAAATCATAATCTTTATCCTTAATGTTTATAGGAGATGTGGCAAATTTAGGATCAGGAGATAACTTATATCTAACAGTACGTTGTGCGAGAAACTTTTTAATTTTTCTTGCATCAGTAATGGCATTGCATTTATCAATAAAATCATCATTAAGCTCCACATAATCCTCATCAGTATCATCACTAGAATAATCAACAGACTCAGGTGAACTAACAAGTGTAGCAGCATTTTCATCAGGAGTTTCAGTATTTTCAATTTGTCTAGACCTAGCAATTGTAGCATCTAGAAAATATCCCAATGAACCACTATCATCAAGCACAGCAGAAACATTATCAATATTATAAGAGTTTTCAGATTCAGCAGAAGTACCGGCATGTGCACTTGTGGTGGTGAAACAAGTTGGCTTATCACAGATGGTGAATCAAGAGCAGCAGAGGTACTCAGAGTTGTACCTTTTCTTGTAGTGGATGGTAATATGGCGACTTTAGGATCGCGAGATTTACCCATGATGGAGAATTTGCAGCGAACAATATCAATCCAAGTGAACTTCCAAATAAAGCTATGCTCCCCGGCAACGGCGCCAAAAAATAGTCTTGATGACCCACAAGTATAGGGGATCGCAACAGTCTTCGAGGGAAGTAAAACCCAATTTATTGATTCGACACAAGGGGAGACAAAGAATACTTGAAAGCCTTAACAGCGGAGTTGTCAATTCAGCTGCACCTGGAAACAGACTTGCTCGCAAGAGTTTATCGATAGTAACAGATTATAGCGAGTACGATAGTGAAATAACAAAGAGAGTAACAGAGACAGCAGTAGTGATTATAGTAAACAACATGATTAAAATACTGTAGGCACAGGGATGGATGACGGGCGTTGCATGGATGAGAGAAACTCATGTAACAATCAAAGCAGGGCATTTGCAGATAATAATAAAACGGTGTCCAAGTACAAAGCAATCCATAGGCATGTGTTCCGTATATAGTTGTACGTGCTCGCAATGAGAAACTTGCACAACATCTTTTGTCCTACCAGCCGGTGGCAGCCGGGCCTCTAGGGAATCTACTAGAAATTAAGGTACTACTTTTAATAGAGTACCGGAGCAAAGCATTAACACTCCGTGAACACATGTGATCCTCGCATCACCGCCATCCCCTCCGGTTGTCCCGATTTCTGTCACTTCGGGGCCTTTGGTTTCGGACAGCGACATGTGTATACAACTTGGAGGTAAGATCATAAAACAATGCATATCATGATGAAATAATAACATGTTCAG
Organism: Lolium perenne; assembly: GCF_019359855.2. NCBI lineage: Eukaryota > Viridiplantae > Streptophyta > Magnoliopsida > Poales > Poaceae > Lolium > Lolium perenne. Next base: position 309,899,041 of record NC_067250.2, read on the forward strand.
ATCTGAGATCATGGCACTCGGGCCCTAGTGATAAGCATTAAGCATAACAAGTTGCAACAATATCATCAAAGTACCAATTACGAACACTAGGCACTATGCCCTAACAATCTTATGCTATTACATGACCAATCTCATCCAATCCCTACCATCCCCTTCAGCCTACAGCGGGGGAATTACTCACACATGGATGGGGGAAACATTGCTGGTCTATGGAGAGGCGTCGGTGGTGATGATGGCGATGATCTCCTCCAATTCCCCGTCCCGGTGAAGTGCCAGAACGGAGTTTCTGGTCCCGAGACGGAGTTTCGCGATGTGGCGGCGTTCTGGAGGGTTTCTGGCGACTTCGACTTCTCCCCGTGCGTTTTTAGGTCGAAGGCGTTAAGTAGTCCAAAGGAGGGCGTCGGAGGCCGGCCGAGGGGGCCACACGCTAGGGCCGCGCGCCCCCCTCCTGGGCCGCGCCACCCTAGTGTGTGGGGCCCTCGGGCCTCCACCTGGCTCGCCCTTCTGGCTCCGTCATTCTTCTGGAAAAATAAGACCTTTCGCATAAATTCCGAGGATTTTCCTGAAAGTTGGATTTCTGCACAAAAACGAGACACCAGAACAGTTCTGCTGAAAACAGCGTTAGTCCGTGTTAGTTGTATCCAAAATACACAAATTAGAGGCAAAACTATAGCAAAAGTGTTCGGGAAAGTAGATACGTTTTGGACGTATCAGTCGGCATCCCCTACTGGCGCATCGGCTCGGCTCCTCACCGCCGCCACAGCCTCTGCGCCGAGCACTAACCGCCACACCGCCACAGCAATGGCGCCCTAAACCTGCTCCTTGGCCCTGATCATGGACATTGCCTCTTCCTGCGAACCCAGCCGCGGTTTGAAAACAATACAACTATTACTGGCAACTGTTGCAAGGTGAGAATCCGAAAGATCATCAAGGAGTGAGAAGTCATTACCTTGGTTCTTGTTCTTGTCGGAGCATCTCTCGAGGTTCTTCTCATCCCCTCTCCGTTGTGCCCTCTCCATGACGGGCGTCCCTGCTGCAGCCCCCCTATTCCGTGCGCTCTTGCGCGCTGAGGCCGCCGCCCCAATGACCTGCTTCTTCCTGGTGTATGGCTCCGTCTTGGTACGTGGGACTTGAGGGACTGGGAACGCGGACGCGACCTCATGATCCTTGCGCGGCGCGTTCAGCTCCTGCATCTCCTCCAGCGCCCTCTCTCCCGACACCGCCTCCCGCTCGTCCCTCCTCGCCATTTTGGCTGGCGGCTGGCTGTCCGCCACCCATGATGTGAGTGGGTCCCTCATCTACGAGCCTGCGTAAGTAGAGAGTAAGGAGCCCTCCACCATGGGCCCCCCACGCCCCGCGTCACCACCACAAAAATAGATCGATAAATTGTAAGACAGTTCTGCTAATGTGGGTGAAGGGTGGTCTACCGATCTGTAACAGATTGATCTCGTTTCAAGTTGCATGAACGCGCGATTACAGATCTGGAACACAACCATATCGATTGTTGCTTCCCAGCTCCCGATTGGCAAATTCCATCCGGCCGTTCGATCGTTTTTGGCTCACCCGAGCTAGCACGACCCCGTTTCCAACCTCAAATCATCATCATAATGAACATGCGGCCCTAACCCTAGTCCTCATCGACATCCTTTCATGGACGCCGGTCAGGTCCGCGTGCCGTTTCCGATGCATGTCCAAAGAGTGGCTTGCTCTAATCTCCGACCCAGTCTTCATCGCCAAGCACAAGTACCGCGCCGCGCCGGAGCCATGTCTCGTGGCCAGCTTCTATGAGGGACGCACCGATAGTGGCGTGTTGGTGACGGACATGAAGGGCAACGTGGTTAGGGCGATCAGAGGCCTAGATCGCTTTCCTTTGGTTCACTCGAGTCTTGACAACCTCGTCTCCGTCTCCTCCTATGACCTTGCCACCCGCGTGGTCGATGTCGTCACTGGGACGGTGCTCTTGACCATCCCGCAACCGAGCACGCAGCCGTGGCACAGGGCCTTCATCATCGTGCTTGGCCGCGCCGCTGTCTGCCTGTCTCCGGTTGCTGCAAAGTGGTGCGCCTCATCCAACATCCCGTGAGCGAGTACGGCGGTCGACTCAAGCAGACCATGGAGGTTCTCAAGTTGGAAGATGGCGCTGAGTGGAGGCAAGCAGAACCGCCTCCATCCCTTGTCTCGTTCGACCATTTCCGCGATAGCTCTTGGGCCACCGTCAATGGTACTGTGCACTTCGTCTCCGGCAACATGTATGGGGCTCCAGCGAACCGTGTGCTATGCTTCAACCTCGAGAGCGAGGAGTGGACCAAGTCGATCGAAGGCCCGCTAACTGCAGAGCCTGAACTATGGAGGAAGACAGGCAAAATTCGCATCGGCAAGTTCAAGGACGCCTTGTGCGGAAGCAAATTTGGTGCACATGAGCACCAGTGCTCCTAGTTTTTAAAATATTTAAAAATTGTATATCTGCGTTTCAAAAAATCGTCAAATTTATTCCGTGAATACATACATATGTTCTGAATATTCGTGCAAAGTTTTGGTAGAAATTGCATTGTATTTTGAGCTACAGGGAAAAAAAATTTGTGGCTACGTATAGGGCCGGGTAGATATTTGTCAGAAATTTGTCTTTTTTGTATAGCTCAAAATACAACATATTTTTCTCTAAAATTCATACCGTATCTTTGGAATGTTTATATGTATGTGGTTATTTATTATAAATTCATTTGGAATTTAAAAAATATGATTTCTAAAAAACAGAAGCACTGTTGCTCATGTGTCAAAGACACTTTTCGGGCCTTGTGCATGATTCAGCCGGAGGTACGGTGGACCAACCACCCATGTGCCAACATATGGCTCCTGGTTAATCCTGACATCAGCATATAGGTGAAGAGATACGTGATCCCGATGGCCAGCCCCTCTGATGGCATTGATAGGAAAAGCATAGGAATAGGAAAAGTATCTAAAAGGATAGGAAAAGCATAGGAATAGAAAAAGTATAGGATTGGAATGACATGTCTACTTTAAACCTATAGGAAGATGAAGTTTGTTTGATTGTAGCAAAAGAATTTTTCCATGAGGTATGAGCTAATGCTTTTTTCCTATAGGAATTACACTACAAGATTCCTATATGAATTTTTCCTATAGAATATGTTCCTATGAATCAAACAACATGTAAAGGAATTTTTCCCATAGGAACCAAATCCTACACAATTTCTATGCAAATCCTTTGAATCAAAGGAGCCCTGAATCTTTGTGGGTGATGCCCGATGGTGTGAAGTTGCTCTTATGCTACTACTCCATCAAAAGATCGCCTTTAAAGGTGTATGATCCGTGCTCCGGAACATTCACGGATGCCATGAAGATGCCAAAACATGCCTTTGGCAGAATCGGCCTCTGTAACCTCCACTTAGATCGCTTTGTTGCACTTTCAGATCCATCTAATAATGTCAACGTTTAATCTACGTACGATTATGTTGTGTCTTTGTCAACTCTGTTTCTCGCTATGGACAAGCTAGCCATATTCTTCATCAGCCAAAAAAAGATCCGCAACTTCTCTCCTACTCTCGTTCTTGCATTGCACCAGTTTAATTACCATGTCCACTTTGTTTAATCACTATTTTTACTAGACAAAGAAAGGTTGAGGTTTGGGACCGAGCATTGGTATACATATTGAATATATTTCAATTTGAGCACTATTTGCTTGATACCAACTTCACTCAGCAAGCGCTGCTTTGCCATTGATCTCATGTATATTAACTAGAGGAGTTGATAGCATAAAGTTATTATCGTATTTATGCTCGAATTCCAGAAAAACTAGCACTTTACGTTTTCGTTAAAAAAGAACTACCGCTTTAGTGCAATTTTTTTTTAATGTGCACTAAACTCGATTTAATCAGGGATTGAACACCGATTCTCACTAGATGGGCCCACAGACAGGCTGACGTGGCAGAACGTGTCTGTGCATATTTGCGGAAAACACCTCCATATATTGTATCTTCATATATTGTGTCCTCTTTCTATTTCTCCATGTAAAAATATTTTTGTATCCCTTTCTATTTCCATGTCGTTGAGCCATCCCCGCGATGTCGCTATCTTGGACCAAATCATGCCCGTGCGAGCTTGGGCAGGGTCTGCTTGGCGGCCAGAACTGAGGCCGGCGGCAAGAGACCAAGGGCGCGAGCTCTACTTGCAGCGGTCGACCATGAGCAACGCCAGTGCTGATGTTGTTATTCCCACCGTTGCCATACCTTGTGCGGTTCAACCAGAGGCCGACGAAGCCCAAAAATGGATGGTGATTACCTAAGGAGCCGAAGCCCACAAACCGGGTGTGTGACACAAGAAGTAGCGCATACAAGGGAACCCTAACATGTACCCAACCTGGAGTCCTGAGACCTGGCCTTCTTTATAAGGACCAGGAGTGATCGAGGATACACAATCTAGAGAGAGAGAGAGAGCACCATCAGTGCGACATTGTAACCCTAATCATCATGAATCAAGAACTGACGAGCAACACCATAGCCAGATGATGTAACCTATCTTGTGGCAGGTGATATAGTCGTGTCGTAATAGAATGCATGTGTTCCTGTAAAAAAAATAACATTTGGCAGTTTCAAAATATATTGCACATCTAAATAAATGCATATGGAGTTCAACTGAATATAGGTAACCATATTCATACTGAGTGCCAAATCCCATCACCAACTGAAATGCTCGTTAGTTGATGGCTCTTTTGATGATGAAGAAAGGGTAGGTACTAGTATGATTGTAGGAGACTCTACTAGATCAATTATCTTCTCTACAGCTGCCCACTATATTATAATGAGGCCTTGGAAGCAGAAGTAAGTGCGGTGATGGAGGGTTTAGCTCTAGCTCATCAGTGGTCGAAGGAACCAGTCATCATCCAAACTGATTTTAAATCGGTGATATCCGCAGTGCGAGAGGATACATGTAATAGATCGGTGTATGGCCATCTTTTGAGCAAGTAACACGCCTGATTAGTCTCCATGAAGTTAGTTTCGTCAAGTAGATCAGTAGCTGCAATAGATAGGCGATTATATCTATAAAAAAGAACTACACTATACTTACCTTGAGCAATTAGCCCTGCTTTGTAATTGATCTCATGTATGCTTTATTTTTATGTTGGAGTGGAGAGCTGCACGATTGCGTGCTTAATTTGCTACTGATCTCATCTATGCCTTGGTACCATGTTCATTGTCTGATCATGGACACACAAAAACCTCGGCTAACTATTGTTGCAAAGTAGACTGGATCTTATAGAAAAACATGCCAAAATGTAGACAGCTCGCAAGATTTATATAGACAACTTAGCTTAGAGAAGCCATATTTGTCGGTGTACATTTGTTTTTCGAGTTACACATTTACAGTTGTCTTTCTACGCACTGGATCACCTTGTCAGCCCACTCAGCGATTTTGGGCTCAGCAAGATCCAGTAAGGCCCAACGAATCGATCCATTCCAACACGCTAGGCCCAGTGGTAATGACGTAATTTCGTCCGCACGGCCGCACCTATATACTCCCTCTCCCTCCCAACCCTACCGCGCCGCCGCCCCCGAAGCCACCCGCCTCCTCCTGCCGCCTGCCGAGGTTGGTCGCCCGCCGGACGCGATGGCTCCCACCAAGAAGACGGTACGCTACGAACCCTAGCACAGCCCCTCCATCCGTTCCGAGCTGATCCTGCTCCGTGCTGATGCGGCGGTGGTGGTTTTCTGACGCGGTTCGATTCGGTTTTGCAGAAGAAGAGCACGGAGAACATCAACAACAAGCTGCAGCTGGTGATGAAGAGCGGCAAGTACACGCTCGGCTACAGGACCGTCCTCAAGACGCTCCGGAGCTCCAAGGGTATGGATCGCCTCTCTCTTACTTACGCCGGTTGTGTAGGTTTCTTGATCTGCTGCGGTGAATGTTTGGTTAGTCTGGTTGTTTGCTTGATCCGACTATCAGAAATGCAGAATCTGACTGTTTACAGATCTGTTGCTCAGCTCTTGTGTACAGTGGACTGGTTAATGGCTCTCGTGGTCGTTTGTGTTTGGAATTGTTTGCCGTTTAGATGTTGACCTCTATCGTAGTCTCTTGATAGATTATTTGTTTTACTTCCTTGTGGAATGGTTTTGTAGATTGGGAGCTGGGTTGCTGTGCCTTGCACTGAATGTTATGATGTTCATTCAGTATTGTAGTCTGTAGTGGGTTTTGATTGCACATTGGAACTACAGTTTGGCTCGTTTGCCTCCTTTTTAGGTGACTGCAGTACCCTAGTAAGATTAATTGTACTGCAATTTGGAGCTTGAATTATTTGGTTGAGACCAATTGTAACTTCATTGGTATCATGTTCAGTTAATGTTTGTGTTGGCAATTTATATTCTGAAATGGAATGGGACTGAAGTTTACCTCTTTGGCTTGCTTTTGCCGTGCCCTAGAGATGAATACAGCGCCCTAGAATGATACCAGCCTCTGATTAATACTTCTTCAAGATCTCTTCCATATCTAGCGGACAATGGAGGCTGGAATACTTGTTTGTTGATGTCTGAACCCTCATTATCTGTTGCTGTGTTGGTAATGCAGAATTTGTATGTTCATTTGGTATCTCTGGTTAAACCGTGCTTGTGATATATATTTATTGTTGTTGATATTTAAAACCTAAGATGTATTAATTTCTAACGCTGGTTGTGTGTAACATGTGGCTCCGTTCAAATAGTCTAATTTGTTTCTTTGTTCAGGCAAGTTGATTATCCTCGCAAACAACTGCCCGCCGCTCAGGAAATCTGAGATTGAGTACTACGCTATGTTGGCAAAGATCAGCGTGCACCACTTCCATGGAAGTAAGATTCTTTAATCCTATCCCCAAATCATTCCTTCCAATGCTTGTTTGATGAGTATGAATTAGCTTGTGTATCACCACTATCTCACCTGGTACATTGTATGGTTGTCTGTTGCAATATGTGTTAATGTAACTTTCTTCTTCCAGACAACGTTGATCTTGGAACTGCCTGCGGCAAGTACTACCGGGTGGGCTGTCTCAGCATCATTGATCCGGGTGACTCGGACATCATCACCACCACCGCTCCTGGCAACACCCAGTGAAGAGGGCCTTACCTATTTTAGTCTGAGATGAGATGTAGTGTGGAGCTGGCAAACACAGTTCAAACTTCCTGTGACTGTTTTGTAACGCATTCATATGGTTTTGTTTTATGAGATGTTTCTTTAAATCTATGGAGCAGTGCAATCTTTGATGTGCCCATTTTGATGGTTAGTAGTTCACATGTTCGGCTGTTATAAGAAAGTGAAATTTGGCCAATGTCATCAGCAATTATTATTCCTTGCAGAAACACCTTTGATGAAAAACGAACTTACAATGAAATTAAGTGTTCGGATGTGATCAGGTTTCCTTTCTGACTGTACCTTTCCCTATATCCATCTCGGTCTTTCGGTATCAGCCATTTGTAGAGACCTGTGAAGGCATGGGGAAGAAACAAAACTGTCTTGACTGTGGATCAGCCTGTAAGTGGACACAGAGCTGACCACGGTGCTGCCAGTCCATCCCATTTATTTCTGTTTATTGGACACCAATGGGCAGGGGGAAAATACTCACGGACACCTATGAGATATGGAGGCTGGCCATTGAAAATTCGCACCATCAGCTCTTCAACTTCTGCATGGAGGCTCCATGGGTTGCTGCCCATCACTCTGCCCGCCCCCTGTGCTCCTCTTCTCTAGCCACGTCCATCCCATCCTTTGAGCAGCAAAGGTCCGGCGAGGTCCACGGGGAAGCACAGGTCGGCAGTGAGTTCGCTGGAAGAAGAGCCGCAAGAAGGCAGCGATGCCCTTGGTTTAATCCCACCGGCCTTCACTTTTTTCTGGCCGTGGTGGATCTTGTGCTGAAATTCAAGTCTTAAGCTAGCAATGGATCTTATATCATGAATTTTGTTGATGTCCGAAAATTGGTCACAGAACTGTGGCTGGCTATAGAAATAATCAAAAGCTCCTTTCAATTGCCAATCCCTAGATTTCAGTGCCTGAAGGGCAACCTTCTAGCCTTCTAGCTGCATCATCTGATCATCTGATGACATCATTAGATGTATATTTCGACTCAAAATTTCGCTTAGAGTTTTGCTAAAATAAAACTGTTTCACAAACGAGCTTAGGAGAGGTGAGAATGATTTCTTGTCGTGCTTAGAACTACTGACCTGTGTAGTGCATGTACATACATGCATACTTCAGAACGATTATTATGTAAAGAAACCGGCCCCATCGTAAACCGCGAACGGACGGCATCCGACTCCGACCCTTCTTATGATTAACCCCTTCTTATTAACCCCGTCGGGAGGCAGGTGGTGAAGCCCAAACCTCTCGCAAACAAACCCCCGCTGCCCGCGCGACGCTCGATTCCGCCGCCGGCTCCCAACGCTCCCGACGCACGATTCCGCCGCCGCCCGCGCGACATAGCAGGTTATCCCGGTTTCTCTCTTCGTGGATTAGCCTGCCAGCACAGTTTTAGCGACTTAAACTGGTGTGTTATTTTTAGTTCTGCTTTGCCTGCTTGGGGGCATACAGTTGCGGGTTCGGATCTACTAATTTCACTCAAGGTCCTGATCTGAGTAGAATTCGATGGAATCGGAGGATCTAGTTGTGCCCACAACTACTTCTGAGCCAGTGGATGTGCTGACCAAGCCACTCCCGCCCACCAAGCCACCATACCTTCCATACAAAGAGGACAAAGAAAAGCGGGACAAGGAGGAGGAACGGGCAGAGATTGAAGCCGCGGAAGAGAAGTGACACAACATTATGCTATCAGGCATGGAAGTCCTGAGGAGGACGGGCCAGCTTATCGAAATCGTGGACTGCAAGATTGATGTGCGACTCTTGGTCAACCGCAAGAGTAACTGTGACGAAATCAAGTGGGGAAATGAGTAAGTATTATGCTTGAATATGCAAATGGAGTTTTCTTTTATGTCTACATCCAGAGTAAATCATTGATGGTATACCTTGCTGTGGGGTTTTAACTATTTTTCTTAGCTTAGCCTGATTAATTACGGTTAAATGTAATTTTCCAAATTTTTTTTTGTTCTAGGCCTGTTGATAAAGAGATTGTGCTCGAGAGAGAAAATGCCCTCTGGAATGCTGCTATGGAATATCGGAAAGTTCATAACATGGTGATCAGTTACTTCCTTCATTGATATTTTATTATCATTTATATTGTTTATTGTTACACCCACTGCAAAAGTGAGCATGAAAATAATACCGATTTTGTAATATCCCAGGTTTAGAGGCAATAAAATGAGAGAACACCAAAGTGTGCATTGCATTCATGCATAGAAAATCCGGGGAATTTTCGCGCTTTCAAATAAAACTTACCACAGTAACTGAAGTTTCACTTGACTTGCTGAAATTGAAGTAGATCATCAAGTCAAGCGCTATAAACTTCACTGTGATATTTGCTAAAACCTTGTTTTGGGTAGAGATGATTTGATCTATGGATTAGATCAAATAGAATTAGATTTATATCAACACATTCTTTAAGAATCGAAGCCTAACTTATTAACACTTAAAAGTTAGAAACTACCTTTGGGTGTAAATTAATTCACTTCTAAACTTATTACCAAATAAGGTAAACCACAGGGTCTAAAGTGCATAAAAGCCACACATTCTTATTTAAATCATAACTTATTAAATATATGGAATATCATAAAACTAAATCCATTTACATTACAAATTATAGTTCAAACTATTTGAATAAAACTAACTATGGGTATTTTGAAACTCATATGATCATGCCTTGGTGAAATCAAACACCAACTATCCAAATTTGAGGAATAACCTTCAACCTTGATCTTTTGATCAATATTATAATATAAATCCAATCCAATATGATATAGTGACTCATCCACAATAATAAAACCATCCACAAGATATTTAATAACAAATGCCACTTGGCTATCCAAAAATAAATCATATGAGAGGATAATGATCTTTCCACATAGGATGAAAATATCTACATGACTTGCTTTCCAAGCTATGCCACCTCATGCTCAAAGGATTGCTATGGATAAGGGCATGACACCCAAGCACCTTACTTATCAAACCAACACAAGAGTCACCACCTATGTGTCATGATACTAGAGCTTGCCCAAGCCTATAAATAGAGCCACACCCTTCATCCATTTGCTCATCAAGTACCATGTTACATGGGAACAAACACATAGAGCCACTCCATGTGAATTAGCTAGAATCAAGATGAAGAAGCTAGGAGGTGGAGGCATACCACAAGATGCAGGTTTATCAGATTTCCTGAAGAACAAGCTACAGAAGATACCAAGGTAGAATTCCTAGGCAAACCATATATTTAGAGGATCATATCGTCATCTCTTGAGTAATACCTTAGAATATTCCAAGACATTGAGAAGTGAGAGAAGTTATAATACTAATCATAGCCATGCCCATAAAAGAATACTAGAGTAGTACTAATCCTAGTTGTTCAAGACAACATTTGATCTTGGAGGTGAGAACCTTATTCCAATAGCAATACCTTAGGAAACCAATTCCATAATCATCACAACTTAGTATTAATTATAAACCCTAAGAATCTAGGATGAGTGTGATGAGAGGAATATTAAAGAGGGATTAGTGAGGAATGAGTGGATCTTGTCTAATGCATGATTATACCTTGTAGCCAAAGATGATAAGTAAAACACATATGATTAATAGAACTCATCTATCACATAAAATAATAAGTATATCACTAGTAGTTAATCCAGACCAATACTCCTGCCTTGTATAGAGTAGTAATGCTATGGTATTTAAACCTTGCCTATTCAAACACTTGAGACGAACCTAGCATTGCCTTGATACAATAATTCTACCTAAGTGAGGAGAATAACCCTAGCCAATTAAAACATGATCAAACTTATACCATATCTGAATTCTAGTTGTGTATCACATTGGTGATCACTACTAAAATCCTATGCCATATTTGAATTTCAATCCAAGTATCACTTTGGATTATAAGTAAAGCCCTGCCATGCCTCATGCCTATACAATACTTCAATTAGTGAAGTATTCCTAAAACTCTAACCCTTTCATATAGGATCCACCCCACATAAAATATTATGTCCTAACTTGTGAATCATGGATCACAAGTAATAACCCAAGCCATATATACTTAAAGACTAATGCCATTTGGTGAGTAGCGTGAAACCAATATCACCACTCTTCTTAAACCCTAAGAACTATCATACCCATAAAATCATGAACCAATCCCATTTCCTTTACCATTTGTTAAACCCTAGTCATACCTAAATTATATATGAATCATCAATATGGTTAAGCACTTGCAAAATAGAATATGTTCACCATTCACATGTTCTCAATTTCAGATCTTTTAAAACAGAATTGATTCCTAAATTTAAAGTAATGGAATTGAACCCTAAAATTCATATCTATTTGCACTTTTAACTTGTGCCTCATAAGAACTAAAATTAACCAATTATAAAATGGTTGTTTAACAACAAAACAATGCAGTAAACATGATTATCAAATTATAGTAATATTCAAATGTTTTAGAACCTGCAAAAACAAAACAGAATTCAATTTGAATTCAAACCAGTAAATAAAAACAGAAAAAGGAAATGAAAATTTGAAATAAAAAGTGGAGGGAAACTTACCTTACCTGGCCGGGCAACCCAGTAACAGCCCACGTTGTTGGCCCAGCAGGAGACCAGGAGCAGCCCAGCCCACGAACCAATTCGACCCACCTTACCATTTCGGCACAGAGAAGAAAAGGGGCTTCGTCTTCCTTCCCGGCAACGACAGCGCGGTGGAGGAGTTTCGACACGTCCTCGACGAGGATAAGCACGCCGCCGGACGTCGCAGACCGTCTCTGAACCTCGTACAAGTTTCTCGCGTCCGAGCCTATCCCAATCGCGCCAAAGATTCACGCCCAATCCACCCCAGTCTTCATCGAAGCATCCCGGCCACTGCCGCCGGCGAGGTGACGAGATAGACCTCGTCGTGGCCTATAAATACGCCCTGAGCTCCGCATTGAAACCCTAATGTCTCGCCGCCCAGCCATTCTTTCTCAGTCGCCCTCTAATTCTCACCATCATCCAATCACCGTCGCCGGAGTTCATCGCGAATCCGACCATAGAAACCACCCCTGAGCTCACCGTTTGGTCGAGGAGGTGCGCCTCGATGTCGTCGTTCTACTGGCAAAGCCACGCATCCAGGGGAGCCCCGGATCAATCCAATTTGGCATTTCCCTTTCAGTGTACTGTGGCGGTATCGGCGAGTTCGTGCTCGATTCCGTCCAGGATCCACCTCGCCGACCACACCATCAAGATCAGGGTAACATTGCGCATCTCCAGACCTATTGTTTGCGTCATTTAGTGTCTTGTAGCTCGGTTTCATCATTCGACCGGCCGATGCCGCCGCAGATGTGCTCACCGGAGTAACTCCGGTGACCATTTGATGGTGCCGAGGGTACCGTTTCACTCGGAGTGAGGAGAGGGATCGAACGCACTAATTTTTGTGGTCTCTGGGGGTCTCTGGCGTCCCGTCCGTCGCTCACCGGAGCATCGCCGGCGCTCTCTCCGGCGAGGTGACGTGGAGGTGGACCCGCTGGTCATGTTGACTTGGTCAGCTGCCAACGAGGCAGGAGACTAGTCAATAACCCCACCTGTCTGTCTCTAGGGCTAGGAGTGAACCAGTATGCTTAGTAATTTCCGTTTAATTCAAATTCCAGTAAATTGCTAAAACTTTGTAAAATCATACAAAATTCATTTCAACTCAGAAAAAGATAAATAATATATCAAAATGCTCACAAAAATAAACTCTATTCAAATAAAATATAAAACAAAAATGTGTGTCAAAATAAAATTTCACTTATTTTTAACCTTACTAATTATGCCATTTCATTTATTTAAAATACAATTTGAATTCAATAATTAGTGAAGTTATAAAAATTAAATTTTAACTATTCAGTAACTAAGTAAAATGCTAAGATTAATTTTATTTACCATAATTGCATTAACTTAATTATTAATGGTAATTCATAAACCCTAATTGCATATTACTATTTTCTATTTTCTTTAAATAGTAATAACTCCAGAAAATATTAAAAGCTAATATTATTTTGGTAGCCCAATAATTGTTTACTTAAACCTCTTTAGTTAACAAGTAAAGTATTTTAAACCTAATAACAATTAAACTTAAATAAGAGTTGCCTTAATTATTAATTCTTGTGGAAGTTAATAAAATGCCCAACCATTAATAATTATGCTTCAAAGTAATTAGTTACCACACCTATATTTCTAATTATTATTTTAGGAGTTATACCATAATTTAGAAACCCTAGTTTTAATTTAAATAAGACATTGATCTCATTATTTCATGTGTTCATCCATAGTAGTGGCCAACCTAAAACCCTAAGGATTTAACCCATGTGATCATTACACTTTAGTAGTAACTCTAAAACCCTAGTTGCTTATCACATGTGATCATGTGAATTTCAACTTTACTTGTAGAACCTTGATAAGTAACCAATGAATGCATAATCATGATCCATCAACATAAAACCAATTCACATGAGCTTGTCATTTCATGTTCCTATTCTTAATTAAAACCTATATGATTCACTAGTATCACCTAGGTATAAACCCTAGCTTGTTACCGCATGTTAGCACCATTGATCATCAATCCTATATACCACACCATTAGGATCAACCTTAATCATCATAATTTAGTAGAACTATAATTATGAACCCTAGTATCAACCTTGTGTAGCAAATCACATCACATGCTCCTATTCTACTAAACCCTACTTAGGAAATGATAAGCCACTTAGCTTAGAAACCATTAGAGACTATTTAGTAAAGCAATTGTGAAACCATAGTAAACCCTAATAGCTAATTTATAGAACCATCTTAAATAACCATCCTTTGATATGATGTATATGGGAAACCATAGTAATAACCTTATCAATACTTGCTATATAGAAACCCCAATTCAAATTAAGAACCAACTAGTTCCTATTAGTGGAACTAAATGAATTCAATAGTAAACCCTAGAAAGACATAGATCCTATGCATAGTAGTTCATATTCTTATTTAATCTGTTCTTCAAAAGTTATTCTTTTGAAGTACAAATGTCAATCAAACCTTAGAAGCCCTAATCCTTCTTTGAAATACTAAATATTTCTTAAACAACATGTTCTTCCAAAGTTATTCTTTTGAAATATAGTATAAGTAATCATCAACCATGTTCTATAGAACTTAAAATTTACAACTGTTCTTTACATATTATTCCACCACTATTCTTTATGTGTATGATTGTTAGGATGTCTTATATCACTTGGTTATGATGCTAATATAACCAAACCCTAATAAGAACCTTGTTTGAGAACCATTCTAAAAGTGCAACCAACCCTCAAGAAATCTTTACAACTCATACATCCTAAATAATCGAGATTAGGTTACGCTCGGGACGATTGCATCTCATACTATGCATTATAGCATCTTTGCCAGTTCTTTAAACATTGTCCTTACCGGACGATGATGGTATTTCAGAATTTGGAGTTATCACGTATCGAAGCTTTTGCCTGCATAATCTTGCAGTCAAGAAAGGCAAGTTCATCGCTTGCTCATGTCATTTGATTATTTGTATCAAACTATATGCAAAGTACTATACTTATCACTCATGCATTGAAAAGCAAAGTATTATTTTACAATTATGAATATGACTATGTGGTGGGCAATGGAACCATGGTATGTGTTGATATGGTGGAGGTTCCATTGCATGGGTACTACTCATCTAGGACTAAGTACCAATGCCGTCCAGTGATTCTAGCGCCGTACATATCGCGTTATCCATGAGATCTATAATGGCCTGGGAAGTCACCGTATCTTTTCCCTTCTGCACGCCAACGGATTGGTAGAGCCGGCGGGGTGTTGGAGGCACTGCCGTAGGTTGGGATAGCCTTTTAAATCCCCATCCATTAGTGATGATGGCTCTACGATCTATGATGGATTGTCCGGAGTACACCATGAGTAAAGCCGTATTATCGGGGGAAGTCTATTGGAGGTGTACGGTTGGACAAAAGGGTGGGTTTGCAGGGTCGCGGAGAAGGCAGTGATTGGCTTGGATCTTATACTGGGCCTCACACCAAAGGAAGTGTGGACGAGGACATACTCTCGGCCGGCAACATGGTTAAGATCTCTTGTGGGGTAAAGTAACGCACCTCTGCAGAGGGTATCAAGAATTGTGACTGTCACTCCCTGTTCCGGGAAGGGAACTGCGAACGCGGCAGGAAAGGAACTCCACGAAGTTCTAGTCAACCTGTGAAGACTGACGGGCATAGTTTTCAGAATAAAATAAACCTTTTGAAGAAATGATTACAAATACTTGCATTGGCCTATGACTTTCTGGTCTATGGCTGTAGCTAGTGCATGATACACATATTTCCTAATATGAACTTGCTGAGTACGCTCGTACTCATTCTATCCCATTTGAACCCCCTTCTTAGATCAAAGCACCGAAGGAGAAACTACCGTGGAACTCGAAGACAAAGGCGTCAACTACAACAAGACGAAGAATCCAATCAAAGAAGTCAATGGAGTCAACTTCTGCATTAGCTATTATGGAAACCTAGACTAGTAATAGAAGGGAACCTTTCCCTAATCCTAGCACCTAAGTAGCTAGATTTCTATAGCAAGCCAAATAGCTCTTGAACTTGAGTTAGCAATAAGATAGATTACGAGTCGTTCTTCTGGAGCTTTATTTGAAGTTTTACCTCACTGTAAAGTAGGAGGTTGTGTTGATCATATGTAAACAGCTTGTGTGTACTTCTATAGACATACCTTGGACTCGCATATGTTTCTGTTGTACCACTCTGAGAGATGTAATATGAGTGGAACGGTGTTTCACTTGTGTTACGTCAACGACTTGTGTACTACACCATGCAGTGGTACGCTGGGTCACCACAGATTTCATGTTTATATCCAACTGCGTACTGAAAATCTGGAACTGTTCCTGTAGGATTGTGGCACCCCGGACCAACTGTCCGAAATACCCGTTATGCATTCACTCATGATCCCATGATCAGTGTAACATGAGCACATAACCGAACTGATAAACAGAGTTACAACATCCATTACATAGTACCGAAATAATAAATAGTCTTACAAACGGTCTCATGACCAAGTCTTACATAAATGGCCCAACTTTGTCGGGCCCAAGTCATGCCTTAAACCCTACAGGCAGCTGACCGGGAAACGTCCTAAGTCGCGTAGTCGTCCTGATAACCTCCATCATCTTCAAAATCCTCCTCATAGTCTGGCCAAGTAAATAGCCAGGGACAAAGCCGTGAGTACATTTTGAATTGTACTCGCAAACCATTTACAAAGTAACATATCAAGGAAAACAAGGTACCGAGGACTAACTAGGAGATCAAGAGGGAATGACCACTTTTGTTTAAGAATGTGTTATGTAGAAGAGAAGAAGTGTTTTTGGTGGAGTTAACATCTCAACTTCATGGGTGAAGGAGATAAGAGAATATATCTAAGACATCACTACATGATTTAGTTTAGGAAGATCTTTCACGACATAAACACTTAGGAAGGGTAGACCCAGATTTTATCATTTCCTTTCCGACCACCTCATTGTGGTCACCAACCATTTTTCCAGTACTCTAAGTACTCCAACACAAAATTCCGTTTCTTTCCTTTGTCAAACACTTTTATAAACAAAACACATCAGGCTAAGCAACAGCCATTCCAACCGTCCATGACCGCGGACACGGCTATTCGAATAGATTTAACTCTGCAGAGTTTGCGCACTTTACCCACAAGATCTGATAAATCCGCCGGGATCATCCCCGGGCCATCATACAAAAGTATGTGGGTATCGGATAACCAGTCGAAGCCTTTCGCCCATTCTAATTAGCAAGAGGTCCTACCCTATGGAGTATGTACCTCCCCGGCACCGTGGCAGCTCACCTCCTTTTGAGCGTGGCTCCACCGCCAAGCCAGGAGACCCATAGTGTCTTCCGGACGGGTCAGCCCCGAAGGCCTCCCGTTATACTATTGTCCCAACCTCGACAATCCGGACTCGGGGGTAACCGTACCCTTGTATAGTTATGCGGTGCCTCATGCTAAAGAGAACAAACGTCGAGCTAAGCCCCGTGCCCATGTTGGAGTAATGTGGTTGCGCTAATAAGTTGTCATGGGTGAGTACTTAGGCGCCAAAGTTTTCATAATATCCCAACCACTTTCTCATCCCCATCATTTTTACCAAATCCTTTCCTTTCTCAAATTCTCACTTGGGCATAACATTATACCCAAGGTTTTTAATAAAAACTTTTACAACAAGGTAAAACCTTGAGGGTTTTCCCAACCTAAAGTTTATGTGTGAACTAAAATGTATAATAGCATAATGATTGCCATCATAACATAAAGGGTGTCAATGGCATCCATACTCCCAATGAGCATGAATGGAGATAATCAAAAAGGTAGAGCAATTTTAATGATGTTAACCCATGTCTTTACTAGAATTAGGAGTGTAAAATGGCGATGAATGTGATTCACATACTTAGAGTAAGTACGCAAAATATCGAGAGGGGACATTACACACTTGGTAGCAAGTATGTAAAAGAATCAAATTATCCAAACCCAAGGAACACAAGAAATCAAGAGACCAAAGATAGAAAGATCTCAACCAAGAACATAGATAACAAGGAGTCAAAATAAATGGCTTGCCTTGGCTGGCTAGTCCCTGGTCTTCTTCAACACCTTCTCCAAAATCTTCCCCTTCGGCTTCTCCCACGTTCGTTTCTATCGTTCGCAAAAATAAAAGAGCAACATACAATCAATCACATAACTCAAGAGTCAAGTTTTTTTTTAAAAGAAGGTGGTATGCAGGGGTACATGTTGTATTAAAGTGAAAACATGAATTGGCCAGGTATTTAAGAAAAGGGTTGGGTGGAAATTAAATAGACACAATTACTTAATGGACAACATTTTATGTGACAAAAACCATTTTCATAAACGAACCAGAATTTGTACTTACAGGGCCTAATATTATTTTTATTAGATGGACAATGTTAAGGCAAGACGAACACAATTGGAATTAGTCGAAAATATTAAATCTAAGATTTTATATCTACAATAAAGTGTGCAGAACACCAGCAACTAGTTTAATCTACCATAAATTGCAGAAAAATACTAAAAATATGGGACCGGTGGCATGTGAAAGGTATTAAAATTATCTTTCTAACGTCACTGGTTTCATTCAATTTGGATTTATAAAACTTGAGATACAAGCAATTTGGTGCACAGGTGTTATTAATACAGAAAATGTTTAAAACGAAAATTCAAAGGGGAGTTTCGGGCGGGAAAGGTCTTGGGCCGTGCTGTGAAGAAATGGGCCGGCCCAGAGAAATTGCCACGCGGGCTGGGAAGAAAATAAAGAAGCAAATAAAAGAAAAAGGAGGGGGGGGGGGGGGGCGGGGTGGGCCAGGCCCTGCATGGCCACGCTGGCCTGCATGGCCCATGCAGGCGTCGGATGGAGATCCGATGGCCCATGGCCATCGTCTCCTCCACGCGAGCGCGAGGCGCGGCCATGGCGGCCGACGTTGGCAGAGAAGGGGGCAGGGGAGGCCGGGGACTCACCGGCGACGGCAGGGGCTCGGTGGCGAGGTCGTGGCGGGTCGCGGAACGGGGCGAGGTAGGGTTGGGCGGCGTCCTGCTCCTCCTCCCGGCTTCTTTCCGACGGCGATGGCGCGGGCGTCGGGCAGAACCTTGGGACGGCGGTGCTCTCCGGCGTGCCTGGCAAGGGGAAGGGGTGCAGGGTGAGTGCCATGGTCGACCAGAGAGAACAGAACAGAGGGAGAGGGTGGGCGTCGTCGAGGCAGGGCTCGGCGTCCTCCTTGCCTCCGGCGGTGTCCACGGGCGCAGGGCTTCGCCGAGCTGCAGTGAGCAGCAGCCCAGAGCAGTGCCCTGGGTGCTCTCCTGAGAGCTTGTGGAGGTGGAGAGGAGTGTGGAGTGAGGTGTGAGGGAGAGGAGGGGTGCGGGCGGGGGTTTATATAGGCAGGAGGGAGGGCATCGGGCGGGGCTGGGCGGCAGCGATGGCCAACCAGGGGGCGAGGGCTGGCGTCAGCAGGGTGGGGTCGTGGTGATGTCATGCGGGTGGCGTCAGCAGGGAGGGAGTCGAGGCGTCGAGCGCGTTTACGAGGCGAGGGAGAGCGTCGAGGCGTCGCCGTTCGCCTGGCTTCTGCGCGCGTACGGGAGGGAGTCCAGGATGTGTAGGCTAGGGTTTTGTGGGCTGCCGCTTGGGCCGATTTGGAGAGGGAGGGGAGTCCAGGGAGTCCAAAAGAGGGAGGGGTGCGGGCCAGGTTGAGGTGGGCTAGGTGGTGGTGCATGGGCACCAAGCCCCGGCCATGCAATGTGAAAGGAGAAGAGAGAAAAAGAAAAGAAAGGGTGGTCTCACACCCGGCCATGCACAAGAGAGAAGAGAGAGAGGGGTAGGAGAGGGGGTAGTGTCCCTCTAGGGCTTGCCAAGAGAGAAGGAAAGAGAGGGGTGCAAAAATGGGAGGGGTCATGTGACCATGGCCATAAGAGAGAAATCCAAAAGTGAGAAGAAAAAGGAGGGCTTTGGAGAGTGGAGAGGAAAAAGGTGGCATGCAAATGCATGTGCATTTGTGTGTTTCCATAATGATGGAGAAAGAAAAACTTGGGAGTTGCCTTACTAGAGGTGTTAAGAAGGAAGAATTCCCTCTTTTAAATTTGGGTACTAAACTTGATACTAAGGGTTTTAGTGAGTAGTGATCCAAGTGCACACATTTCCAACAAATTTTGAGCAAACAACAAGCTATGCAACACTAGGTGGCAATTTATGAAAAGTTTTTGTTGGCCCAAAATTTTAAGACTAGAAAATATGCAGGGTATAAAAAGTGGGTTGTGACAGACCTTCCCCCCTTAAAAGAATCTCGTCCCGAGATTCCGGATCTAAGAGCTGAAGAGATATGGGAACTCGCTCCTAAGATAATCCTCCCGTTCCCAGGTGGCTTCCTCCTCAGAATGGTTACTCCATTGGACCTTGAAAAACTTGATCTTTCTCCTGCGAGTGACCCTCACGGCCTCTTCCAGGATTCGGAGTGGTTTTTCGCGGTAGGTTAAATCCTGGCTTAGGTTGATAGAGCGGTGGTCGATGTTCTTGAATACTTCGGGCTTGTCGGGTACTTGGAGGCATTTCCGGAGTTGGGAGACATGGAAGACATCATGAAACTCTGACAGTTCTGCGGGTAGCTCCAGTTGATATGAGACTTCTCCGCGGCGACCAAGGACCTTGAAGGGACCAATGTATCTTGGTGCTAACTTGCCCTTGACATGGAAACGTTGCATTCCTTTGAGAGGGGTGACGCGAAGATAAGCAAAGTCTCCGCTGCTGAATGTTACTTCTCGGCGCTTGGGGTCAGCGTAGCTTTTCTGACGAGATTGGGCAGCCTTCAATCGATCTCTGATAAGTTGAACTTGTTCTTCTGCTTCATGAAGTATATCAGGTCCGAACACTTGACTCTCTCCAGTCTCGGACCAATTGAGAGGGGTGCGACACTTGCGCCCATAGAGTGCTTCAAACGGTGCCATCTGGAGGCTGGCCTGGTAGCTGTTATTATAAGAGAACTCCGTAAAGGGGAGACAGTCTTCCCATTTTGCCCCATAGGCTAGAACACATGCGCGGAGCATGTCTTCCGAAATCTGGTTCACTCGCTCAGTTTGTCCTCCGGTTTGTGGATGGTAAGCGGTGCTGAAAGAGAGTTTGGTTCCTAAGGCTTCATGCAATTTGTTCCAGAATCTATAGGTGAATTGTGCGCCGCGATCAGATACAATTCTCTTGGGAACTCCATGGAGACTGACGATCCATGAGATATAAAGATCTGCCAAGCGATGTCCATTGAAAGTAGTCTTGACGGGAAGGAAATGAGCGACTTTGGTCAGTCGATCCACTATGACCCAAATAGAGTCATGCCCGCGGCTGGATCGGGGAAGTCCAGTGATGAAGTCCATACCTACTTCTTCCCACTTCCACACAGGGACCTTTAGTGGCTGAAGCAAACCTACCGGGCGTTGGTGTTCTGCCTTGATTCGCTGACATACATCACACCTAGCGATGAAGAAGGCAATGTCACGCTTCATCCCATGCCACCAGAAAATCTCCTTGAGATCCAGGTACATCTTTGACCCGCCAGGGTGAATGGAGTAAGGAGTGTTATGAGCTTCCTCCATAATCAGGTTCTTCAGTTCAGGGATAGTTGGTACACAAAGACGTCCATTGTACCACAAGATTCCTTCTCCATCCACGGAAAATCCAGCCACTTCCTCTTTGTCCATACGGCGTTTGATACCTTCAATACTCTCATGACCTTTCTGAGCTTCCTTGATTTGATCCCGGAGGGTCGGCTTAACTTCCAATGCGGCTAGAAAACCATGGCTAACGAGTTCCAGGCCGAACTCTTCAAATTCTTGGTATAGCATGGGTTGCTCAACTTTGAGACGGGCATTCAGCGAACATGGTTCGCGACTAAGAGCGTCGGCGACTACATTCGCCTTCCCAGGGTGATAGTGAATACTCAGATCATAGTCCTTTATCAGCTCTATCCATCTCCTTTGTCGCATGTTCAGCTCCCTCTGAGTGAATATATACTTGAGACTCTTGTGGTCGGTGTAAATGTCACACCGATTTCCGATGAGATAATGACGCCAAGTCTTGAGTGCATGTACTACGGCAGCTAATTCCAGATCATGAGTTGGGTAGTTCATTTCATGAGGCCGCAGTTGTCGGGAGAGGTAGGCAATAACCTTCCCTTCTTGCATCAGAACACTACCAAGTCCAAGCTTGGAAGCGTCGCAGTAAATTACAAAGTCCTTGGTGACATCAGGCATGGTGAGGATAGGGGCAGACACAAGACGCTTCTTGAGTTCTTGAAATCTGACTTCACATTGTTCTGTCCACTCAAATTTCTTGCCTTTCTTGAGCAACATGGTCATGGGCTTGGCGATACTTGAGAACCCTTCGACAAACTTACGGTAGTAGCCTGCCAATCCGAGGAAGGATCTCACCTCGGTTGGGTTAGTAGGCGGCTTCCGATCCATGATAGACTTGATGAGAGAGGGGTCGACAGAGACTCCTCCAGCGGACAGAACATGGCCAAGAAATCCAACTTCCTTGAGCCAAAACTGACATTTGCTAAATTTAGCATAGAGTTGGTGCTTTGTCAAGGTTCCCAAAACGAGTCGTAGATGCTCTTCATGTTCTTCTTCACTCTTGGAGTAGACTAAGATGTCATCGATAAATACTATGACAAACTTGTCGAGGTAATCCATGAAGACTTTGTTCATGAGGTTCATGAAGTAGGCTGGAGCGTTGGTTAAGCCAAAGGACATTACGGTGTACTCAAACAATCCGTAACAGGTGGTGAAGGCTGTTTTGGGGATATCCGACTCTCGTACTTTGAGCTGATGGTAACCCGTACGGAGGTCAATCTTGGAGAAAACTCGGGCTCCATTCATTTGATCAAACAAATCTTCGATCTTGGGAAGGGGATATTTATTTTTGATGGTCACCTCATTGAGTTTTCGGTAATCCACGCACAGGCGAATGGTACCGTCTCGCTTGTCCACAAATATCACGGGAGATCCCCATGGCGAGGCACTAGGTCGGATTAGACCTTTACTCAACATATCGTCCAATTGTTTCTTTAGCTCAACCAGCTCTTGGGGGTTCATGCGATAGGGCCTCTGTGCTATAGGTGCTGTTCCAGGGATAAGTTCGATGATGAACTCGATATCCCTATCAGGGGGCATACCGGGCAACTCTTCTGGGAAAACATCTGGATACTCACAAACGATTGGGACAAGATCGATGGGGGTTCCAGAGACACTCTGTTTACAGAAGGCTTTAGATGAAGGCATAGTGGCGGTGTACTTTATTTGGATCCCTTCACTATTGGTTAAGGTGATAGACTTATGGGCACAGTCAATGTGGCCTTGGTATTTAGTCATCCAATCCATTCCCAGAATTACCTCCAACCCTTGGGCTCCTAGGACGATGAGGTCAGCTTGGAAGGGGACACCTAAGATTTCTACCGGAACTTGTTTACAAGATAAGCGAGTTTTAGCGGTGGATCCAGGTATTTGAACTAGCATGAGTCTATCCATAAGGGTGGGTGTCATTTTACTTTTCTTGACAAAGGGTTCGGTAACAAAGGAATGTGATGCACCGGAATCAAAAAGAACTCTTGCGGGGGTGGAGTGGACTAGGAACGTACCTAGCACAATGTCAGGAGATTCTTCAGCTTTTTCGGCATTGGCATGATTCAGGTGTCCTCTAGCAGTGTTAGCCTGCTTCTTAGGTGGGGGCTTCCTCCCGGTTGCAGGACGAGCTTGGCCTTGATTTGGTCTTGGTGCATTGGGGCGTTGAGCAGGGTTCATCTTGGTGGGGCATTCACGAGAGAAATGTCCAGGCTGTCCACAAGCGAAACATCCTTCTCCTTGAGGGCGAGCATTTGGGTTGTTGCGGGGGTTGTTGTTGAAGTTTCCTCCCCCGGTACGAGGCTGCACAGCCTGGCGGTTAGTGTTGTTGTTGGAGGGGCGATATGCGGGAGCTGGTGCTCGCTGAGGCTGAGGCGCCGGCCTTGGTGGAGGCTGGCCGCGGAACCTAGCATTGCTGGGTCCACTCTGCTGCTGCTGCTGCATCTTGCGCTTGCGGGTCTCATAGGCTGCCTTGCGCTTTGATTCCACCATAATGGCGGCATCCACCAGAGATTCCAGATCAGGGTAAGGAACGGCCACTAGAATACTCTGAATCTCTTCATGAAGACCATTAAGGAAATGGTCCCTCTTCTTCTCATCAGTATCAGTGTCCTGAGGTGCGTATCTAGCCAAGGTGTTGAACTTGTCCAGGTAGTCGATCACACTACCATTGTTCTGCTTAAGATTGAAGAACTCATCTCTCTTGATCTTGATTAAACCTGAAGGGATGTGGGCTTTGCGGAACTTAGCAGTAAACTCCTCCCAAGTGATCACATGGTCTTCAGCTTGCATTGCCTTAATATTCTCCCACCAAGCTCTTGCGGGTCCGGCGAGAAAGTGAGTTGCAAGAACCACCTTCTCATTCTCACCCACAGCCGCGACTTCCAAATTGTTCTCGATAGTACGGAGCCAATCGTCCGCATCAAGAGGGGCGGTGCACTTGGTGAACACTGGTGGGTTAGTGTTCTGGAAGTCCCTTAGCTTGGATCTTGGGCCGTCTTCACCATCACCTCCATTGTTGTTGTTTCCTGCGGCAAGCTGAGCAACATTCTGCAGAGCCGCGATGTTTGCTTGACTTTCAGCGCGAGCGGCTTGACAGTCTTCCATAAGGATGCGAAGGATTTGAGCCATATTGGGTTCAGGTGGGGGTGGAGGGTCGTTCTGGTGCGCTCCGCGGCGAGTGTCAACCATCTGATGAGATGAAGACATGAGAAAAAAGGGAACAACTTGGATAGGCGAGTTCTTTCTAAGGGGGAGGGGTGACAGGATGCATAAAAACTTGTTGAAAAACTCGAAAGATAAAGAAAGCATATAATCAAAAGCAACCATCATCATAACATAGATATCACCAAAAGATCAAAGTTCACCACATCAAGGTCACCATAGGACCAACATCGTTCTACACGATTACATAAGGGACATCATACATAACTAGCGATGGTGTGGGTGCTCAAACTAGTCGTCGTCAAGGATGATGGTGTCATCCTTAGTCGGCGGCTCCTGAAACGGTGGCTCCTCGGGGTCTTCCTCCTCTTCGGACGACTCGTGAGGGGTAGGGGGTGCTGGCACTTCTGGCTCATCATTGATGAAGTCCAGATCATCCTCATCTTCCTCGCTCGGGTTGTTCCAATCATAGCCTTCCTCATCCATGTAGTCATCATCGTCACTAAGGAGGGCAGCATTCTCCTTACGGAGGTCCTCGCCATCATCCTCCAGCTCCTCTATCTTAGTCTCAGCTTCGCGGAGGGCCGTCTTAAGGTGTGCCACCTTCACCTTAAGCATGTACTTGGCCTCTCTTGCCCGAAGCTTGAGCTTCCGCTGGCGGCGAGCTCTCTGCCTCATCTCCTCAAGGTCCTTCTTGGTCTCGTCCAACTCGTTCTTCAGCATCTCCTGTTCCATCCTGCTGATATCGAGGCTGTTCTGGGTCTTGCCGAGGATGAACTCCATCTGGGCAGCGTGGCATCCGAGGGGGCAAACGTACGGCACGATGGTGGGAAGGCCCTCCTCGTCACGCCGCCCAAAGTGAGCATAAGGGAGGTTCTTCTCCTCGAGCTCCGCACGGTGGTGGTAGGTGAGGCGAGCAAGAGCTACCTGGAGCGCACGGATTAAACCGTCCTCCCACGTGCGCTCGAACAGCTGGATCTCGAACTCTGGGAGCTGCTTGACGTGGGAGCCCCGGATGGTGCAGACTATCATCCAGGACAAGTCCCCGTCATGAGGCTCCATCTGTCCGCCCTTCACCTCGGGGCGGAGGCGACCGACGGCGTGACAAACGTCGATCAGGGCAGTCTCAAAGAGGAACAAAGGCTGCGACTCTCCCACCTGACGGCTCCGGGTGTACATAACTTCTTCCATCTACACAAAATTTTAGGGTTAATACAAGTAGTAATATGACAAGTGTGCAAAATTTTAAGGTACATAATATAAAACAGTTAAGATTAATGCAAGTAGTTTATCTCTAAGGAGAAAAATTTAGGGGAGAGACAAGGCATTCTTTCAGCTTAGAGTCATCTCATTTTTGATATTGAAAATAGTTTTTCCCTAACATTAACGTCCATGCTAACTAAGGCTTTCCCTAGAGTCAGGATGGCTCTGATACCAGCTCTGTGGCACCCCGGACCAACTGTCCGAAATACCCGTTATGCATTCACTCATGATCCCATGATCAGTGTAACATGAGCACATAACCGAACTGATAAACAGAGTTACAACATCCATTACATAGTACCGAAATAATAAATAGTCTTACAAACGGTATCATGACCAAGTCTTACATAAATGGCCACATCGGGCTGAATTTCAAACATCCAAAAGCAGCGGATACAAACAACTTTGTCGGGCCCAAGTCATGCCTTAAACCCTACAGGCAGCTGACCGGGAAACGTCCTAAGTCGCGTAGTCGTCCTGATAACCTCCATCATCTTCAAAATCCTCCTCATAGTCTGGCCAAGTAAATAGCCAGGGACAAAGCCGTGAGTACATTTTGAATTGTACTCGCAAACCATTTACAAAGTAACATATCAAGGAAAACAAGGTACCGAGGACTAACTAGGAGATCAAGAGGGAATGACCACTTTTGTTTAAGAATGTGTTATGTAGAAGAGAAGAAGTGTTTTTGGTGGAGTTAACATCTCAACTTCATGGGTGAAGGAGATAAGAGAATATATCTAAGACATCACTACATGATTTAGTTTAGGAAGATCTTTCACGACATAAACACTTAGGAAGGGTAGACCCAGATTTTATCATTTCCTTTCCGACCACCTCATTGTGGTCACCAACCATTTTTCCAGTACTCTAAGTACTCCAACACAAAATTCCGTTTCTTTCCTTTGTCAAACACTTTTATAAACAAAACACATCAGGCTAAGCAACAGCCATTCCAACCGTCTATGACCGCGGACACGGCTATTCGAATAGATTTAACTCTGCAGAGTTTGCGCACTTTACCCACAAGATCTGATAAATCCGCCGGGATCATCCCCGGGCCATCATACGAAAGTATGTGGGTATCGGATAACCAGTCGAAGCCTTTCGCCCATTCTAATTAGCAAGAGGTCCTACCCTATGGAGTATGTACCTCCCCGGCACCGTGGCAGCTCACCTCCTTTTGAGCGTGGCTCCACCGCCAAGCCAGGAGACCCATAGTGTCTTCCGGACGGGTCAGCCCCGAAGGCCTCCCGTTGTACTATTGTCCCAACCTCGACAATCCGGACTCGGGGGTAACCGTACCCTTGTATAGTTATGCGGTGCCTCATGCTAAAGAGAACAAACGTCGAGCTAAGCCCCGTGCCCATGTTGGAGTAATGTGGTTGCGCTAATAAGTTGTCATGGGTGAGTACTTAGGCGCCAAAGTTTTCATAATATCCCAACCACTTTCTCATCCCCATCATTTTTACCAAATCCTTTCCTTTCTCAAATTCTCACTTGGGCATAACATTATACCCAAGGTTTTTAATAAAAACTTTTACAACAAGGTAAAACCTTGAGGGTTTTCCCAACCTAAAGTTTATGTGTGAACTAAAATGTATAATAGCATAATGATTGCCATCATAACATAAAGGGTGTCAAAGGCATCCATACTCCCAATGAGTATGAATGGAGATAATCAAAAAGGTAGAGCAATTTTAATGATGTTAACCCATGTCTTTACTAGAATTAGGAGTGTCAAATGGCGATGAATGTGATTCACATACTTAGAGTAAGTACGCAAAATATCGAGAGGGGACATTACACACTTGGTAGCAAGTATGTAAAAGAATCAAATTATCCAAACCCAAGGAACACAAGAAATCAAGAGACCAAAGATAGAAAGATCTCAACCAAGAACATAGATAACAAGAAGTCAAAATAAATGGCTTGCCTTGGCTGGCTAGTCCCTGGTCTTCTTCAACACCTTCTCCAAAATCTCCCCCTTCGGCTTCTCCCACGTTCGTTTCTATCGTTCGCAAAAATAAAAGAGCAACATACAATCAATCACATAACTCAAGAGTCAAGTTTTTTTTAAAAGAAGGTGGCATGCAGGGGTACATGTTGTATTAAAGTGAAAACATGAATTGGCCAGGTATTTAAGAAAAGGGTTGGGTGGAAATTAAATAGACACAAGTACTTAATGGACAACATTTTATGTGACAAAAACCATTTTCATAAACGAACCAGAATTTGTACTTACAGGGGCTAATATTATTTTTATTAGATGGACAATGTTAAGGCAAGACGAACACAATTGGAATTAGTCGAAAATATTAAATCTAAGATTTTATATCTACAATAAAGTGTGCAGAACACCAGCAAATAGTTTAATCTACCATAAATTGCAGAAAAATCCTAAAAATATGGGACCGGTGGCATGTGAAAGGTATTAAAATTATCTTTCTAACGTCACTGGTTTCATTCAATTTGGATTTATAAAACTCGAGATACAAGCAATTTGGTGCACATGTGTTATTAATACAGAAAATGTTTAAAACGAAAATTCAAAGGGGAGTTTCGGGCGGGAAAGGTCTTGGGCCGTGCTGTGAAGAAATGGGCCGGCCCAGAGAAATTGCCACGCGGGCTGGGAAGAAAATAAAGAAGCAAATAAAAGAAAAAGGAGGGGGGGGGGGGGGCGGGGTGGGCCAGGCCCTGCATGGCCACGCTGGCCTGCATGGCCCATGCAGGCGTCGGATGGAGATCCGATGGCCCATGGCCATCGTCTCCTCCACGCGAGCGCGAGGCGCGGCCAGGGCGGCCGACGTTGGCAGAGAAGGGGGCAGGGGAGGCCGGGGACTCACCGGCGACGGCAGGGGCTCGGCGGCGAGGTCGTGGCGGGTCGCGGAACGGGGCGAGGTAGGGTTGGGCGGCGTCCTGCTCCTCCTCCCGGCTTCTTTCCGACGGCGATGGCGCGGGCGTCGGGCAGAACCTTGGGACGGCGGTGCTCTCCGGTGTGCCTGGCAAGGGGAAGGGGTGCAGGGTGAGTGCCATGGTCGACCAGAGAGAACAGAACGGAGGGAGAGGGTGGGCGTCGTCGAGGCAGGGCTCGGCGTCTTCCTTGCCTCCGGCGGTGTCCACGGGCGCAGGGCTTCGCCGAGCTGCAGTGAGCAGCAGCCCAGAGCAGCGCCCTGGGTGCTCTCCTGAGAGCTTGTGGAGGTGGAGAGGAGTGTGGAGTGAGGTGTGAGGGAGAGGAGGGGTGCGGGCGGGGGTTTATATAGGCAGGAGGGAGGGCATCGGGCGGGGCTGGGCGGCAGCGATGGCCAACCAGGGGGCGAGGGCTGGCGTCAGCAGGGTGGGGTCGTGGTGATGTCATGCGGGTGGCGTCAGCAGGGAGGGAGTCGAGGCGTCGAGTGCGTTTACGAGGCGAGGGAGAGCGTCGAGGCGTCGCCGTTCGCCTGGCTTCTGCGCGCGTACGGGAGGGAGTCCAGGATGTGTAGGCTAGGGTTTTGTGGGCTGCCGCTTGGGCCGATTTGGAGAGGGAGGGGAGTCCAGGGAGTCCAAAAGAGGGAGGGGTGCGGGCCAGGTTGAGGTGGGCTAGGTGGTGGTGTATGGGCACCAAGCCCCGGCCATGCAATGTGAAAGGAGAAGAGAGAAAAAGAAAAGAAAGGGTGGTCTCACACCCGGCCATGCACAAGAGAGAAGAGAGAGAGGGGTAGGAGAGGGGGTAGTGTCCCTCTAGGGCTTGCCAAGAGAGAAGGAAAGAGAGGGGTGCAAAAATGGGAGGGGTCATGTGACCATGGCCATAAGAGAGAAATCCAAAAGTGAGAAGAAAAAGGAGGGCTTTGGAGAGTGGAGAGGAAAAAGGTGGCATGCAAATGCATGTGCATTTGTGTGTTTCCATAATGATGGAGAAAGAAAAACTTGGGAGTTGCCTTACTAGAGGTGTTAAGAAGGAAGAATTCCCTCTTTTAAATTTGGGTACTAAACTTGATACTAAGGGTTTTAGTGAGTAGTGATCCAAGTGCACACATTTCCAACAAATTTTGAGCAAACAACAAGCTATGCAACACTAGGTGGCAATTTATGAAAAGTTTTTGTTGGCCCAAAATTTTAAGACTAGAAAATATGCAGGGTATAAAAAGTGGGTTGTGACAAGGATCGCCTCCACATTAACAGTATGTTGCCACACAGTATCATACAGCTTAGAATAATGGGGCTTGGAAGCTTCCCTGGCCTGCAAAGCATGTTCACGAAACTGTACAACATGCAAATATGTATAGATAAATAAGCTGGGTTAAGGTCTCATGTGTAGCTCCTATGCATTTTGCATGTCTAATGCTTTGCAGGAAGTTTTGTTAGATACCTTGTGTTTTTTCTAGATAAGGTACGTTTAGAATGCGGTTTACTTAAACCTCAACTCAAAAGATACCTTTTGGACCTCTGTCTTGAAACTCCAAATGACATCTAACTGCTTATCTTGTAGTCTCTTACTAATCAATTGTTTCTTTTTAACAGGCTTCTGAGTATGATTTGATTCCCAGCAATATGACCCTATTTCCTATAATGTCAAAGAAGTGCACGTGGTACCATTGCAATCTTGTGGGCTGTCAGAAAGAGTTTCCTTCAAAAGGGTTGCAACAATATTTCTTTCTTGAGGTCAACATGACTGGAGGGAAGACATACAATGTGACGGCATGCATTACACTTGGTATGCCCTTGTTTGTATTCATTAAGTGAAATAATTCGCTGGTCTCTTCTGAATCATTCTGATTTACATTTGGTGATTACGCATAACTGATTTGTCTTTAGCTGATGATGACGTTGACAATACATGTAAGGCATGTCCTTCTCATATGGGCATTTTGCATCCATGCAAAGGCGGATTTGCTTTTGGGTGCAAAAGAAGGTTAGACCGTTTTCTCTGTAGTATAACATTATTGTGTTATGTTGTCTGTCTAATGGTATTGTCATGTAGCATAGCAGGCCCAAGTAAGGAGGATGTGGGTGCCACGCCAGGAAGTGGGATGGGCATAGTTGTGCCCTCACCTTCACTATCTGCTTCGTTGCCTACCCTGGGGAATGAAACACTAGTATCTGTCACCAGAAGGTATTATTACAGCTGCATCATTGCTTGAAGTTTTAAATTTTGTCTTATTAAATCTTTGATGTGTAGACTATCAGCCTTTCTTGGAGGTGAAACTTCCCAATCTGGCCCACCTACAGTAGCTGCAATAAGCGCTCCTCCCAAATCAGAATCGTTGCCTACTATGCTGAATGGAAGCCCGGGCCCTATCACAAAAAAGTACAGTTGCCTTTTATTTCACTCCTTCCATGTTTTATTACATTTCTATTGAACACTTCACAATTCGTAGACAACTGGAACTGGAATTAGCTAGAGGTGGAACATCCTGACCATTTCATTTTCTTATTTCATCGCTTGCACATTGCATTTAATTCTAACAGTTGTGTTATTGCATTCCTATTGACCACTTCCTGATCTGTAGACAATTGCAATTGGCGTTGGCATCGGCACTGGCATTGGCTGGAGGTGGAACTTCATCAGATAGCTCATCTCAAGACAGTTCCCAATGCAATTAGCAAGGAGTACTATTTTGAGTGTTACTTTTTGTGCGTGGGTTTATGCCATTTGTTTCTCAGCAAGTTAGTCTGCTCCGTGTTTGTTACTGTTACGTGACTTCCTTTGGAACTGGTCCAATTTGTTTGGAACTAGATGGTACAATGCCACTGGATGAAAACCAAAATAGGAACGCTGCAAGACCAGATGGGCGACGCGGAAGGCGATTCGCAGGGCGACGCGGACGGCGACCCGCGTGGCGGCGCCTCCACCCGGCGGCCCGAGCTCTTCTCTCGCCCTTCCCCTGGATGCGGCCTCGGCGGGCGGTTCTGGACCCTGGCTTCTGACCTCTCCGACGCGGAGGAGGTCTGTGAGGTAATCTCTCCCCCCTCTTCCCCCTCCCCTCCGGTCGATGCGACCTTTTCTTCCCCAACCTTGGGAGACTACCTGCGTGCGGCGGAGGAGCTTGGGGGCTCCCTCCGCTCCTCGCGGAGATCGGCGTTTGCGCCAGGTGGCCGCGGCTCCCGCTTCTCCACCGGCGGTGGTCGTCGTGCGTGCAGCGGAGGGGGAAGCTCCTCGCGTCGCCCCGGCCGCGCCAAGGCTCGGGAAGGCACGCTGGCCGCCGGCGGCTGGGACGCCCGGGCGTTGGTCCGTCTCAACCCTCCGCCGCCCCTGGTGAGTGCCCCGGCGGCTTCTTCTTCCCGGCGGCCTCTGCAGCCTGTCGCGGGTTCGGCGCCGGCGGCGCGCCCCGCGGTTCGGCTCATCTGCGTGGGGGACGAAGGGTTCCCCCCCTGTGGACTGGGCCGGTTGATGGGCCGTGGTTGTCCCCGCCCCAGGCCTAGGCCCAGGCCGTTCCGGCACCCGCTGCTGAGGTGGCGGCCCCCTCCCTGGGCCTCCCACAGGCTGGCCCAGTTTTGCCTGGCCCAGCTTCGCCTGGCCCACCGCCACTTAACCCCCAGCCCGGCTGGCTCTGGCTCAGGAAAGGCTCTTCTATCCTCTCGCTAGGGTTCCCCGCATCTGCTGGAGACGTGCGCCGCCACTCCTCTCGGGCTCGCACGGTTCGCGTCGCGCCTCCCCCCTCACCTCTCACCCGCTCCTTCGCCCAAGTGACGGCGGCACCGGCGACGATGGATCGACAGCAGGGTGGCAGCGGCGGCGCGAACGGGGGCCCTCCCAACCAGGCTCGGGGTGGAGGCGGTCGCCAGGCCGGCAACAAGAGGCGGCACCAAGACCGGCAGGCTGCGGGCCCGGCCCGTGGTCAGCCGCAGCAGGAGGCGGCGCTCCGCGCCCGCGCGCTGGCTGAGCAGGGTACCCGGCGCCAGGGAGCGACCGGCCCCAATCCGACTGCTGCGGGCAACAACCCCGCGCCCCCACAGTGGTGGGTGGAGCGTGAACGCAAACGGGCCGCTCGTCGTGCCCAGGAGGACGCTGGCGCTGCTGCCGCTCCTCTTCCTGCTGCTCCTGGCCGTGGCCGGGCAGTGGAGATTGCTGCCGGCAAGCAGCCGGTGGCGGCGCCCAAGGGTGGTTCTGGGCAGGGGCCCAGCCAGCCCGGCGGCGTGGCCAAGGATGGCGCCGCGGCCTCCCGGATGGAGTGCTTCAAGTGTGGCCGCATGGGCCACTTCCAGGCTGACTGCACCTACCCGCCAGTTTGCCTTCTGTGCGGTGTAGAGGGGCACTTCTCGGCGGCCTGCACCTCCAAGGGCCGTCAGCCCTCGCTTCGGGTCCTGGGACATGCCGTGGCTGGAGAGAGCTTCTTCTCGCTCGACTTCGAGGAGGACGACGATGAGGAGGAGCTCGTCTCCAACGGTGCCATCATCTCCTTCGGCGCCGTCTCTCTGTCAGCTAGGGAGCTTGACAGGGAGCTTCACCACCTGGTCGAGGCGGAGTGGGACTGGCAGGTTCAAACCCTGCTCGGTCATTCCTTCGCGGTGACCTTCCCCTCACGGGAGACGCTCGGATGTCCACGCGCAGTGGCAAGCTTTACCTTCCCCTCAGCGGGACGGTGGCGGACATCCGGCTCGCGGACGCGGACCCTGCACCTGCCGAGCAGCTGCAGGAGGTGTGGGTGCGGCTCTCCGGCGTCCCCAGGCGCATGAAGAGGGCGAACCGCCTGCTGGCCGACATGGGGATGCTTGGCTGGCCGATCGCTATCGATGAGGATTCCCTCAAGCGCCCGATGCCGGTGTGCATGCTTCTGGCCTGCCGCAACCCTGCCAAACTCAAAGGCACCGTCCAGCTCTTCCACAAGAAGTGGGGATACAACATCGGGGTTGCGGTGGAGGCTCCGGCGGGTCCGTCTGGTGGCTCCTCCCCCCCGGCACCCCACAAGCCGGGAGATGACGACGACGATGAGGATGTGGACGACCTCAGCCCGTCGGAGGGCGAGTGGGACGATCTTGGCGAGTAGGATGCCGCCAGGAAGGCCGATGCGCCGCCGGTGGCCCCGCCGGCTACCCCGGCTCCTGCCCCTTAGGCGCCTTCTAACGCTGTCGGCGGGAGCCCTGCTCCTTGCCAGGACGCCCCCGGGGAGGGGGGTCTCGCGCGCTCGCCGACCGGGCTGCCCTCCCTGGACCAGTACGGGTCCAACCTTCCCAGGAAGGGGGCCTGGCCGGTTTCCCTGGCCACCTTGGAGAGGCGCGCCACCCCTGTCCTCATGGAGGTTGATGTGCCGATGGACTCTGCTCCGCTAATTTCGTCGGTGCTGATGGAGACGGACTCCGGTTCGGAGGGCTCCCCGTCCAAGAACATGTCAGAGATGGACTCGGAGGCGGACGTGGACGAGCAGCTGGAGGTCGTGGATGACTCGGAGCGTCTT
Organism: Lolium perenne; assembly: GCF_019359855.2. NCBI lineage: Eukaryota > Viridiplantae > Streptophyta > Magnoliopsida > Poales > Poaceae > Lolium > Lolium perenne. The sequence goes on from NC_067250.2 coordinate 309,933,149, forward strand.
CCCCTCGGCCAGCCTACTGCTGGTGGGGTCCCGCGCCGCCGTCGCACCAGGACCGTCGCCGCTGGGCCTGCTCGCAAGAGCGCCCGCCTGAGGGTTCCGGCGGCGGCCGCGACGGTGATGGAGCGCGCTCAGGAGAGGACGGCGTCGAAGAACCTTGAAGGTAATCCCAAGCCCCCCTCCTCTCTCCCTTCCCTAGAACAGTTCTCGGTTCTTCCTGCTCTGTCGGACTCCCACCTGGAGGTGGTGGCCCACGACTCTGGACTTGCGTTTTCAGTGGAATCCGGGACGCCTGCAGAGACCCTCTCGCTCATCCGAGCTAAAGAGGAGGCACAAGCGGCGTTGGCCCACGCTGCTTTCTGCAGAGACCGGGCCTTGGCCGAGATGGCTGAGGCCTCGCTTGTTGCGCCCACGGCTGTGTTGTCAGAAGGGCTAGGGTCCCCACCTGCTCCGCCTTCACCTATGACCTCTAGGAGGAGAGCGTCCAACAGCTCGGTGGCATCCCGTCGTGGACGGAGGTCGACGCAGGTTCCTTGATGCGTGCGGGCACTTGGAACCTGCGAGGCTTTGGCGCTCCTGGACGGAAATCCCAGATCCGTGAGCTTCTGTCTCGCGAGCATCTTGATTTTGCGGGGTTCCAGGAGACGATCAAAGCTCAGTTCACCACCGCGGACCTTCTGGGCATTGATCCGCGAGGCCGTTTCGCTTGGTGCGAGGTTCCGGCTACGGGACGCTCGGGAGGGATGCTCCTGGGTGTTAATGAAGACTCCTTTGAGGTCCTAGGGTGGACTAAGGGGACCTTCTTCATTCGTGTTGACGTTCGTCAACTTGACAATAATGCCAAGTGGGCCTTTTTTGTCATCTACGGCCCAGCAGACCACCGCCGCACCCAGGAGTTCTTGGGGGAACTCACGCTCGCGGTTGAGGCCTGCGATCTTCCCCTTGTGGTTGGCAGGGACTTCAACCTCATCCGAGGGGCGGAGGACAAGAACAACTGCAACATTGACTGGCCTAGGGTGCACCGTTTCAATGACTGCATCGCCAATCTTGCTTTGCGAGAAGTCCGTAGGGGCGGAGCTCGCTACACCTGGACCAACAAACAGCTGAATCCTGTCAGATGTGTCCTCGACAGAGTATTCATCTCCCCGGATTGGGAAATACTCTTCCCTCTCAGCTCCTTAGTGGCGGAAACCATCATTGGTTCCGACCATGCCCCGCTAATCTTGAGCTCCGGGGAGGATCTCAAGAAGCGTAGCCCTCGCTTCTTCTTCGAACAAGCTTGGCTTGAGAGACCGGACTTTGTGGAGCTGGTCTCTGACAAATGGCGCACCTTGGAAGGGACCTTGGGCGCCCCCCTCGACTCTATTGATGCCTGGCAGCAGATCTCCGCGGGGATCCGTCAGTTCCTAAGAGGCTGGGGAGCCAACCTCGGGAAAGAGGGCCGCGATCTTAAGGACTCCCTCCTTGCCCAGATCCAGCGCCTTGACGCTTTGGCTGACACCTCGGGCCTTGACGACGAGGGCTGGGCCCTTCGTTATCACCTTGAGGGCGAGCTTACCCACCTTGCTCGTACCCAGGAGGCCTACTGGCGCCAGAGGAGCCGCCTGAATTGGCTGCTCAAGGGGGACGCCAACACGGCCTTCTTCCACGCCATGGCTAATGGTAGGTGGAGGAAATGCATGATCTCGAGACTCGTCTCTGACGGCGGAGTCATCTCGGACCCGCATGCCCTCCAGGACCATATCCACACCTTCTACCGCAACTTGATGGGTGCGGAAGGGGAGACCCGCGTTTTCTCTCTCGCTAATACCCTTTGGGACCAGCAGGGGCAGGTCTCAGAGGAGGAGAACGAGGGGCTTATGCTGTCCTTCACCGGGGAGGAGCTGGACAAGGTGCTTGCTAGCATGCGTGTGGAGACGGCACCGGTGTAACATCCCCAAATTTCAATAAAATGAACAAGAGAGAATTCAAGAATCCAAAAATCAGGGTTAACAAAAACTTTTCTCATCATATAGGTTTATGCATATAGATCACCTTGTTAATTATTTTGAGTGTGCAATTGCCATGATGTTTGCTTATGTGTTCTCCCTCACTCTAAAACCCTAGCACTGATCCCTTGATCACCCTTAGCCAATTAAAATTGAAATATAAAAGAAATCCCAAAAATCCATTGCACTCTCACATAAGGCCTATGCCATTTTTGCAAATACTTAATCTAGGCCAATTTGGTTTGCACCCTTACTTGTAAATGGTTACTAAACACTTATTAACACCTTTGGAATCAAGCCCACTCTTTTCAAACCAAAATCAAACTCAAATTCCAAGTCACATGCAATATGGTCACTTATGCCATTTATAGTCTGAGGGCCACTTTGAGCCCCTGGTTCCTTTCTTTCCACTTCTAAACTTTGTCAAACCTTTTCACCTCATCCAAGACAACATCAAGCACTACAACTTTGCCCGAAACCACCACCCCAAATCCATCACCAATTTCAAATGGGAAGCAAGCAAAGTTGGAACCTTCTCACAAATACAAGATCATATGCAAAATGTGATTTTGCATCTCAATCTCTTTTTGACCACCACCACCACCAAAATGCTCCATTTATTATTTGATTACAACCCCCCAAAAAGAATTTCAAATTTCAAAACTTTTTCTCTTGCGGGCATTCTGTCGAACACCTTGCGGTGCAGTGGTATCAATTTGAGCCCATACCTCATTTTCTACTTGGACTTGGTCCAATCTTGCTCTCTCTGCACCCTGGAGTCTCCCTCTCACCTCACCACACCATCACCACCACTTGCATTGGCCAGGGTTGGATTAAATCAACTCAAACATGCCATGCCGTGGCATGGCATGGCCATTTCATGCCATCTCCTCACCTGGTCAATTCCAACGTGCCACACCGTGTCAAATCTCTCCCTCTCACTCCCCTGATGCTGCCCAGCCACTGCCCCGACGAAGCCAGGCACCAGGGACGTCAGCACACGCGCGCCCAGTGGCGCCCAGAACACGTCCATGCCGCGCCAGAGCGCGCCTAGCGCCGACCCTGGACGCCCAGAGCGTGACGACGCCCCGCGCCTCTGCGTCACCTCCGCCCTCCCTCTCAGCGCCAGTAGACGCGCAACGGCACACTGCACCGCCTGGACACGCGCACGAGGCCGCGGGAACGCCGCAGACGACGACCGTGTCCACGCCCTTCCGCCATGACCTGCAAGCTTCCGTCAAGATCACCGCCGCTGTAGACCCTCGCCTTCACCGCCAGCACGCGCATCAGCTTCTGCAGGGCACCAGTAACACGCCGCGCCCATGCCTTGCCTCTTCGATGCCCTGGAACGGCGACGACGACGACGACCCTAGCCGGGCGCCACAGCCACCTCTCGCCACTATAAAAGGAGGACTCCTCCGTCCAAACTGAGCACGCCAATCGCCTCCCCTCATCCTCAGAACTCCCCCCGCCACCTCAATTTCATAGATACGCCGCCGGAGACCGCCAATCGCAAGATCGACGCCGCCGCCAGTACCCGGAGGCCGCCGGAGCAGGAGGCCGCCATTGGAGACGCCGCTGCTTCCATCTGCTTCGCCGTCGTCGACAACGTTGCTGTGCACCTCGCCCTCGACCGCTGGAGCTCCGACGAGCTCGCCGACCCCCTGCCGCCGCCGCGGTGAGTTCCCCCTCTCGCCGGAGACGAAGGCCATCCTCGATCGTCCGATCCAACTCTAATCCTACGGTCCACCTCCCCCGTACCGTTTCGGTGTTTTAAAACACACTGACGTGTGGTCCCCACACTGTCAGGCGGCCCGCTGCGCTGGACGCAGTACTGGGCCGGCCCAAGTTCTTTTCCCGCGCAAGCCCACCCTTTTGAATTCAAATTTGGAAATTAGGGAAAATACCTTAATCTGTTGCAAACTTTGAATTTCAATAGTGACAAATCTACTCGGCCAATTTTTGCAAACTTGATATTTCTGGAAACCTTAGGAATTTATCTACACAATGCCACTGGATAGAACCCTAGATCTTTTGTAGAAATAAAATGACAAAATAAACAAGGCAGGGACTTTTCTGCCTAATAATAATTCTTAAAAATCAACCATAAATGCTTTTCAGTTAATTCCACCTCCAATAATTCACTTTTCACTTATACAAATTGTTTCTCCAAAAATATGCCATGCTTACTTTGAATGATCATGGCTTAGTTGTTTTAAATGCCTTTATGGCTATTTCTAGCCAAAGGTATTGTCCAAAACTATTAAGAAATCTCATGTGGGAGTTTTCCTCATTTAAATCTTATCACCACCAATTCCAAATGAAGTGGAGACTCTGGTTATATAGGTCCCATAGGAATTGTTGGTGATTTAAATCTTTGTTATGCTAGAATTAAATGGTATGAGGTGCTCACCTCATTTAAATCATTTTCTCAAAATGATAAGTGTGAAGAGGTTGACTTGGGTCAACCTAGGTCACATATTATGCATGAGAGAAATTAAATCTTAATAAGATAATGAGAGGAAATTATTTCTCTGAATAATTCAAAGTAACATTTAAGTTTAGTATGAGAGGAATTTATTTTTCTTAAATAATAAGAAAAACACATCCACCAACTTATTAGTCAAAGGTGATGCTAGTTTAAGTGTGTGACCCATGTTTGTGCATAGTTTAGTAGATTAGTTTGGTGTGATGATTGTGTACCCCGTATTCGTATTTTAGACGCTAGTACCGAGGAGTACCAGGAGGAGGAGGAGGTCTACTTCCAAGAAGAAGAAGACCACTTTGACCAGTTTCCCAACCAAGGCAAGATAATACTCTTGCAAAGTGCAAAGCTCACCATGAGCAAGGCATTACCCCATTTACTTTATGCTCATGATCCTATTTCCCAGTTTTACTCTACAAGTTTTATTTACTTTTGTTTTATCAAAGTACTTTTTGATTTATGAGTTACTAGATTAGTATGGAGTTAGTACAAGAGTATCAAACTTAGCCTAGAAGCAAAGCAAATACTTAGCACCCCTCACCCATAGTGGCTAGTGCTAAATTTAAGATGACTACTCTAGATGGGAACATGTGTTGATGAATTAATGATGGTTGAAAACCTTGGAATGATTAGTCATGTCCATTGAAAGTTTTTGAAGGTGAATATGACACTGAAGTTGACTTGGTGACTTTGGCTAAAAACTGATGATTGATTGGATGCGATACCTTTCCAATTTTTGAGTACCCCCACAATACCTGATTATGGGTAGGGCTTAGCTGGAAATTTATGTGTCTTAGTATGGGTTCCCTCTGAACACACATCATAGGGGTTATGCTTGAGGCTGCCTCCGTTGTTGAGAAATGATGTGAATTGAAGGTGAATTGTACGGCCAAGCCCTGTGCAGTTCCCGGGTTAACAGTTGGTTTTCACCGGGAGGCCAAGCTCATGGGGAGAGGTGCCTATACTAGGGTGTGTAAGTGAAAGGTTAACGGTTGATGATCCGCGTACTGAGTTACGATTATTCAGGGTTTTATCCCTGACGGATGTAATCAAATGTTGTGGCACAAGTGTGCGACCTCTGCAGAGTGTAGAACTATTCGAATAGCCGCGTCCGCGGATATGGACAATTGGAAAGGCCATTCTGTTCCCGTCATCAGAATTTATATCTTGGTGACTGGTGTTTTTGAACTTGAACTGTGACTTCGACTTTGATTCACAACAGAGTTGTGGGAATGACACTAATGTTCCCACTTGAGTTAGTTAGCACTTGAGGAGTTGTATACAAAAGTGTTTATGAAATAAAATTGGCTTTCTGCAAATAAACTTAGAGCTTAGATCACCTTCAATAGTAATGTAGTACTTACATCAGTATTAGATTGCGAGTACTTAAAGTACTCACGGCTTTGTCCCTGGCTATTCAAATGGCCAGACTATGAAGCCGAGCAGCAGTACGAGGAGGACGATCAGCAGGACGTCTACCACAACTAGGAGCTTCTAACGTCAAGCGTTGGCCTGTGGACTAGAGAGTCCTTGTATCTTACGCTTCCGCTATGAACTTGTGTTTGTTCGTTGATCTTTAGATCAACTATTTGTGTAATATGGATCATGTGATTCCAAGTTGTAAGACATTATGGTTTGTAATGAATGATGACTGTGATACTTAACTATTATGCCTCGCAACAACAATTTCCTGGGATTGCGATGTATGACATAATAGGCATCCGGACTTAAAAATCCGGGTGTTGACAAGTTGGTATCAGAGCCATTGTTTGACCTTAGGAGACCCTAGTTAGAAATGGACGTTCTGAAAAAAATTGAGTTTCAAAAAGGAATGAAGTATTTCTGAAAATTTTAATCTTAGTCTTCTCCTTGAGCTCTTTGGAAAAACAAGAAGTCATGCTCTTCCTTAGAAATATAACTAAAATTTTGCCACATTTGTTCACTTCTCTAACTTAATCCTTTACTTCACTTTCAGATGGAGCCCGTAAACACGAAGTTTTACCAGCTTGGGAATGGAGGAAGCTTGATCTTCGAGCACGACCTCAACGCCCTGTCCGACCACCTTGGTCGCCCGCACCCGGAGTTCCACGGATCGCAGATCGCGAACCAGCCAGGAGGCGAGCTGCAGTGGATCATCACCGCTGACTTGAGGGGCAAGATGGAGCCTCCCACTTCTGAGAGGATCCTCTTCTCCTTCATGGAGAGCAACTGGCTGGACGGACTTGCTCGCGGACTTCAGGAGGGACTCGCACGCCTGTGCGGGATGAGCGGGGAGGCACTCAAGCACCCTCGCTTTTCGCACCTTGCGAGGCGTAACTCTGCTGGAGAGCCCATGGACATGACCTCTCACCCGGAGCTGAAGCACCATGTGGAGCATCTCGACTTCATGCTGTACCACACTCAGCAGGATCTCGACCACTCCCGTGAGTACGCCAACCAGACTCACGCCCGCATCATCGAGCAAGGAGACGCCATCAAGATGCTCGCCAACGACCGCAGGACTCTCCGCCAGTAGCGCGCGAAGAAGGATGCCACTATCACCCGCCTCCGCGCGAAGATAGCCGCACTCGAGGCCACTGTCAAGGCCCAGGAGGAGCAGATGAAGAAGATGGAGGAAGATGGAGAAGACATTCAGGGAGGAAGCCACTACCTGAGTGACGACAACGACTTCGAGGAGGATGAGAACACCGAGGGGGAAGACTACGACTTCCTGGACGACGAGGATGATGACCACACCCCCATCGATGTTGATGAGGAGGAGGAGTAGTTCACTTATGCACTATCGTAGGTGTGAGTTGTATCCCGCCCCATGTATCGTAGCTTGGAGAAGAAGGGTTCTTAAAACCCTTAGTGTGCTAGCTTGTAATATGTGTTGTTTGTTATGAATGGATGTATGTTTGTGTCATCATGAAAAGGCTTCAAGTTTTAAGCTTTGAACTTAAACACAAAACAAGCCATAGAAATTTCCCTCTTTTCTCATGATCAATCTCAATACTCAGATGGCCCCTCCAACTCGCAACATGAACCAAGACGCTATGATGCAGATGTTGCAAGTTATGCTGGAAGATAGAGAAGCAGAAAGAGCTGAAAGGCAAGCCAACATTGCAGCACTTCAACAGCTTGTCAACAACAACCAAGGCCACCATGATCATCCAGGATCCAAGCTCAAGAACTTCCAGAATACCAACCCGCCAGTTTTCAGCCAGACTGAGGAACCACTGGATGCAGATGATTGGCTCCAAACTATGGAGAACAATCTAGAAGTAGCTGGAGTAGAAGAGAATGAGAAAGTACTGTTTGCAACGCACTACCTAGCAGGACCAGCAAGAGCTTGGTGGACAAGCACCCGTGCCATGAACGCAGGACAGTTCATGACTTGGACTGATTTCAAGCTCAAGTTCAGCAAGTACCATGTGCCCCCGGGTCTGATAAAGAAGATGAGGGATGAATTCCGTGAACTGAAGCAAGGCCGGATGTCCGTGGTGGAATACCGCGACAAGTTTCTCACACTGTCAAGGTACGCCCCGGATGAGACCGACACTACTGAGAAGAGGAAGGAAAGGTTCCTGAACGGACTGCATGATGAGATGCAGACTGTGTTAATCAACATCCCCTTTGCCGACCTCGAAGCCCTCGTTGACTCCGCCATCCAAATGGAAGGCAAACTGCACCAAGCCAGCGAGAACCGCAAGCGCCGCATGATGAATCAGAGTGGGCCTAGCAATGCCCCAAGGTATCGCCCCAACTCAGGCGGAGGTTTCAGAACCAACAAGCCCAATGCACAGATGTCACGTCCGGTTTATCAGAACCGGAGTGGAGGAAACCCCAGGCCAGGAGGCCACCACAACAACAGCAATTACAACACCAACAACAACTTCAACCGTGCTCCGCCGAGAGCCCCCAACAACAACAACAGCAACAACAACTCCAACACCGCACCAAGGACCGGGAGCAATGCAATCCCCGTCGCGAACAAGCAGGGCAAGACCACCATCACTTGCTATGAGTGTGGTGTAGTGGGGCATTACTCCAATGAGTGTCCCAAGAGGCTCGCCAAGCTCGCAGGCAACCCCGCACCACCTGCTCAGCAGCAACGCCGTGTCTCCACCGGCAAGAAGTTCGCCCCCAACAACCCGAACAACCGCGGAGGTCGCCTCTACCACATGAATGCTGAGGAAGCCCAGGAAGCACCTGACGTGGTGCTGGGTATGTTCTCTGTTAACTCAATACCAGCAAGAGTGTTGTTTGATTCTGGAGCATCGCATTCGTTCGTTACAGAAGATTTTGTGTGCACTAGTAAGATTCAACCAATCAGCTTGAAACATGTCATGGTAGTTCAAATACCTGGATCAACCACTAAAGCTAGAAAATTTTGCAAAGATGTACCCATCAGAATCCATGAAATAGACTTTTATGCAAACTTGATTGTTCTGGGAACAAAAGGATTGGAAGTAGTCCTGGGTATGGACTGGATGGCGAAACATCATGGATTGATAGACTGCGCCAAGAAGGCCATCACCATGACAAGTAGCACCGGAATAATAATAGAACACCTATCTGAAAAACTACCAAGAAAATTCACCTGCAATCAAAGTGTAGCAAAGCCAACTCTGGATCAAATCAGGGTCGTTTGTCGATACCCTGATGTGTTTCCGGATGATCTACCCGGTATGCCCCCGGATCGGGATATCGAGTTTATCATCGAGTTAATCCCTGGAACAGGACCTATAGCCCAGAGAGCCTATAGCATGAACCCCGCAGAACTGATGGAACTGAAGAAGCAACTGGATGATATGCTGTACAAAGGTCTGATTCGACCAAGTGCGTCGCCTTGGAGATCACCAGTTCTGTTTGTGGATAAAAAGGACGGTGCCACTCGTTTGGTTACGGATTATCGTAAGCTTAACGATGTCACCATCAAGAACAAATATCCTCTGCCAAAGATAGAAGACCTGTTTGACCAGCTGACCGGTGCCCAAGTATTCTCAAAGATTGATCTGAGGACAGGATACCATCAACTGAAGATCCGAGCAACAGATATTCCAAAGACTGCCTTTACCACCAGATATGGACTGTATGAGTACAATGTCATGTCCTTTGGACTGACCAATGCCCCCGCTTATTTCATGAACCTCATGAATAAGATCTTTATGGAATTCCTGGATAAGTTTGTCGTTGTCTTCATCGATGACATCCTTATCTACTCCAAATCAGAAGAAGAACATGAACAACATTTGGAAGTGGTTCTAGAAACCCTTAGGCAACATCAGTTGTACGCCAAGTTTAGCAAATGTGAGTTTTGGTTAAGAGAAGTGGGATTCCTAGGACACATCTTGTCTGCAGGAGGAATTGCGGTAGATCCCGCAAAAATCAAAACTGTTGAGGAATGGAAAGCCCCAACCACCCAGACGGAAGTCCGAGCGTTTCTAGGATTGGCGGGATATTACCGCCGATTCATTGAAGGATTTTCAAGCATCGCAAGACCAATGACTCAACTGCTGAAGAAGGACCGGAAATTTGACTGGAATGACAAATGTGAAGAAAGCTTTCAGCTACTCAAGCTCAGATTAACCACAGCCCCAATCTTGATCATGCCCGATGTCACCAAGCCCTTTGATGTCTATTGTGATGCATCCAAGACTGGACTTGGATGTGTGTTGATGCAAGAAGGCAAAGTAATATCTTACCTATCCAGGCAATTGAAGCAACATGAACAGAACTACCCAACTCATGACTTGGAGTTAGCAGCCGTAGTGTTAGCCCTGAAGGTTTGGCGTCATTACCTCATGGGAAATCGATGCGAGATATATTCTGATCACAAGAGCCTGAAGTACATTTTCACCCAGAAGGAGCTGAACATGAGACAGCGCAGATGGATAGAACTAATCAAGGATTACGACATGGAAATCCACTACCACCCCGGCAAGGCCAATGTGGTAGCGGATGCCTTGAGCAGACTGCCGTGTCAGTTGAACTCCATGATCGCGATAGAGCAACCAAGCCTGTACCAAGAGTTTGAACAATTCAGACTAGAGCTAGTGAGCGAAGGATTCCTCGCCAGCATTGAACTCCAACCCACTTTGATGAGCCAGATAAAAGAAGCCCAGAAGGGAAATGCCAGCATTGACGGAATAAAGAGTCAGATAGCTGCAGGAAAGGCACCAGGATTCACCGTAGACGAAGCCGGAGTTCTTTGGTACAAAGAACGTCTCTGCGTACCATCGGACTCTGAACTAAAACAAGTCATTCTGCAAGAAGCCCATGACACCCTTTATTCAATCCACCCCGGAGGTACCAAGATGTACCAAGACCTGAAGGAACAATTCTGGTGGCACGGAATGAAGCGAGAGATAGGAAGTTACATCGCCAAGTGTGATATCTGTCAGCGAGTCAAAGCAGAACATCAACGACCCGCCGGACTGTTGCAACCCTTACAGATTCCTGAGTGGAAATGGGATTCTGTCGGTATGGACTTTATCACAGGATTGCCCAAATCTAGCCGAGGAAATGACTCCATTTGGGTAGTCATCGATAGGTTAACCAAGGTTGCACATTTCATCCCTGTCAAGACCACATACCAAGGCCCAAAGCTAGCTGAGTTATACATGTCCAGAATAGTCAGCCTGCACGGAACACCGAAGTCAATTGTGTCAGATAGAGGATCACAATTCACCTCAAGATTCTGGCAGAAAGTGCATGAAGGACTAGGAACCCGACTGAATTTCAGCACCGCATACCACCCACAGACTGATGGACAGACCGAGAGAGTCAACCAGATATTGGAAGATATGTTGAGAGCCTGTGTGCTAGAGTACGGATCCAAATGGGAAGACTGCCTACCATATGCAGAATTCTCCTACAACAATAGCTATCAAGCCAGCTTACAGATGGCCCCCTTTGAAGCCCTGTACGGAAGGAAATGCCGTACCCCTCTGAACTGGTCAGAAGTCGGAGATAGTCAAGTCTTCGGCCCCGATGTTCTCCGCGAAGCTGAAGAAAAGGTGCACAAGATCCGTGAGTACCTCAAGACCGCCCAGTCAAGACAGAAGAGCTACGCCGACAAGAGACGCCGAGAGATGACATTCGAGATCGGAGATTTTGTGTATCTCAAAGTCTCACCCCTCAAAGGAATGCAGAGATTCCAACTCAAAGGAAAGCTCGCCCCCAGATATGTCGGACCATTCAAGATTCTGGATCGCCGAGGAGAAGTCTCATATCAGTTGGAACTACCGGAAGAGATGTCCGCCGTACACAATGTGTTCCACATCTCACTGCTTCGGAAGTGCCTAGAAGTGCCTGAGAAGACCGAAGTATTTAAGAACATCGACCACAGAGCCATTGATATCAACAAGGACCTAACCTACCGCGAAGTGCCTATTCGCATCCTTGAAGAAGCATTCAGGACCACCCGCACCAGAAGTATCAAGTTCCTGAAAATACAATGGAGTAATCACACCGAAGAAAAAGCAACCTGGGAACGTGGGGAGGACATGAAGAAGGAATACCCAGATCTCTTTAGTACCTAGTTTTCTCTAGATCTCGGGACGAGATCTTTTGTAAGGGGGAAGGGTTTGTAACATCCCCAAATTTCAATAAAATGAACAAGAGAGAATTCAAGAATCCAAAAATCAGGGTTAACAAAAACTTTTCTCATCATATAGGTTTATGCATATAGATCACCTTGTTAATTATTTTGAGTGTGCAATTGCCATGATGTTTGCTTATGTGTTCTCCCTCACTCTAAAACCCTAGCACTGATCCCTTGATCACCCTTAGCCAATTAAAATTGAAATATAAAAGAAATCCCAAAAATCCATTGCACTCTCACATAAGGCCTATGCCATTTTTGCAAATACTTAATCTAGGCCAATTTGGTTTGCACCCTTACTTGTAAATGGTTACTAAACACTTATTAACACCTTTGGAATCAAGCCCACTCTTTTCAAACCAAAATCAAACTCAAATTCCAAGTCACATGCAATATGGTCACTTATGCCATTTATAGTCTGAGGGCCACTTTGAGCCCCTGGTTCCTTTCTTTCCACTTCTAAACTTTGTCAAACCTTTTCACCTCATCCAAGACAACATCAAGCACTACAACTTTGCCCGAAACCACCACCCCAAATCCATCACCAATTTCAAATGGGAAGCAAGCAAAGTTGGAACCTTCTCACAAATACAAGATCATATGCAAAATGTGATTTTGCATCTCAATCTCTTTTTGACCACCACCACCACCAAAATGCTCCATTTATTATTTGATTACAACCCCCCAAAAAGAATTTCAAATTTCAAAACTTTTTCTCTTGCGGGCATTCTGTCGAACACCTTGCAGGCAGGGTATCAATTTGAGCCCATACCTCATTTTCTACTTGGACTTGGTCCAATCTTGCTCTCTCTGCACCCTGGAGTCTCCCTCTCACCTCACCACACCATCACCACCACTTGCATTGGCCAGGGTTGGATTAAATCAACTCAAACATGCCATGCCGTGGCATGGCATGGCCATTTCATGCCATCTCCTCACCTGGTCAATTCCAACGTGCCACACCGTGTCAAATCTCTCCCTCTCACTCCCCTGATGCTGCCCAGCCACTGCCCCGACGAAGCCAGGCACCAGGGACGTCAGCACACGCGCGCCCAGTGGCGCCCAGAACACGTCCATGCCGCGCCAGAGCGCGCCTGGCGCCGACCCTGGACGCCCAGAGCGTGACGACGCCCCGCGCCTCTGCGTCACCTCCGCCCTCCCTCTCAGCGCCAGTAGATGCGCAACGGCACACTGCACCGCCTGGACACGCGCACGAGGCCGCGGGAACGCCGCAGACGACGACCGCGTCCACGCCCTTCCGCCATGACCTGCAAGCTTCCGTCAAGATCACCGCCGCTGTAGACCCTCGCCTTCACCGCCAGCACGCGCATCAGCTTCTGCAGGGCACCAGTAACACGCCGCGCCCATGCCTTGCCTCTTCGACGCCCTGGAACGGCGACGACGACGACGACCCTAGCCGGGCGCCACAGCCACCTCTCGCCACTATAAAAGGAGGACTCCTCCGTCCAAACTGAGCACGCCAATCGCCTCCCCTCATCCTCAGAACTCCCCCCGCCACCTCAATTTCATAGATACGCCGCCGGAGACCGCCAATCGCAAGATCGACGCCGCCGCCAGTACCCGGAGGCCGTCGGAGCAGGAGGCCGCCATTGGAGACGCCGCTGCTTCCATCTGCTTCGCCGTCGTCGACAACGTTGCTGTGCACCTCGCCCTCGACCGCCGGAGCTCCGACGAGCTCGCCGACCCCCTGCCGCCGCCGCGGTGAGTTCCCCCTCTCGCCGGAGACGAAGGCCATCCTCGATCGTCCGATCCAACTCTAATCCTACGGTCCACCTCCCCCGTACCGTTTCGGTGTTTTAAAACACACTGACGTGTGGTCCCCACACTGTCGAGCGGCCCGCTGCGCTGGACGCAGATCGGGCCGGCCCAAGTTCTTTTCCCGCGCAAGCCCACCCTTTTGAATTCAAATTTGGAAATTAGGGAAAATACCTTAATCTGTTGCAAACTTTGAATTTCAATAGTGACAAATCTACTCGGCCAATTTTTGCAAACTTGATATTTCTGGAAACCTTAGGAATTTATCTACACAATGCCACTGGATAGAACCCTAGATCTTTTGTAGAAATAAAATGACAAAATAAACAAGGCAGGGACTTTTCTGCCTAATAATAATTCTTAAAAATCAACCATAAATGCTTTTCAGTTAATTCCACCTCCAATAATTCACTTTTCACTTATACAAATTGTTTCTCCAAAAATATGCCATGCTTACTTTGAATGATCATGGCTTAGTTGTTTTAAATGCCTTTATGGCTATTTCTAGCCAAAGGTATTGTCCAAAACTATTAAGAAATCTCATGTGGGAGTTTTCCTCATTTAAATCTTATCACCACCAATTCCAAATGAAGTGGAGACTCTGGTTATATAGGTCCCATAGGAATTGTTGGTGATTTAAATCTTTGTTATGCTAGAATTAAATGGTATGAGGTGCTCACCTCATTTAAATCATTTTCTCAAAATGATAAGTGTGAAGAGGTTGACTTGGGTCAACCTAGGTCACATATTATGCATGAGAGAAATTAAATCTTAATAAGATAATGAGAGGAAATTATTTCTCTGAATAATTCAAAGTAACATTTAAGTTTAGTATGAGAGGAATTTATTTTTCTTAAATAATAAGAAAAACACATCCACCAACTTATTAGTCAAAGGTGATGCTAGTTTAAGTGTGTGACCCATGTTTGTGCATAGTTTAGTAGATTAGTTTGGTGTGATGATTGTGTACCCGTATTCGTATTTTAGACGCTAGTACCGAGGAGTACCAGGAGGAGGAGGAGGTCTACTTCCAAGAAGAAGAAGACCACTTTGACCAGTTTCCCAACCAAGGCAAGATAATACTCTTGCAAAGTGCAAAGCTCACCATGAGCAAGGCATTACCCCATTTACTTTATGCTCATGATCCTATTTCCCAGTTTTACTCTACAAGTTTTATTTACTTTTGTTTTATCAAAGTACTTTTTGATTTATGAGTTACTAGATTAGTATGGAGTTAGTACAAGAGTATCAAACTTAGCCTAGAAGCAAAGCAAATACTTAGCACCCCTCACCCATAGTGGCTAGTGCTAAATTTAAGATGACTACTCTAGATGGGAACATGTGTTGATGAATTAATGATGGTTGAAAACCTTGGAATGATTAGTCATGTCCATTGAAAGTTTTTGAAGGTGAATATGACACTGAAGTTGACTTGGTGACTTTGGCTAAAAACTGATGATTGATTGGATGCGATACCTTTCCAATTTTTGAGTACCCCCACAATACCTGATTATGGGTAGGGCTTAGCTGGAAATTTATGTGTCTTAGTATGGGTTCCCTCTGAACACACATCATAGGGGTTATGCTTGAGGCTGCCTCCGTTGTTGAGAAATGATGTGAATTGAAGGTGAATTGTACGGCCAAGCCCTGTGCGATTCCGGGTTAACAGTTGGTTTTCACCGGGAGGCCAAGCTCATGGGGAGAGGTGCCTATACTAGGGTGTGTAAGTGAAAGGTTAACGGTTGATGATCCGCGTACTGAGTTACGATTATTCAGGGTTTTATCCCTGACGGATGTAATCAAATGTTGTGGCACAAGTGTGCGACCTCTGCAGAGTGTAGAACTATTCGAATAGCCGCGTCCGCGGATATGGACAATTGGAAAGGCCATTCTGTTCCCGTCATCAGAATTTATATCTTGGTGACTGGTGTTTTTGAACTTGAACTGTGACTTCGACTTTGATTCACAACAGAGTTGTGGGAATGACACTAATGTTCCCACTTGAGTTAGTTAGCACTTGAGGAGTTGTATACAAAAGTGTTTATGAAATAAAATTGGCTTTCTGCAAATAAACTTAGAGCTTAGATCACCTTCAATAGTAATGTAGTACTTACATCAGTATTAGATTGCGAGTACTTAAAGTACTCACGGCTTTGTCCCTGGCTATTCAAATGGCCAGACTATGAAGCCGAGCAGCAGTACGAGGAGGACGATCAGCAGGACGTCTACCACAACTAGGAGCTTCTAACGTCAAGCGTTGGCCTGTGGACTAGAGAGTCCTTGTATCTTACGCTTCCGCTATGAACTTGTGTTTGTTCGTTGATCTTTAGATCAACTATTTGTGTAATATGGATCATGTGATTCCAAGTTGTAAGACATTATGGTTTGTAATGAATGATGACTGTGATACTTAACTATTATGCCTCGCAACAACAATTTCCTGGGATTGCGATGTATGACATAATAGGCATCCGGACTTAAAAATCCGGGTGTTGACAACCGGGGCCTGATGGGTGGCCGGTAATCTTCTTCAAGAAGTTCTGGGCTCTATCTAAACCCCACATCCTCGCAATCCTAAATGGCTTCGCCTAGGAGCGCGTTGACATCGCGAGGCTCAACTTTGGAGTCCTTTCGTTGATTCCTAAAGTCCAGGGAGCGGATGATATTCGGCAGTTCCGACCTATTGCTCTCATTAATGTGATCTTTAAGTTCATCGCCAAAGCCTATGCGATCCGTGTTTCCCCTATTGCTCACCGCGTCATCAGTCGCGCGCAATCCGCCTTTATTAAGGGCCGGCACATCCTTGAGGGGATCGTATCCCTTCAGGAGATCATCCACGAGACCAAGTCTAGGAAACTCAGGGGAGTTTTCCTTAAACTTGACTTCGAGAAGGCGTTTGATCGTGTCAACTGGCAGTTCCTTCGCGAAGTCCTTCACAGGAAAGGCTTTGACCCGGGGTGGGTCCACCGCGCCATGAGTCTGGTCTCGGGGGGCCAGACGGCAATCACGGTCAATGGGGAAGTCGGGAATTACTTCCGTAATGGCCGCGGCGTCCGCCAGGGGGACCCTCTCCCCCTCTCCTCTTTGACTTTGCGGTTGAGGCCCTGGCTGCCATCCTCCAGGCAGCCTCGAGGGCTGGGCACGTTGCAGGGCTGGTTCCGCACCTTGTGGAAGGGGGAATCACCCACCTGCAATATGCCGATGATACGATCATCATGCTCCAACCTGATGCGCTTGGACTTGCGAATCTCAAGTTCCTCCTTCTCTGTTTTGAGAACATGTCCGGCCTTCGCATTAACTTCCACAAGATTGAGGTCATGGTATTGGGGTCCACTGACCAAGAGCAGGAAACGATCGCCAACTTGCTTAACTGCAAGAAGGGCACATTCCCTTTCACCTACTTGGGGCTACCCATTAGTGATCGCGCCGTTAAGGCTTCGGACTGGGGTCCTCTTACCACTCGGGTGGGGCGGAGAGCGGACCCATGGATGGGGAAATTCATGTCTTCCGCGACTCGCTTGACCCTCATCAACGCTTGCCTCTCCAACCTTCCTCTTCACGCTATGGGGGTGTACCTCTTGGGAGAGGGCGTCCATGCTGTCTTTAGGAAACACCGGGCCAGATTTTTCTGGGAAGCCAATGGCCCGAGGCGCAAGTACCACTGGGTCAGATGGGATGCGCTCTGCAAACCCAAGTCCTTGGGGGGACTGGGCATCATCGACACCAGGCTCATGAACATCTGTCTCATGACCAAATGGATTTGGAAGCTCTATGCTGGGGAGCAAGGGCTTTGGGCTGAGATCCTCAGGAATAAGTATCTAAGATCGAGGGATCTCCTGGTGGACTCCCACCAGTCGGGCTCTCAATTTTGGAACGCCATCCAAAGAATTAAATCGGTGTTTCGCCTGGGAGCGAGACACCAGGTGCGTAGTGGATCCTCCACTCTATTCTGGAGTGACTGGTGGCAAGGGTCGGGACCCTTATGCTCCCGGTTTCCCGCGCTCTTCTCCATCGCCGCGGACCCACAGATCACGGTGTCCAGATGCTTTAGGGCGATGGGTGGGACCCCAGCCTTTCGCCAAAGCCTGGGATCCCCTGCCCGTAATGAGCTTGCGCTCCTTTTGACGGAGATTGCTGGGACGCAACTCTCTGATGGCCCAGACATCATCTCCTGGGCCCTGGAACCCTCGGGCAAGTTCTCGGTCAAATCCTTATATAGGAAGCTCTGCCAGGGGACGCCGCGTAAGCACTTCAGTGACATCTGGAAAATCGCGGTGCCCATGAAAATCCGCATCTTTATTTGGCAACTCCTTCGGAAACGACTACCCTCGAATGATAACATCCACCGGAGAAGGGGCCCATCGTCGGGGCGATGTGCCCTTTGCTCGGATTGGGAAGACACCACCCACATCTTCTTCCTCTGCCCGCTGGCAAGATTCATGTGGAGTGCAGTTCGGGAACTGCTTGGTTGTGCCTGGAACCCTACCTGTTTTGTGGAGCTCTATAGGCTTCTGGATGACCTCTCAGGCCAAACGAAACGGGTTCTTTGGATGTGCTGTACGGCCCTATGCTGGGGGCTTTGGAACATTAGAAACAAGTTTACTATTGAGGGGATTTTTCCTTCGCAGCCCGCTGACGCCTTATATAAAATGTTGATGTACCTACAGGTGTGGAAGCCAGTGGCTAGGCGGCAGGACCGCGAGGCGTTGGAGTTGGCGATCGGGAGACTCCGCTCTCTCCACGCCAACATCCGGGACCGTTCGGCGTGAGGATCTACGTCGGCGGACCGAGTCGAGCTAGTTTTTTTTCCTTTTTCCACCTTATGATATCCCGTGCGTCGGACTAGTTCAGTGTGCATCTCCGAGAGGCTCGTTGGGGCGACCCCTTTCGTTGATGCTATGGATGCTTTGCTCGGTTAGGAGCATGTATGGATTGTTCGTGTTGTCTGTCTGTCTTGTGTACTCTGCCGTTGTGGCTTCATTAATTTAAAGCCGGGCTCACCTTGAGCCTTCCGTCTAAAAAAAATGCCACCGGATGATTCATGCTCTGTCTGGTGGAATTCCTATTCAATTTTGATGTATTCTTATGAAGCGCCGATTGCTCCGAAACCCTCATATATGTGGTGATGAACATGGAGAGTAATTTTGTATTACACATTGTCCTAAGTAACACTAATAAATAGTCATCAAAAAGTAAAACTAATTAAAAAAATATAAGTATTAGATGAAATAAAATAGAAAGAAAAATAAATAAAATGAATGGTGGCGCACGGCAAAGAAAGAATCGCACGGCAAAGGAGCCTTTGCCGTGCATCTTGTCTGGCCGCATGGCAAAGGGAGTGCCACGGCAACGTCCAGACCCGTCCCTTTGCCGTGCAGCTTTTCTTTGCCGTGCGGCGTGCAGGATCTTTACCGTGATGCTTTTCTTTGCCGTGCGTCCTGCTTAGGCTTTCACGTGCAGGCAATCTTTGCCGTGCGCCACTGCGGAGTATGCCGTGCGGTTATTCGTTGCCGTGCGCTACTCTAAATCGTTGCCATGCGATTTGTCTTTGCCGTGCGTGCTGCTTGCTCCGCACGGCAAAGAAATCTTTGGCGTGCAGCGGCTCACGGCAATGATTGCCTGCACGGCTACAGCAATTTTTCCCGTAGTGGCTGCAGGTGGCGCAGACCTAGTTCAGTGCATGCACTTTGCTGCCTCTGATGCATTTTCTTCATCTACGTCTCACAAGTTCATTGTCCAACACAGACGTATCTCGAGTGCTTTGCTTGAATCATTATCATTATTAGCTTGCTACACATTTTTTTGAGTTCTCGTGTAGTAGTATATGATGTTCACACAACTCCCATCAGTCGGTCAAATGGACGGTAAAACAACATTCTCCAAACACTTCACAGTTTTTGTCGAAACACAAGTACTGTAATATCACAAAACTGCAGTATTCCTCCACCGTGAACTGAAATACTTTAGTTTTGCAATACTTCAGTTTTGGAAAAACTTAGTTGCCAAACTAAGCCTTAGTTGTCGCCCGAAGTGTAATTTCTATGTTGATACTATATTTTTGAAACTGAAACCATTGATCTGGGTGACTCGGACATCATCACCACCGCTCCTGGCACCACCCAGTAAAGAGGAGGGTCTTACCTATTTTAGTCTAAGATAAGATGAGATGTAGTGTGGAGCTGGCAAACACCGTTGAAACTACCTATGATTGTTTTGTAACACATCCCAATGGTTTTGTTTTATGAGATGTTTTTAAATAATCTATGGAGCAGTGAAATCTTGTCTCTTTGATGCGCCCATTTGACGGTTAGTTGTTCACATGTTTGTCACTTATAAGATAGTGAAATCGGCCCAATTAATGTTCTCCATCAGCAACTTTTCCTTGCAGAAGCAGATTTGAAGAAAAACTAAGTTACAATGCAATATGACAAGGTGATTAGGTTTCCTATCTGACTGTAGATTTCCCTATAATTCCATCTCGGCCTCGCCGCATCAGCCGTTTTGTACACAGAACCTGTCCAAGGCACCGGGAAGAAACAAAACCGTCTGGACTCTGGACGGGACGCGATGTCCACGCCACAGCCAGCGGGAGCTGCTGCTATGAGGCAAGTTAAGAAGGAATAATTGTCCACTCCGTTTTTTTTTTTCTAAACCATCCATCTGGATCACGTTCCGCGTTACCTTCCAAGGTACTATGCGTACATAAACAACCACCGAGACCTCCACGCACGCACGGATCAATCCGAGGTGCCGCCACAATGTCTGCCATTACGGGACAGCCAGCGCCTAAGCGACTCGCTGGAGCGACCAGCAAGATTGCATCCACAGAGGGCGCTGCTGCCATCGCCGTGTCGTCAACGGACATTATCTTCGAGATCCTCTCCAGGCTGCCGGTGAAAACCCTGTGCCGGTTCAGGTGCGCGTCCAAGCAGTGGCACGCTCTCATCTCAGATCCGATCTTTCAGACCACCCATGATTCCCGCATCGAGCCGCTCCTCGTCGGGCGCGACGGCGCGTCTCTACGGCTGATGGACATGGAGGGCAACGTAGTGCGGACGATGGACGGCGTAGATCCTTGGTGGATGCTCTACTGTAGCGTTGACGGCCATGCCTGCGTTGCTAACGGACAGTCTCCCGACCCTCAGGTTATCGATCTAGCAACCGGGAAGATGCTCCTTCCCGGCCCCAACCTACCCGAGACACCGCATTATTATTACGGCTACTCAGTCTATACCTATGGCTTTGGCTGCACCGCTTTGTCTCACGTATACAAGGTGCTCCGCTACATGAGAGGTCGTTTCTTTCAACCTTGCCATGTGCTCACGTTAGGAGATGGTGCCGGATGGAGGCAAACACAATCACCCCCAACCCTAGTCCCTCTATCCTATAACCAGAGGTCAGTGGCGATTAACGGTGTCCTACACTTCTTCGTGTTGGGGGGGGGGGGGGGGGGGAATATCATACTCTGCTATGACCTAGATAGCGAGGTGTGGAACAAGAAGATAGATGGTCCGTCGGAAGCCATCATGCGCGATCCCTCGGTGAAGACGAGGAATGCAAGTATGGCTGAGCTCAACGGGGCCTTGTGCATGGTTCAAACAAAGGTGCACACATCTGGCCATTATTGCACAGACATGTGGCTACTGACTGATTCTGACAACACGTGGTCCAAGACATACACAATTTGGATGGCCACAACCGTTGATCTTGTGAAGCCTTTGAGGATGATGCCTGAGGGTGGAAAGCTACTCTTCTACTACATGAAGGGCAACTCAACCCCGATCATACAAATATTCGATCCCCGTGACCAAACATGCACGAACATGATGGGGACAACGACCGGCTTAACTGGAACAATTGTTCTTTGCAACTTACGCTTGGGTCGCTTTGTGTCGGTGTAGCTGTGAACATACATTTTTTCTTTCCGAAAATAGGCACTTTATTACTTAACGCAATAGATCCGGTCTCTGCATAACTAAGATGCACACAATCGCACAAATATCTGTTACAAAAACCACAGGTGCAAATTAGATCTCCTCCCTTGCTCGGGTAGCTCCGGTGGTGCGGCTGCTGCTTTGCTGGCATACATTGAGTGGTTTTGTAACATACTTTTGCTTTAATGCTCAAGACCAGAATAGTTTCCAATCTTTATTTATTGATGATGGATTGCTGAGCCTCTTTTTGACGGAAGAGTTGAACTCTGCATTCAAACGTCTCATAATGATGTATATGCACTATTTGGTCTGCGATGTGAATGCCCACCAAATAGGACTATATGAGAGATCATGCCAAAACAATTCATGAGTCACACAATAAGAAATGGATGGGGTATTATTTAAAATTGATTTTGAGAAGGCTTATGATAAGGTCAAATGGTCTTTTTTACAACAAACGCTGAGAATGAAGGGTTTTGCTCCGGAGTGGAGTAGAATTGTTCAGCAGTTTGTTCAAGGGGGAAGTGTGGGGGTCAAGGTTAATGATGACATTGGTCATTATTTTTAAACCAAAAAAGGGTTATGCCAAGGGGATCCTGTATCACCAATGCTTTTTAATATTGTAGTGGCCATGCTTGCCATCCTAATTCAGCGCGCTAAAGAAGATGGTCAAGTAGGAGGACCTATTCCTCATCTTGTTGTGGTATCTCTATAATACAATATGCTGATGATACGATCCTATTTTTTGAACATGATTTACAAAAGGTAGTCAATATGAAATTAATTTTATGCCTGTTTGAAGAGCTTTCGAGTCTGAAAATTAATTTTCATAAAAGTGAGATTTTTTGTTTTGGAAAGGCCAAGGATGAGGAGGACTAGTATAGACAGATCTTTGGATGTGACGCTGGGGCACTCGCCTTTAGATACTTGGGTATTCCGATTCATTATAGAAAGCTCAGGAATTCTGATTGGTATCCGGTGAAAACCCGATTTGAGAGCAAGTTGGGATGCTGGAAAGGGAAATTATTATCCTATGGTGATAGGTTAGTCCTTATCAATTCAGTCTTAACTAGCTTACCAATGTTTATGCTATCTTTCCTACAATACCCATTGGGGTAAGGAAATGTTTGCACTTTTATAGATCAAGATTTTTTTGGCAATCTGATGAACAAAAAAAGAAATATAGACTCACGAAAGGAAACATTGTATGTAGACCTAAAGATCAAGTGGGATTAGGTATTGAGATTCTCGAAATCAAGAACATATGATTATTAAGTAAATGGCTTTTTAAACTTCTTAATGATGACGGGGTGTGGCAAGAATTGCTACAGGCTAAATACTTAATACATAAGACTCTATCCGAGGTCCAAAGTAAGCCTACTGACTCTCCCTTTTGGAAGGGATTGATGGGGGTTAAAGATGATTTCATTTCTAGGGGTTTCTTTAAAGTGGGTAATGGAAAAGGCACGCCTTTCTAGAAAGATATATGGCTAGGAAAAGTTTCATTAGCGCAGCAATATTCTTCTTTATATAATATTGTGCATCAGAAAAATGTAACAGTAGCTCATGTGTTAGCCAAAACCCCTCTAAATATTAGTTTTCGGCGGGTTTTGAATGGTAATAAATGGACTTCATGTTTACTTTTGTGTCGCAAATTAATGACGGTAAATTTGAATGAAGAAAAAGATCGTTTTGTTTGGAACCTCTCATCAAATGGTTTGTTTACGGTTAAGTCTATGTATGAGGATATTATGAGTGATCATACCCCTTTTTTCGAAAGTATCTCTGGAAGGTTAAAATTCCTCTCAAGATAAAGATTTTCATGTGGTTTCTGAGTAATAGAGTTTTGTAAACTAAGGATAATTTAGCTAAAAGACAATGGAATGGGTGCACGAAATGTGTTTTCTGTGGAGATGAGGAAACTATTCAACACCTTTTGATTAAGTGTCCTCTAGCTAAGATTCTTTGGCGCATAGTAAATTTCACATATGATCTTCCACCTCCAACCAATATTACTAATATGTTTGGTAATTGGTTGAATGGATTAGATAGGCAATCTAAGTCTTTTATCCGTATTGGGGTATCTGCCTTGTGTTGATCTATATGGAGGGTCAGAAATGATATTATTTTTAACAAAAAATAATCTTTTCACTTCTTGCAGGTTATCCATATGGTGTCTCATTGGGTCCAGCTTTGGGCTCTCCTGTCGCCGAAGGGACAGCGGGATGTTATGGTTTCTGGATGCACATGGCTCCAGATGGTCGCTCAGGATATTTGGTTCCAGGCTGGATGGTGTCATACTAGGAGACTACTTTGAAGTGTGCTCAGAGTAGTATATGCTTTTTTCGATGTTTGATTTTTGTATGAATCTTTGGCCATGCTTGTTTTGTAATACAATACTGAACTTGAATCCTTTTAATAAATAGCCGTGTGCATCATCATGATGCAGAAGCCGGGGCGTCATCCCCATTTCGAAAAAAATTAACCTGTAAGATATAGAGAATTCGTAGATTTCCTTGGGTGAAAAGGAAATATCGATAGAGCGTTGGAGCTCGGTAGCTACGATTATTCTCACGCTTCTGAGAAATTGGCATTGACATTTCTCGGTGAGAAAGAGAAAAGACAGTGAGACATATATGAATTTGTTTGTTTTCCATGCGCAATACTCCACTAGTAGAAACAAGGGCTTTTATCCTGTCCTCGAAAAAGCTTTTGCACCGGATTTGGCACGAACTGCTGCTAAAGGGGTCATTAGCACCGGTTCGTGCGGTCTGAACGTCCAGGGGGCATTAGCACCGGTTCGTGTGGGACCTTTAGCACCGGTTCGTAACAGGGTTGGCGTCAGCCGCGAACCCTTTTGCACCGGTTCGTGTTACGAACCGGTGCTAAAAGTCTACCCTTTAGCACCGGTTCGTAACACGAACCGGTGCAAAAGGTTTTTCTCCTCCCCACGCACCTCCACCCCCCCCCCCCCCTTGGATTGCCTTTTTTAACACTGTAAAATAGAAAAGAAAAAATTCAAAAAATAAAATCTTTTGAGATTCCTGTATGTTACACAACCTACTATTAGGGAAAATTAACAAATTTCAATTTCAATTTTTTTTTCAAAAAAAGTTTGAAGAAAACCGCATTAACTTTTGCATACAACGTCGAAAAAAAGCGTATAATATATCAAAATGATCGTGGGAAGAAGTTACATCCGAATTCACCCGGGTTTACCCGGTTAGCCAATTTTTAGATTCTCAAAATTCCAAATGAAAATATGAAAGCAGGAAGATTTTTGTTTTTTCTAGAAATTTAGGATTTTATTTATTTATTTATTTTTCAATATTAAAATTAATAACTGAATCCTGCATAAAGATTACACTCTGAAAATTATAATTTTTTCAAAATTTCAGGTTTTAGGTTTGGCAAAACAATTTAAAAAATTGAAAATAATTAAAAATAATACAAATTATAAAGTTAATGTTTATTTATTTAGTCTAGATTATTATTATATCATTACTTTTGTTTATTAAAAGAATTATTTGAAATTCGAACAATAAAGAAATATGACATCTACCGATATGTTAATAGGATTGATATGATACTACTATCACATACATGCGCGCGAAGCACTTGGATACGGGATGAAAAGGAACTTGGAAGTTAAGTGTGCTAGTGCTAGAGTAGTGGGAGGATGGGTGACCGAGCAGGAAGTCTAAGCACGAGTAAGTAATTAGACTAGAGATAATGGTAGTTAGATACTAAACTTGTGAAATAACTAAAATAATAGAAATTCTGAAAAAAAGGAAAAAAGAGGGAGTGAAAAATAATTCGAAAAAAAATTACGGTAGCGGGGTTCTACCGCGGCAGCGTTTTGGGACATTTTCCTGCCGCGGCAGACCCTTTAGCACCACGTGGTGCCCCTTTAGCTAAAGGTACTCTCGCTCGGGCGCCCGACAGCCGCCACGTGGTGCCCCTTTAGCACCGGTTCGCAATTGAACCGGTGCAAAAGGGGGGGCCTTTTGCACCGGATGCTTTGCACCGGTTGGGCATCCGGTGCATATGGCCCTTAGGGCATCTCCAACGGGGCGACCCAAACCGCGCCCGCGCGTCCGGATGGGTCGAGCCGGACAAAAACGCGGCCCAGCGCGCGGACCCATCCCTAAAACGGATGGCCACGGCATCCGGGACGACCCAAAACCGGCCCAAATCTGGGGCGAGTTTGCGTGGCCGTGGACGCCGAATGCTGGTCGCTCGCGTCCACCCCTTGTCCGCCCCTGGCCCGCCTGTCTGTCTCCCAAAACAGAAACACTCCACTCCACTCCCAAAACCTAGAGATGGCCGACGAAGCGACTGCCGCCGCCACCGCCTGCACCGCCACCATCGGAGACGAGGCACTGCTCGAGGACGTTGCCGCTCCTCCCGTGTCGGAGGCTCCTGAACTAGACGCTCCGGTGGTGGTGGAGGCCGGGCAGGCAACGAAGAAGGTGAAGCCCGACCTCACCGCGGAGCAGAGGAAGATCGAGAGCAAGAAGCGGGGTGAGCGCCGTAGGGCGCTCGAGCAACGGAAGAGGGATGTCGCTGCCGCGGAGGAGCGGCAGCGGGCGGCGGAGCAGCTCCTCCAACTCAAGACGGAGGCGAAGGCGAACGTCATGCAAGAGCATGCCATGCTCTTTTACGGCCACGCAGCGCTCGCTCAGCACTTGATCCTCCCGGGTGCCGGCACGGCCTCGGGGGGGGGGGGGGGGGGGGGGGAGCTCGGCCTCGTCCGTGACCCGGCCCCTTCCTCCAAGGTCGACATCCTGATACGTCTCCGACGTATCGATAATTTCTTATGTTCCATGCCACATTATTGATGATATCTACATGTTTTATGCATACTTTATGTCATATTTATGCATTTTCCGGCACTAACCTATTAACGAGATGCCGAAGAGCCAGTTGCTGTTTTCTGCTGTTTTTGGTTTCAGAAATCCTAGTAAGGAAATATTCTCGAAATTGGACGAAATCAACGCCCAGGGGCCTATTTTCACACGAAGCTTCCAGAAGACCGGAGAGCTGACGAAGTGGGGCCACGAGGCGGCGCCACGCTAGGGCGGCGCGGCCCAAGCCCTGGCCACGCCGACCTACTATGTGGGCCCCTCGTGACGCCCCTTGACCTGCCCTTCCGCCTACAAATAGCCTTCGTCGCGAAACCCCCAGTACCGAGAGCCACGATACGGAAAACCTTCCAGAGACGCCGCCGCCGCCAATCCCATCTCGGGGGATTCAGGAGATCGCCTCCGGCACCCTGCCGGCGAGGGGATTCATCTCCCGGAGGACTCTACACCGCCATGGTCGCCTCCGGAGTGATGAGTGAGTAGTTCACCCCTGGACTATGGGTCCATAGCAGTAGCTAGATGGTTGTCTTCTCCTTATGTGCTTCATTGTCGGTTCTTGTGAGCTGCCTAACATGATCAAGATCATCTATCTGTAATGCTATATGTTGTGTTTGTTGGGATCCGATGGATAGAGAATACTATGTTATGTTGATTATCAATCTATGTGTTGTTTATGATCTTGCATGCTCTCCGTTACTAGTAGATGCTTTGGCCAAGTTGATGCTTGTAACTCCAAGAGGGAGTATTTATGCTCGATAGTGGGTTCATGTCTCCGTGAATCTGGGGGAGTGATAGAAACCTCTAAGGTTATGGATGTGCTGTTGCCACTAGGGATAAAACATTGATGCTATGTCCGAGGATGTAGTTATTGATTACATTACGCACCATACTTAATGCAATTGTCTGTTGTTTGCAACTTAATACTGGAAGAGGTTCGGATGATAACCTGAAGGTGGACTTTTTAGGCATAGATGCATGCTGGATAGCGGTCTATGTACTTTGTCGTAATGCTTAATTAAATCTCACAATACTCATCATATCATGTATGTGCATGGTCATGCCCTCTCTATTTGTCAATTGCCCAACTGTAATTTGTTCACCCAACATGCTATTTATCTTATGGGAGAGACACCTCTAGTGAACTGTGGACCCCGGTCCATTCTTTACATCTGAAATACAATCTACTGCAATTGTTCTACTGTTCTCTGCAAACAATCATCATACACTATACATCTAATCCTTTGTTACAGCAAGCCGGTGAGATTGACAACCTGACTGTTTCGTTGGGGCAAAGTACTTTGGTTGTGTTGTGCAGGTTCCACGTTGGCGCCGGAATCCCTGGTGTTGCGCCGCACTACATCTCGCCGCCATCAACCTTCAACGTGCTTCTTGGCTCCTACTGGTTCGATAAACCTTGGTTTCATACTGAGGGAAAACTTGCCGCTGTACGCATCACACCTTCCTCTTGGGGTTCCCAACGGACGCGTGCTGTACGCGTATCACATCCCTGCCGACTGCCCCGTTTGGGTACACGCCCGTCGCGCAGGAATTGGGGGCGCAGTCGGCGCGGTACGCGTACCCGTCACGGGATGGGTCACCGGAGGTGGGCGAGTCCTTCACGGGGCCGTCTCCTTCGTCCATTGACCTGAACCGTGCGCCGGCGAACTCCATAGGCCCCAAGCACATGGGATCAGCAGCGATGGCCGGAGCACGCAACCTGCTCGACGATTTGTCGGCCGAGCGCGCGCCGCCTCCGATGCCGGCATCGTCCACCGTGCAGGACCCTCCGTCCTACACGCAGACAATGCCGACGACCATGCCCTATGCTTCAACCGAGCAGGGTCCCCAGCCACCTCCCATTGACACACAGCAGGACAACACTGCCTGTCCCGGCAGCATTAACATCGAGGACGAGCCATTGTTCGGCCACGAGCTCACGCAAGCCGCAGCTGCACAAGCTCGAGGTCGCCGCGTAAGCAAAAGAACCAGCAACTACACGGAGAAGGAGGACAAGGTGCTCGTCGATGGATGGTTGACCGTCGGGCAAGATGCATTGACGGGTGCCGAGCAGAAGGGGACCGCATTCTGGCGCCGGATCTTCGAGTACTTCCATGAACATCGCAAATACGGACAGGAGCCATTTGAGAGCGACCGCAGCGAGACATCGCTCCAAAAGAGGTGGGGAGCAATTCAAACGGAATGCAACAAGTTCCAGGCGTCGTATGAACACGTGAAGCGGATCCCCGTTAGTGGCATGGGTGTGAAGGACTTGGTATGATTCTTAACCTCGACTTAGTCATCCAATGTTTGCACCTATGTTTATCATTGTTTTCTTGCTTTGCTCTAGGTGTGGCAAGCTTTGGAATGGTACAAAGGCAACAATGGCGATAAGACCTTTGCCTTCCCTCATTGTTGGAAGCAACTCCAAGGCACCCCCAAGTTCCAGGAGTGGTACGAGGGGTACATGGCGACCTTGACTGGCAACAAGACCGCCAAAGATCCCACGGTCATTGACCTTGATGGTGGGCAGCCTTGCGGTAGCTCCGCTTCTCGTGCAAGTCGTCCTCGCGGCCACAAGGCAACCAAAGCCGACTTGAAGCGTGATGCCTCGTCCATGCTATTGTTCGGCACTTTGAAGGAGATACATGCCGACAGAGAGGTGTCCACGGACAAGAGGGATGAGAGAAGGCGCCGGGAGAAAGATGAGGACCGGAAGAACTACTTCGATGTCCAAAAGAAGAAGCTTGAGATTGAAGAGGTCAAGGCCAAGACCAAAGCTAGAGAAATTGAGCTCAAAGAGAGAGAAATTGAGCTCATAGCAATGGCAAGGGCCCAAGAGGTGGAGTTGAAGGCGAAGGAAGTTGAGCTCAAACGGCTAGCCGAGGACAACCTGATCATGAACGCCGACTTGACCAACATGAGCGTGGCGAAGAGAGCTTGGTTCAAGAAGAGGCAGACGGAGATCCTAGAGCGCCCAAATTGAGTTGACAATCTCAATTTGTAATTTTTATATTTCTTCGAACTATGTCACATTTCATTTCTTCATCATGCAACACTTTATTTGATATTACTATAATTTCAACGTATGATTCTATATTTTTATAACTATGGGTGGCCAGATGGCCTATTTCTCAAAGAAATATGCCAAATGGCCAAATGGGTGGCCGCTGCGTTGGGCGCAGGGCGCGACCCAAACGGACGCGCGGACGAGGGGCTCCGTCCGCGCGTCCGCGCGGCCACCCAAACGGCCCAAAACGGACGGCCCATCGCGTCCGTTTGGGTCGCGTGGTTGGAGATGCCCTTACCAACCGGTGCAAAAGCACCATTTTCCACTAGTGCTCATTTGCCCCTGCTTCCCTCCGCTTTGTGGCAACTCGGGTGGCGATAAACTCCTAGCGCCGCCTGCCCCATCTCCCTCGTTGTTTCCCTCCTTGCCGCTACATGAGGAGAACACCGGGAACTGGGTAGTCGCTGGTGAAGGTAGCGGTGGGGCTCTCATCACTCCACGTGCTCACGGTCACGATGAGCATCATCATGATGAAGGTGGTCTTTACTCGGTTCCTCTGCATCTCTCTCCCCTCTCCCGGTAGATAGCGTGTATTTTCTAGGCCTGGCCCGTACCCGACCTAGTGTTATTGCCATCGGGCATATCCAAACATACGCCAGCGGTATGAAGCGATCGTCTGCGCGCCAAAAAAAAGCGTGTGCCAGCAGCAAATAGCACGGGTTGGTGTGTCCACAGTAATTATGCGTCTATAAGGGCATCTCCAACAGGGCGACACATCCCGCGCCCGCGCGTCCGGATGGGTCGAGCCGGACAAAATCCCGGCCCAACGCGGGGACGCACCGCAAAAGCGGACGGCCGCGTCGTCGGGAACGATGCAAACCCGGCCCAAATCTGGGCTAGGTTTGCGTGGCCGCGGATGGCACGCGCCGTCCGCTCGCGTCCGGGCACTGGTCGCCTCATCTCCCTTGGGGCCACCGACAGGTGGCCCGGGAGGCTATTAAATGGGGACTGGAGGGGATCTGGCCCTCCACTCCAGTCCCCACTCCACTCCCGCAGTGAAACCGCCGCCATGGCTCCGAAGCGACGGTTCGCTTCCGGAGCTAACGACGACGAGGCGAGCAGCAGTCGCCGTCGTCCGCCGGCGCTGCGGCCATCCGGAGGAAACCGAGGCGGCCTCCACATCGGAGAGGCCGCCCGCGGCGGCGCGGCATTGTCGCAACCGCCGCCGCTGCTGCTCGAGCCCAAGCCCGAGTCCTCGGAGGAGGACCCCGACCTCCGCGCCGCGCTGCTCATCTCGGCGGCGGAGGAGGACGCAAAATGGCCGCACCTCCATGCGGCCATTCGCACCTCCGAGATGGAGGAAGCGGCCCGACAGGCGGTGGAGGAAGCTGAGGGCTGGGAGCTGTACGCCCAGGCCCGCCAGGTGCGACGGGAGGAGGAGGAAGCAGCGCGGCGGGAGGAGGCCAGGCGCCGCGCCGACGAGGAGCGGCGCGAGGAGCAGCGGCGGCAGGAGTCTCAGCGCCGCGCGGAGGAGGAGCGGCGCCAGAAGGCCAGGCGCCGCGCCTGGCAGGAGAGGGAGCAGCGCCTCAGGGAGGAGGCGCTGCTCCGTGCGCCGCCGCTACCTCGGGTGGCTCCGGACCCCCACTCGGCCTGGGAGGAGGCCCTGTGGTCTCCGTGGCCGGAGTCCCCGGCGCGGTCGAGCCACAATAGTGCCTCGCCGCCCCGGGACGTCGTCCACGACGACGACGACGCCGACGACGCCCACAGGGGCTAGGCGGCGACCGCGCCGCCGACCAAATCCTAACAGAGGGTTTTTAGTTTAAATTTGAAAGCCCATATAGGGGCTTCTTTTGTTAGTTATTTGCCCAAAATAGGGCTATGTACAAATTTGCCCAAAATAGGGCATATGTTTAATCAAATTTCGTTTAAATTTGCATTTTTTCTTTTGTTTTGCTATTTCTCCGATTATGCGCTGCGTCCGCGCGTTGGACGCAGCGTGCGACCCAAACGGACACACGGACGCGGGCCGCTGTCTGCGTGTCCGCTAGGCCACCCAAACGGTCCAAAACGGACGGCCAGCGCGTCCGTTTGGGTCGCGCGGTTGGAGATGCCCTAACTATTTTCCTAGTAGTAGCGCTCGCCCCGCTGCCCGCACGCTCTAGCCCCGCCGCTGCAAGCGTGCACCCACACGCGTCGCCCTGCCACCGCCCGCGTCCGTCCACCCCTCCCTTCTTCCGGCCGCACACACCAGCCTGCCGCTGGCCGCTTTCCCCTGCTCCGCCCTGCACGCACCAGCCTGCTGCTAGGCGGCTGCCCTGCTCCGGCTACACGTGAGTCCATCCGTCGTACTCCTCCGATTTTGGCCTGCAAAACAACCATGTTGAGGCGCTCCGCCTGAGTCCAACAGATGGCCAATTCCTGTGAACACCATCCAATTTTGCCAATCTCCGGCCAGATTATGGTGCAGTTTTACCGGAATTTGTTCAGATTTCGGCGAATCTAGCGGCGAAATGTGTTGGCGTGTGGCGAATTTTCTCCAACCCCCAGCGCTTTGACCATACAGTTTGGCCTGCAAAATACCTCCAAACTTTATATACGCGAATCGCGTGCTCGCTTTCCACGGTGCCCTCGAAAAAACATACGGGTTTGACCAGTTTAAAGAGTTTAGTCTGATCTAAAAATATCCTCGAACCCTCAAACTGGCCTGCAAACGCGATGGAGGTTATGGTTTAAGGGCATCAACGAGGTGACGCAAACGGATAATTCGTATTCGTTTGCGATCGCGCGGTTGAAAAATGCATCTGTACCCTAACTAGTGGTCTGATGCATAGTGTCTGACCCGTCCGTCCAGACATAAACACGGCCCAAAATTTCTCCACGAATACGTTTAGGCGGATGCTGTGCTGACAACGCGGGCATTCGTGCGCGCGCTTCTCGCACAGGCCTGTCTGGTAGATGCTTCGTCTTCAGCGCGGCATAACTTATGGGCGGCGCGTTGCAGCTTTTCTGTGCCACGTTAATGGCACGCCTCGCCTTCTACACGTGTGCGTTGGTGGTCGGCTTCGTCCGAGCCTTTTTAAGGTCCATTGGCGGCGCCCATTTTCTCGACCACGCCATTGCTAGAGCCCAACATATCCACCTGACCGAAGCAATGGGGAAGGGTTGGCCGTACCACAAGATGAAGAATGAACATGAGGCAAGCGAATCGCGGTCCGACAAGAAGCCGCTCGTAGGGCGGTACGTCCGCATCGAATTCGCGCGCCACCTGTAGGAGGAGAACCGGCCGGTGCCATGGTTGGATGCGAGCCTGCCAGGAGGAGGCTGGTACCTCACCGCCAAGCGCATGCCAGTCCCTCCCGTGTCACGCGAGGGGCGAGAGCGCCACGACGAGGTGCGCTGCCACCGAGCTATCTTGTTGACTGACCTGCGAGAAGATCCGGCGTACGCGCCCAACTCCTACAATTGGATCTCGTTCGGGACGCGGGAGTTCGACCCGCACCGCCAAGCGGGATACCTAAGCGACATCGAGTACTCCAACTGTGAGCTCGCTGTGGACGACGACGACAACGACGATGAGGGCGAGGGCGAGTACGACGACGGTGACATGGACGAGGACGCTGAGACGACGATGCCACTGCCGAGGCCGAGTCCGATGGTCATGTCCAAGGCAGAGACAACGACCACGACGACAACGACCTGGCGTGGGATACGGAGACCCAGCGGCCGGACATTAGCGAGGAGGAGGCCATTGCGATGGCAATGGCCAATAGCGAGCTCGAGCAGCTCGCTATGTGGGACGGCCTCGCCATCCAGCTTCGCAAGTCTTCCCTGACGCAGGGAGGCCGACGACTTACACGAACCCACGCGCGCGCCGTATCCTCCTCCTTCGACGGCCTAGGATCCGTGGCCACCTTCACCACAACCTCCTGCTCCTCCAACAGTCTATCAGCAGTCACCACAAACTGCCCTTCCTCCTCCACCGCCGGCATACCAGCTCCCATGGCAGATCCAGAGTTCATCGACCTCATCAGTGACAAGGAGCAGTTGTCCGCACCTAGGTTTTCTGTGGTGACCCTGCATACCACTGCATGTTGTAGTATGCCAGTCGTTGATACAACATTCGCGAAGTACCAATCCACAAATATTACACTCCTCGAAATAGTACAACAGAACATAGCTGGTCCATAACTCATTCACATATTATTACAAACCAAACATATACATCATCTCGGAGCTTCTCTTGGGTCCAAAGAGGTTTACTCCTGGGTTCGAGGTGAACCCAACTTAACTTACAATATAAAAGTCTTAGCATGTTATACATTTATTCCACTCGAGCAGCTAAGTACTATAGTGTTCGCGCTGCTCGGTTACTACTAATACTTCGGTAGTCTAAGCTTGTTCTCCTTCGGGGGCCTCCCCGGTTCCATAGACGATAATGTAGTCTACGCCTTCTACCCCTCCTGAGAGGTCTGGCTCCTCGTAGCAGATCCCATTTGCTCCACCTTGTCCATCATTGGCTTCCTCGAGGTGATTCAGACAGTCTAAGCAAGGGATTATAAGAGGTATGAGTACGAGCGTACTCAACAAGTTCATAGTAGGAAAGTGGTGTTTAATGCACTAGCTACGATATTAGACCAGAAAA
Organism: Lolium perenne; assembly: GCF_019359855.2. Taxonomy (NCBI): domain Eukaryota; kingdom Viridiplantae; phylum Streptophyta; class Magnoliopsida; order Poales; family Poaceae; genus Lolium; species Lolium perenne. The sequence continues at coordinate 309,967,431 of NC_067250.2, forward strand.
TCTAATACCAATGCATGTTTTTATAATCATTTCTTCAAAAGGTTACTTTTATTCAGAAGAACTATGTCCGTCAGCCTTCACCGGTTTACTAGAACTTCATGGAGTTCCTTTCCGGCAGCGTTCGTAGTTCCAAATCCTGGAACAAGGAGTGACAGGTCACAATTCATTACACTATGCAGAGGTGTGTTGTTTTACCCATAAGAGATCTTAACCTTGGTGCCAACCTGGCAGCTTTCCCGTCCACACTTCCGTGGTGTGAGGCCCGGTATAAGGTCCTAGCCAAATTATACTCCTTCGCGACCTCGCACACCCACCCTTTGTTTCAATTCCGACCTTGGGTCCTCCCCGGTCAACGTATCCATTGGATACCATCCGACCTCGACTACTACCAGGTTCCACGACCTGGTACCTTCGCCGGTCGTTGCACCCATCATAAACCGCACTACCGTGGTGAATTAGAATGGGATCCCCACCCACCGGTTGTTCCCGCAAGACACAACTGCTACGGTAAGCGCATCCGTTGATGTACGAGAGGAAGAAGTACAATTGACTACTCGTTCCCACTCCAGATCTTATGGTTAACACGAGTTTTACGACACAAGAATCACTAGACGACATTTGTTGTTTAATCCTAGATGGATACAAACCCTTGCAATGGAACCTCCACCAAACTCATAACATGGTTCCATTGCCCACCACTCAGTCATATTCATAATTATGAAGATAGCAATTTTACTTTTCATGCAAGAGTGATAAGTATAGTAATTTGCAAGTAATTTGGTAAAAATACTCAAATTGACATGAGCAAGCGATGAACTTGCCTGAAGACTGCAAAGTGTTGCAGTTGGATGGTGTGGACTGACCCTTGTCCTCTGTTTCTGAAAGATAGCATCATTGTCCGATAAGGGCAGTGGTTAAAGAATCAAATATGCATGCTTTTCATTTTTAGGGTTTGGTCCCCCCTTCCCGGTGTTTTGTTATTTCATGTCGGAGGTATCAGATAAGAATCATGTATGATTACTCCTTAAGAGTGAAAATAGTAACTTGGAATGTTGTCAAGTTATTTTTAAAGTCCCTTTGAATTTATGGACTTATTGAATCATTAAAAATATGTCTTTTTTTAATGATTCTTAATTACTTTATTTATCTTTGAATTAAATAATGGTACCAATTTTTCTGTCTCAAAATTCCTATTTCATATTTCATTTGGATAGAGAATAAAATTTTAAGTGGTTTGCATATTTTCTTTATTTTTTAGAGTTCTTTTCAATTTTCTAAATTTGTTCAAAGTTTCTGTTTAAAGGTAATTTGGAAATTACCAATTTTCCCCTCGGGCCCACCTGTCAGTGGAGCCCAGTGGGTTGGGCTAGACCCTTTCGGGTCCGACTGACCCACTCGGTCGCTCGCTCCACTTCTCCCCCGCGCCTCCTCGACGAACCCTACCGCTGTCGCCGCCGGCTTCGCCGATTTATCCCTGCCTCCTCCGGCCGTTTCCGGCGACCAGATGGGTCGCGCTTGACTCGCCGTTCGACGGTGGTCATGGTGGTCCGCGTTGATTTTACCCTCGCGGCCCCAGCTACTCGTCGCCAACCCTCCCGTGCGCTAGGGTTGCGGGATCCGCGGCGATCTCGCTGCTCGCTGGCGTTCCTGGCGCTTTGGCGCCGCCGTGAGCCCCGCCGTGGTGGTGCTGGGCGCTGCGGCGTTGTCGTGGCCTGGCATGGCTTGGCCTGGCGCCACTGTGCCCCCAGCGTGTGCCGCCGTGGCCGCCATGGCTGCGCTCCATGTCTGCTTCGCCTGTAAGTGCTCTGCTCCCTCTCTCTCTCATCTGATCCACCTCCTTGCTTGCCACTGGATGCCTTGGCATCCAGGGTGCTGTACTGCTGCTACTCCTATGTGTTGCTGATATATGCTATTGTTGTGTACTATGTGACAAGGGATTAACTTGTCAATGCCTACGGGTTGTAGACTAGGGTTTCGTTGGAAGTAGAGGGCAAGTAGATCTCGAAGGTTTCAGCCGAAAAGTACTCGACGATTATGAAAACTAGGGTTTGAGAGACAATAGTTCCATCCTTTCTTTGTCCCTCGACTCCCCCTTATATAGGAGGTGGAGCCGAGGGATTCGTGTTGTACAAGTTACAGAGTTCGGGAAGGTTTACAACTCATCCCGCAAGATTACAAACACCACCTCTATTACAATTCTAACTTTCCTTAATATCAACTTGGGCTTCCGAATCTTCATATTCTTTGGGTCGTGGGCCTTTAGCAAACCCAGGGTACTATCTTCGGCAGGCCCATTGGGGATGCCTATGTCAGTAGCCCCCGAGATTTTGCTTGAATCGCAGAGTCAGGGAAAATCTCCACTGTTTATTTTTTCTCGACAACTTAAAACTTCTCTATATTTCTTTATATGAATTTCTATATTGTACAGGGATAATGGTAATTGGGGCTAGTTCATCTGACGGATCAGGTACTAGTTAACTGCTCTAGTGGCAATCCGCAAAAACCTACTTCAAGATCACGTCCCTGGACATGATCTCGGGATACTGGTGTAAACTTCGACAGGTGCCGCTTAAGGTCTTACCATTCTGTCGAGTCCCAGTCATATTTATCGGGTACCTAACGCGTCCATTAGGATTTTTCTTCGTATCTGCTGATACGGATAAAAGTAGCAAACCGACGTCAGAGATGTAACACCCCAACTTTTGCAACTTTGATTAATTGTCCTTAATGCAAAAATTAGGGGGAACAAAAACTTTTTCTTTAGACTAATTAAGATGAATTGCCTTGATCTGTTTGTTATGATGATTTGCCTTGATCTGTTGGTAGATGAATTATCTTGATTTGCTTGCGAGTTTTGTCTTGTGCTACCTCATAGAACAACACCCCTGGTGGTTAAACAAGCAACTCACCAAATAAAACACATGTGTGGCTTAGGAAAAATTGTTTTCCTTTTTACTACATCAAACCTCTCTCCTAATGACAACATGAGTGTGCCATCTTGATTTTTCTCTTTGTGGTACAAGATAGCTCAATCATCATTAATTCAAAACTTGGGATCGTCTACCCCTCATCACATCCTTCTCTTATACCCACTCATCATGGTTGATTCTGAAGCCAAGTCAACAATCTGTTTTGGCAAGCCTATAAGTTCCAGACTTTGGCAGTTGTTGTCTAAGCAACCACCACTGTTATTGGTGATCTCAGTGCATGGATCTCATCTGTGCATCTCCCTCTTCAACCTCCATGTCTTGCATGTCTCAGTCAATCCTTGCAGCTCACATATTCAACTTGATCTTGTATCATATTCAATGATTCAACACTAGATCACTTCCTTCAATTTGACCTATTGTTTTTATTCAAGTTTAATCTTCACAAAACCAAGAGTGAGAATGATGGGTACATTTTGTAGCCATCATCTACCCTTGAGAACACTTCTCCCTAAATTAGTCTTCTCTCTCAAAAATCCTATTGATTTTCCTTCTCTAGATTTGATCACAAAACTACTTCTAGTTTTACTAAATCTTTTCAAGATATTTCTTCAAGGAAAACAAGGAACTGAAATGGGTTTTGTTTTCTCATCCCATTTCTACCTAGTACTGATTTCTAAAAAACATTATTTTCTATCTTGCCTTCTTTTTAACAAAAGGCTTGTTTATGGTACCTATACCATTTCTTGTTTTCCCTCTTGCTAATTTTACATTTGAGAAAAACTCTACTGTACTTGAGAAAGTAAGTAGAATATTTTGAACTCCTATGTTCCAACTAGTTTTATCTCAACATTTTCAAATTCCATTCCACTATGGTTCATCCCCAATTGTCTCTAGACAATTGAGGTGTGTCATATACCTTTCAATTGAATTCTACTTCAAAAGGCATCTCCTGCACATCTCTGATCTACCAGATGGTATCCTCTCATCCTCCAATTCTTGATCAAATGGATGATCATCTGATACTTTCAAATCACTCCCAATTGACCTCTTAATTGAAGAGCAACTTATATTTCATCATACCTATCTCACTCCTCTATTCTTTTCCATCATCATCTTGACTTCATGAATTGATGATTTCTGTCAATATATCCATCCTTGTGAGTATTTGGATACTTCACTCACCATCTCTCTTAATATTGTTCTACCCTTACTTAAACCCCTATCACCATCCCATCTACCTTGACATGCTCATGCATTGTTGCATGTGGTCAATATCAATCCTTCCAAAATTGAATTCAAATAAAAACTTCTAATCATCAAATATACCTTTGGGTCTATTTTTCATCTTATGTTTGTCCCAACCATAGTGGTAACAATTATCCTTGGAGTGCATATCACCTCACACTTATTTTTATCTATATGTATTTACTCCTATACTTATCATCATCCAAATCACTCATGAACATTATCTCCTCAACATCATGTCTTGGCCTATACACATTGATGTTGTGCCTCTCTCTCACATTTCTCACTTGCTCATGACAAGAAAGGAGCCGGCCATGACATGAATTTCGGCCAGCCCCTTCTCCTCATTTCCTTCTCTTGCAAGCCTTGCCTCCCAACTAACCCAATCACTAAATAGGCAGCCACCTCCCTTGACCAATGAAAAAAGGAGGCAGCCACCCCTCTCCCTCTATAAATTGGCCCTAGCCGGCCACCACCTCCCCTTTGGTTTCATTTCCTTCACTCTCCACTCCCTCACACTCTCCTCCTTCCCTCCACCATGAAATGGTGCTGCCCCTTGCTCCCATGGCCGGCCATGGCCATGAAAACCAGCCAAGATGAAGCTCCCCTTCTTCCTCAAGTTCATCCTCACCATGAGAGCATCTCTCTCACTCTCTTCTCCCCCAACCCTAGCTGGTTTCCTCTCCTTTTCTTCTGCCTACATTGCTAAGATTGGATCTTGATGCAGGTGCATGATGGTCCAAGCATGGAGGAGGTTGAGCAATCCTCAGATCTGAAGTTCTTGAGCAAAGTTCATCCAAATCCCTGCAGTAATTTCTGTATCTTGCTGTTTCAGATTCTGGTACGAACTTGTAAAATCAGCAAAATCTTGTGTGCAGATCCAAATCGAGTGATTCAAAGTTCCACAGATAGGTATTGAAAATATCTACAACTTGGCGTTGGTCCCATCCTCAAATTCGTTACGGATTTTGCATGGTAAATGAAGTTCTATAAACATGCAGAATCACTGTTTGTTAGATTTCTTCCGTTTTACAAAACCTTTTTGAGCAAACTCAACTGTGGGTCAAAGCCCCCTCCAGTACCTTCATTTTGGCGTTGGTTTCACTTCAAATGACCTCTTGGATTGAAATGGTTCACAGATCAAGATCTGGTCAGATCTGACTTTGTCGAATTAAACCAGGAGCTTGGAAAAGAATTTTTGAATGAAACCAACTGGTTAAGAACCACCTATTCAATACCTTTCAGATGCAGCTGACCTCATATTTTTATGATTTATGTACGATTTGTGGTGAATTAAACTTGTTCTGTATGTTCTGCAGACATGGCTGTTAGCTTTTAATTCATCAAAAATCCATTTTTGAACCTAATTGAGTGATTCCAATTCTGTAGGATTTCTAAATGTTTTTTTAATCATCTCAAACAAGTTTCAAACCTTTATCTGTTTTGCAACTACATAGTTAAAGCAAATGCTGAAAACATGCAGTAAACTTGTCAATCCATTTGTGAGAGTTTCAGAAACAATTTGAACCCAAATCCAATTGTGTATGCTTCTCTGTTTAATTACCTTTCAAATGCCAGTGGCCACATATTTTTAGGATTTTCCTACGATTTATGGCTTACAGATCTTGTTTTCTGTACAGTCAGATTCAAATAAATTCCTAAAATTGTAGGTTTAATATTTTTGGGTGATTCCAATTGGGTTAGTCTTGTATTAGTACTGGCTATCTAGGAAAAATATTATTAGTCTCTGTTCATACATATTTGTTGCTGTTAGTAATGTTTATGTGTGACATGCATTGTTGAAGCAAAACTTTTCGGTTTATTTAAAACCCTTGACCAACTCTTTTTAGTAGAGATGGGCAACCCTTGTTTTATGCTTGCAAAACAAAACCTCTGCAACCTAACATTAGCTCTTTTGTTTTGCTTAAGTTTCCGAATGATGTGGAATATGGTTTGCTTCCTATTTTGAATGTAGTGATATGTGAACAAATTAAGTTAGGAAAATTGTTTTCTACTTTTCCAAAAATGTTTGAAAATGTATTATGAATGTTTTTGATGCCAAACTAATGCACTTGTCATCTTTATGATGTTATCTACCAGGGGATATTTGGTTTATACCATGGTGATAACCGAGAGAGGCAATTGCTAAGTTGTGATGCACTCATACCTTTACTAAGTAAATAAATGGGGATTTCTAAATTAAAACTCTTAAAGTTGTTTTGTGGTATCTATAGGTCCTTAGTATGTTATACCTCGGCTGCATGGTTAGTTGTTGATTGATGAATGTTGTCTTGTTGATGCAATGTGTTGATTGTGTTCCTTTTATATTTTCCGGCGTTAGATGCGAACAATTTCGGAGAAGAAGAAGAAGTGGAATCGGACGAGGATTTTATTTATATTGTTGGAAGTCTTATTTGATGGAGTTGGAGAAGTCCAGGGACAAACAAGCCAACCAAGGCAAGCCATCTTTTGATCTCTTGCTATTTATCCTTTTTGTTGTGCCCATCGCTCCATTATATACTTGGTTCCTTATATCATGTGTGATTTTTGGTCCTCTACTCTATGCATACTTATTCCCAAAGTATGTTGAACCCCTTGTTGATGCTTTGCATACCTGCTCCCAAGTATGTGAACCCCCTTGTTGATGTTATGCATGCTTACCCTAAGCATGTATGCCCCCTTGACCATATCCATGTTGTCATCTTCTTAGTGGTATGATGATTAACATCATGACCCTTGTTTGAATCATCTTAATTATGTTGTCCCTATACATGCTTATCCTAAGTATGTATGATCCCCTTAACACCTCAATTATCATCCCCTTAGTGGTATGATGGCTAGCATCATGTCATTGTGACTCTTAGTTCCTTCATAAAACTATAGGTTGGGAACCCCCTTGGAAAAATACCTTGTTGAAAAGAATTTTTGAAAACCTTGGGTGAGTTGGACTTACCCAAGTGTGTGTTTATGAAAGGAAAGGATCTTGGCAAAGATGGTTGGAAAGAAAATCTTGTTTTCGAAAACTTTGGCGTCTAAGTATTCACCCGTGACAATTAACCCGCGCAACCACATTACCCTGGAGTGGGACGGGGCTTAGCTCGTAGTTTGTTCTTCTTAACATGGGACACCGCACAACTATATAAGGGTAAGGTTACCCCTGAATCCGGATTGTCGTTGGTGGAGACAATAGTATAACGGGAGGCCTTCGGGGCTGACCCGTCCGGAAGACACTATGGGTCTCCTAGCTTGGCGGTGGAGCCACGCTCAAAGTGAGGTGAGCTGCCATGGTGCCGGGGAGGTACATACTCCATAGGGTAGGATCCCGTGCTAAGACGAATAGGCGAAAGGCTATGTCCAAGTTTTTGTCATGGCATAGTTGATATGCAGGGATGATGCCCACATGATGAACTCGCAGATCTTGTGGGGAAAGTGTGCAAACTCTGCAGAGTCAAATCTATTCGAATAGCCGTGTCCGCGGTCATGGACGGTTGGAATGGCTGTTGCTTAGCCTAAAGAGTTTTGTTTTATGAAAGTGTTTGACAAAGGAAAGGAAGGAACTTGTTTTCGGAGTAACGGGAAGGTATGAGAAAATTGTGATGACCATATGGAGATGGTCGGAAAGGAAATAAACTGGGTTACTCCCTTCCTAGTGTTTTATGTTGTAGAACTCTTTTGAAGTATCTTCTTCAACAAAGATATAGAGATGTCATAGGATCTCCTTAGTGTCCCCCTTCAACTGTGATGTTGGGATGCTACATCCACTAGAGAAACTAATTCTCTTTCTTATGCTATATCCACAAGAGAAACTACTTCTCTTCTACATGCTATTTCCACAAGAGAAATTAGCTCTTTCCTCTTGTCATCTAGATTAGCACTTATCTTGCACTCTTGCAAAGTACCTTCTTGATGGTTTGCGAGTACAATTCCAAATGTACTCACGGCTTTGTCCCTGGCTATTTACTTGGCCAGACTTGGAGGAATTCGACAGATGAAGAAGGAGTTGACGATGTCTATGCGAGCTAGGAACGTCTTCCCAGTCAGTTGCCTGTAGGGTTAAGGCAGATGACTTGGGCTCTGCGCTGCTGAAGTGATTCCGCTACTCTGATGATTAGATTAGGCCCTTCGAGGCTATTATGTAAACATGGTCATGTGACCTTATTGTAATTTTCTTATTCCGTTTTGTAAAGGATGATGTAATTTGATATCAGTTCGGTTATGTGTTCACGGCGCACTGATCATGGGATCGTGAACTGTATACATAACAGGGTATTTCGGACAGCTAGTCCGGGGTCCCCACAAGAGACGGCGCCACGCCACACAGAACGGATCTGGGGTCTTACCTTCGCAAAGTTTTGCGGCATTCAGAAATTGTTCGCAACTTTGGCGTTCTGAGAATATATTGTCGAGTGCTTATTCGGCTGTTGGAATGGCACATTTTATTGAGTCAACGGATGACTTTATATTGCTCTCCCGATGGGAGTATATGTAGAGTTAGTTATAACTCGAAATATACTCTTTTGCTCTTCTATCTTTCCTCTCTTTTTTATAATTTCATCGGGCACGCGGACAGCCTAACCGATGGGAGTAGCCCCCGAGGCTACAGCCAAGGACTTGTGCTTGGGTGTAGGCTCCACGCCTCATGGTGCTATATTTTCTTTCTCTCCCGAAGTTTTCAAATTTCTCGGGTGCGCGAACAGCGCTCCCGATGGGAGTAGCCCCCGAGGCTATGAGCAAATATTTGTATTTGATCATAGGCTCACACCATTTCTATTTTGTCTTTCTTGATCTTTTAATTTTTTCAAAGTAGCCCCCGAGCATTTGATCAAAAACTTGTATTTGATCAAAGGCTCTCCAATATTTTTCCATGTCGCCTTTTTATGAAGCTGCTGAGTCGAGTTTTTCTCCTGCTAAAGTGATGTTATTGCTGACGATAGCCACGATTGCAAGTCCGAAATTCGCGAGAAATCTTCTCCCGCTGCCTTGCGGGCCCAAATTATCCATTATATTGACACGTCGTGCAAGTGGGGGACACACGTCCTCCGCTTTTCCTGGCGCACGTACTGTAACTTCCCCAAGGTTAAAATACTTTTTTACTCCTGTTCCACGTGATTATCATCTGCCGCACACTTTTTCCATCCAACGGTCCGCCGCTTCGCCTCACCTCTATATAAGATCCCCTTCTTCTTCCTCGAGCACTTCCGCTCGCGCCGTTCTCCTGCTCTCCTCTGCAAAACTTCCTCCTGCGCCCCACAACTTCTTGAGCTCATCTTCTCCAAGCTGCATTCCTGCGCCATTGTTAATGCCACCGCGTAGGTTGACCAGACACAGCACGCCGGAATCATCGATGGCTGCCGTAGATCTGGGAAGCGCGGAGTGGGAGAGGTCCAAGATCTCCACCCAGGACATCAACCTCTTGAAAAAACTGGGGATCAGCAAGAAGCCCAAGGCGCTGTGCTTCCCTAGTGAAGAAAGCTACCCAACCCCTCCAATGGGGTATCGGGTAAGTTTTATCGACCATCTCATCCGCGGCCTTTCTGCCCCCATCCACCCTTTCCTTCGAGGATTGCTTTTCGTTTATGGTCTGCAACTTCACCACCTCACGCCCAATTCTATCCTTCACATTTCCATTTTCATCACCCTCTGTGAGGCCTTCCTTGGCGTCCAGCCTAACTGGGCGCTATGGAAGCGCATTTTATTTTGTCGCCGCAATGGCTCTCCCAATATCGCCTATAATATAGGCGGTGTTGTTATCTCCGTTTGCCCCGAAGTCGACTACTTCGACGTCAAATTCCCTGACTCAATTCAAGGGTGGCGCAAGAAGTGGTTGTACATTCAGGAGGAGAACCATGGATGCGCTGAAGACAACATTCCTCCTTTCGACGGTGCCGAGAAAATCTATCGCCGCCGCTCCTGGGATGCAGAGGCTACCGAGGAAGAAAAAATATCGACAGAGGCATTGATGACTCGCATCCACGAGTTGCAAAACACTCGCGTCAAAGAGCTGTCAGGTATCCAAATCACGGTGTATTTCCTTAGAATCAGAGTGCAGCCCCTTCAGGCTCGCAAATACCCTCTCTGGAAGTATGCTGGCGACAAGGATGCAGATCGGTTGTCTGCGGATTTAGAGGTCAAGGACTTAGAAAAGCTTGTCCGAAAAATCTCCTCCCTCAGCAAAAAAGATCCTGTCCCTTCTTCTTGTCGCGTAAAACCATTCAGCGCCACCAATGTGCTCCCCGAGGTAACCTTTTGTCGACTTTACTCATTTTAATTTGCCATCCTTTGCATATCTCTTTTGTTGACATCTCCCCTTGTTTTCATATAGAACCATCCAGATCTTGTCTCGCTTCCTCCCCTTCCTGAAGGTGGGGAAGTCGAAGAACGTGTTGTTGTCAACGAAGACAACCAAAATGCTCCTGCCCCTGATAGTGAACCCGCAGGTTCTCGAAAATCTGCGGGTTCTTCTGAAAAGGAAGCTAACTCGGAGGGCACCGCGTCGGCACAGTCTCCTCCTCCTGCTGTTTCTCCAAGGAACAAAAGGAAAAGGGCTGATGTCGAAGATTCCGGCACCTCCAAAGCCGAAGAAGCTGCTCCTTCACGTCAGAAGGCAGCTTATGATCCATACCTTGAGGCCCTCATCAGCTCGTAAGTCACCTTTTATTTCCTTTGTTGTTGTACTCGAAGATTTTTGTCTATCTTGCTTTTTATGCTGCCGACATTTAATCACAGTGATGATGAGGAAGAAGTACCAGCTTTTGATGTGACTGCTCGAACGAGTACGTCACATACTCTAGTTGTTTCTGAGACGCCAGTTGAAGGAGAGGAATCCTCGCCTCCTCAACAAAACGTCGGCGCTCCTACTCCTCCTTCAAGCCCTCTTGTCCCTTCACAAAAAAGGACAAGGGTTGAAACAATCACGGAGCCTACCCTGCAATTGGGTAGCTCCTCGAGTCCTCTTTTGGACGATGTAAGTCCGTAATTTCTTTCTTGTCATTGTCTATATTCTCTTTATTTGCTCCTTTATGCCGTCGTGTTTTTTCTCATACCTATGCTTTCTTTCTTTTTCTTTCTTTGACAGCCCATGATCAAAGAACTTATTCGCATCGGTGCCCAATTCATTGGGTATCGCAAGTACGCCAGCAAGACCGAAGGTAGTGACTCCCTGCTTTGCTTTTGTTCATGTCTTCTTGCTCCTGTGTTATCGATATGTTGACTATATTTGACTATTTTGGCAGAAAAACTTGCAGAGGCCAACAAACTTGCCGAAACGCTTGCTCAGAAATTAGAGCAAAGTGAGGCGGCTCGCAAGAAGGCCGAACTTGATGCTGGCAAAGCTAAAGCAGAGGCTGATAAGGCCAAGGCAGAAGCTGCTGGTGTCGAAGATCTGCAGAAAAGGCTTCATGCTGCCGAAACTTCTTTGAATGAGCACAAGGCCGCACAGGCTGCTCGTGAAAAATCGATCATCAAGCGCTTGAACTCGCAGAATCGGCGCTTTGTCGGTAAGTTTGTCGATATATTCTGTCCTCTTTATACTTACTTTTCTTTATTTGCTTGTCGACCAACATATATTTTCTTCGACAGGTAAAACCAACCAAGAATTTGAGCTTGAAGATCCTGACAATGATCCTCTTCTCGACGCACTCTCTGTCCTTGAGTTTCATGGAACAGAAACTCGTGAAGGTATTGAACAGGCTGACGCAGGATTGTCACGGCTGTTCCCCTACTTCTTCCCGAAGAAAACGGAACCCAAGACTTTTCTTGCTCTTGCCAAGGAATTCAATCCACCAGAAGATCTTGGACTGAAGATGCGCCAAGAAAACATGAAGATTGCTGTCGAAAGCACTATCGCCTTGGCCGCTGACAGCCAGCAAACTATTGACTGGTCAAAAGTAGGCGACACAGAACAGATGGAGACCACAAAATGGCGATCGCTGATCAGGGCGGCAAAGCCCAACACGAAGAAGATCTTGGCCTATCTCGGGATCAAGCCAACTTCGACTCCTAGCTCGTCGAAGCCGGAGGTCTAGTTGAATGCCCCTTCTTTTTTTTTTATTTTTCCTGTTTCTTTTGCCGTTGTCGCCATAGTAGCTTTGGCGACAATATTCGCAATAGCCCTTCTGAAGAACTTCTCCTGTAATATCTATGTAAATTTTATGAAGATCAATGGAATTCTACCTTGCACTATCATTGATCCTGAGACTTTCTTTTCCAGTTGATATTTGATAACTACTCCGCCAATCCTTGTTCTGCCGATACTTCGCCTGCTTCTTCTTTCTCGAAGAAAACCCTTGTCGAAGATTCTTCAAGCAAACATTTGTCGCAAGATTTACAAGAACTTTGCCAACAACTTCAATCCATGAAAAAACAAACTCTGGCGATGATGGAGCAATCTCGAAAAGCATCCGAGAGAGAGAAAATTGCTCTTCAACAGGCGAAAGAAGCCATAGGTGCTAAGGACACTGCTATTTCGGAAGCTGAGAAAGCGGCAACTCGAGAAAATAGTATGCTCGAGCTGATGACTGAAGCTAGTGTGGATATGTTAGGTATGTTTTTCCAACTTAGCACTGCTTCTGCTTTTTGCTGTACCTCCCTTGAAGATTCTTGGTCTGTCGCTTAATAGGTTCGGTTCTTGATGCCGCTGCTGAAGATGAGAGAGTGAATGTGAGAACTAACCTCCTCGTCAATCTTTCACTTAACCATGCTGTCTTTTCTGGGCCACTCCCGAGCGAACCCAACAGATTGTCAGATTTCAAGATCGCGCTTGTCAGGTTCGTGAATTTCTTAACTTCTGCACGAGAACCTTGACCCTTGTTTACAAGACTCTGTTCCCTCGAGACGAAATTCCCAAAACTCTTCTTGGATTGATGGAGAAATTCAGAGATGCCCCCCGTATTCACAATTTTGTGCAGGCTCAATTAACAGCTGGAGCAAGATTCGCCATGATTATGATACATATTTGCCATCCCAAATTGGACCTAACGACGATTGTCGCTGATTGCTTGGCCAAAAAATCGCGGCGAAAAAATAACATTGACTTAATCAATGAGATGGTGACTCCTGTGGCTGAGGCGATGATGGATGAACTTCTTCGGATGGATTCAGAATTCTTCGTCAAGGGGGCCTATGCTGAACACAAGACAACCAAAGGTTTATCCATAAATAGTATATTAGGTCTTAACTAAGCTGTACTTATACTGCGAGAAGCTATGTCTATATTTTTGTCGAGCTCTTTTGTATATTGTAAAGTGTAGTCTATATTGTGAAGCCGCCGAGCCTTTGGCTGAGCTTGTACTGTTGAAGATTTTTCTTTATTGCGAGAATACATATTTTTTACTATCCATGGGTTATGAGCCCCCAAGTGTTTTGGTGGCGACGTTCTATATTTTTATTGCGAGGTTTTCAGACCAAAGCAATAGAATATTGATGAGTATACTATATTTATTGCTGTGAACTCTTGATTGTCTATTTGGCGAGGTATTTTTGTACCAAGGCGAAATATTTTTGTAAGTCTGGTTTGTCTATTTTGCGTATATTTTGTAACTCTGAAGGCTTTTTAGCCCCCGAGCATGTCGAAAAACCAAAACTATATCTCCACTATCTTTATTATATTGCAGCACCGCGAGCCCGCCTCATTAAAAACCTTTCTAGCCCCACTCGGTGCCCTGAAAAGGAAAAGAGTGCGTCTAAAAACTCACGGGCGTTTCAGTACATTGTATTTTTACAGAGTAGGACTATATTTCAACTCTAGGCGTAGAATCGCCTGAGCTGCGCCACGTTCCAGGGGTTTTTCTCGGGAACCCATGTCTTCTTGTCCTTGATCCTGTATGCACCTCCTTCGATTACTTCTGTGACGACGTAAGGGCATAGCCATGGCGACTCGAGCTTTTCAGTACTTTTTTGATTTAGCCGTAGGACCAAATCTCCCACCTGGAAAGATCTTGGCCTCAACCGTCGACTGTGGTAGTTTTTGAGGTCCTGCTGGTACTTGGTAACTCGTGAAAGTACTTCATCTCGAGCTTCATCGAGTGCATCTACGTCGTCCTCCAAAGCCTTTCTTGAAGTTTCCTCGTCATACTCTGTCACTCTTGGAGAATCATGCTCTATCTCAATTGGTAGTACTGCCTCAGCTCCGTGGACAAGGAAGAACGGAGTTTCTTGTGTCGCCGTATTTGGTGTTGTTCGGATGCTCCATAAAACACTTGGCAATTCTTCTGGCCAGGTATGTCGAGCCTTTTCGAGCGGTCCTAGCAAGCGCTTTTTGATACCGTTGCAGATGATGCCATTGGCTTTCTCGACTTGGCCATTGGTTTGCGGGTGTGATGTCTACGTTCCCCCTCCTTTCCTGTAGACAGTGTTGGGCCTCCAAGAGCAGAGGTTTGTAGAACAGCAGCAAATTTTCCCTTAAGTGGATCACCCAAGGTTTATCGAACTCAGGGAGGAAGAGGTCAAAGATATCCCTCTCATGCAACCCTGCAACCACAAAGCAAGAAGTCTCTTGTGTCCCCAACACACCAAATAGGTGCACTAGTTCGGCGAAGAGATAGTGAAATACAGGTGGTATGAATAAGTATGAGCAGTAGCAACGGTGCCAGAAAATAGCTTGCTGGCGTGTAGTTGATGGTGGTAGTATTGCAGCGATAATGTAACGCAAAGAAACAAGAAACAAGCAGTAGTAACGCAGCAGTATTTAGGAACAAGGCCTAGGGATTACACTTTCACTAGTGGACACTCTCAACATTGATCACATAACAGAATAGATAAATGCATACTCTACACTTTTGTTGGATGATGAACACATTGCGTAGGATTACACGAACCCTCAATGCCGGAGTTAACAAGCTCCACAATAATGCTCATATTTAAGTAACCTTATAGTGTAAGATAGATCAACAGACTAAACCAAGTACTAACATAGCATGCACACTGTCACCTTCATGCATATGTAGGAAGAATAGATCACATCAATATTATCATAGCAATAGTTAACTTCGCAATCTACAAGAGATCATGATCATAGCATAAACCAAGTACTAACACGGTGCACACACTGTCACCTTTACACACGTGCAGGAGGAATAGAACTACTTTAATAACATTGCTAGAGTAGCACATAGATGAATAGTGATACAAAACTCATATGAATCTCAATCATGTAAAACAGCTCATGAGATTATTGTATTGAGGTACATGGGAGAGATGAACCACATAGCTACCGGTACAGCCCCGAGCCTCGATGGAGAACTACTCCCTCCTCATGGGAGCAGCAGCGGTGATGAAGATGGCGGTGGAGATGGCAGCGGTGTCGATGGAGAAGCCTTCCGGGGGCACTTCCCCGCTCCGGCAGCGTGCCAGAACAGAGACTCCTGTCCCCCAGATCTTGGCCTCGCGATGGCGGCGGCTCTGGAAGGTTTCTGTGGTTTTCGTCGAACGCATCAGGGTTTTCGATCCAGGGGCTTTATATAGGCGACGAGGCGGCGCAGGAGGGTCGAAGGGGCGACGACACCATAGGGCGGCGCGGCCAGGGCTTGGGCCGCACCGGCCTATGGTCTGGGGGCCCAGTGCCCCCCCTCTGGTCCTTCCCGGGTGTTCTGGATGCTTCCGGTGAAAATAGGAACTTTGGCGTTGATTTCGTCCGATTCCGAGAATATTTCGTTACTAGGATTTCTGAAACCAAAAACAGCGTAAAACGAGAACTGGCACTTCGGCATCTTGTTAATAGGTTAGTTCCAGAAAATGCACGAATATGACATAAAGTGTGCATAAAACATGTAGATAACATCAATAATGTGGCATGGAACATAAGAAATTATCGATACGTCGGAGACGTATCAGGGTGCCCAACTGACGCAAAGTGCAATTTAATGCCTACTTCTACGCAGTACTCCTTGAATTCCTTGGATGTAAAATTACTGCCATTATCTGTGACGATGCTGTGAGGTACCCCAAACCGAAAAACGATGCCCTTTACGAATTTGACTACTGATTCTCCATGTGGTGAATTTATCGGCTTTGCTTCTATCCACTTGGTGAACTTATCGACAGCAACCAACATGTACTCGTATCCTCCTAGCGAAGCTTTATGCAATTTTCTCACCATATCGAGTCCCCATTGGGCAAACGGCCAAGATAATGGTATTGGCATCAGCTCTGCCGCCGGAGAGTGGGGTTTTGCGGCAAATCTTTGGCACGCATCGCAGGTTCGTACGATCTCTTTTGCGTCCTCAATCGTTGACAACCAGTAAAATCCAGCCCGAAAAACCTTAGCTGCGATAGCTCGACTGCTTGCGTGGTGACCGCATATTCCTTCGTGTACGTCTTTTAGGATTTTCCTTCCTTCTTCGGGGTAACGCATCTTTGCAACACGCCCGAAATACTTCGCTTGTATAGGTCCCCTTTGACCACTGTGAAGGCTTTGGATCGTCGAATAACTCGCCTTGCTTCAACTGGATCTTCGGGTATTTCTTTCCTTAAGATATACGATATGTACGCTTGCATCCATGGAACTTCTACCATCATTACCAGCTCTTGGTCCTCTTCTTCGTCTGGAACTTCTTTGAGAGGCGCCGAAGTTTTCTCCTCCCTCGTTTTCTTCTGCGCCTTCTTTGGCTTTGTGGATCTCTCAGCTATTTCTTCCCAAAACACTCCTGGTGGTATTGCAAGGCACTGCGACCCGATGTTTGCAAGAATATTGGCTTCGTCGTTGCTTAGCCTGCTGATGTGATTTACTTCGCATCCATCAAATAGCTTCTCGAGTTCATTGTATACCTCCTTGTATGCCACCATACTGTCGTTGACTGCATCACATTGGTTCATAACCTGCTGAGCTACCAATTGTGAATCGCCGAAGATCTTTAGTCGAGTTGCGCCGCAAGCTTTCGCCATCTTCATCCCGTGTATAAGGGCTTCATATTCTGCTTCATTGTTAGATGCGTTTGGGAACGTCATCCGTAGGACGTACTTTAATTTGTCGCCTTCAGGTGATATAAGTATCACCCCTGCACCAGCTCCTTCTACTCTCTTGGATCCATCGAAGTTCATGGTCCAGGTTCTCGATAAATCTGGGGGTCCTGTATTTTGTAGTTCCATCCACTCTGCAATGAAATCTGGCAAAATTTGCGACTTGATTGCTTTTCTTTTTTCATACGTGATGTCCCGAGGAGAGAGTTTTATTCCCCAAAGGGAGACACGTCCTGTGGCTTCTGGATTGTTCAGTATATGCGATAGAGGTGCTTCATTGACCACTATGATCGGGTGTGCCGAAAAATAGTGGCGCAATTTTCTTGCTGTCGTGAATACTCCATATGCTAATTTCTGGTACTGCGGGTACCGCTGTTTTGAAGGAGATAAAACTTCACTTATAAAATATACCGGCCTCTGCACTCCATGGAGTTTTCCTTCTTCTTCTCTTTCAACAACTAGCACCGTGCTAACCACCTGGGGTGTGGCTGCGATGTATAGCAGGAGAGGTTCCTTCTCTTTCGGCGCCACCAGGATTGGTGGTGTCGAAATTGTGCGCTTCAAATCCTCGAAAGCTCTATCGGCCTCTTTGTTCCACTGGAATTTTTCCCCTTGCTTGATTAAAGCATAGAACGGTAATGCTTTTTCTCCCAGCCTGGCGACAAATCTGCTTAAAGCTGCGACTCGCCCCGTTAGCTGCTGTATTTCTTTCAACTTTGTTGGCTTCCTCATTATTACGATAGCTTGTATTTTATTGGGATTTGCTTCAATCCCTCTTGCTGAAACTAGAAACCCAAGAAGTTCTCCTGCTGGGACGCCGAAGGAACACTTCGTCGGGTTCAATTTGAGGCAGAATTTGTCGAGGTTGTCGAAAGTTTCCTTCAAATCCTCGATTAGCGTTGTCCCCTTCTTTGATGTTATGACAACATCATCGATGTACACTTGTATGTTTTTCCCAATCTGTGTCGCCAAACACTTCTGCATCATCCTCTGGTAAGTTGCTCCCACGTTTTTCAGACCAAAGGGCATTGTTCTATAGCAAAATACGCTGTAAGGTGTGATGAACACTGTTTTGACTTCATCTTCTTCTTTCAATCTGATCTGGTTATAACCAGAATATGCGTCCAAGAAGGAAAGACGTTCACATCCTGCCGTGGAGTCGATAATTTGGTCGATCCTCGGGAGGGGAAAGTGATCCTTTGGACAATGTTTGTTGAGACACGTAAAGTCGACGCACATGCGAAGGACTTTAGTGTTTTTCTTCGGCACCAACACTGGGTTTGCTACCCATGTGGCCTCTGTATGCAGCTCTTTTATAAAACCAGCTTCTCGTAGTCGATCTATTTCTGACAGCATAGCTTTGCGGTTTGGCTCCGAAAAACGCCGCAAAGGTTGTTTGATTGGTCTCGCTAGTGGATCCAAGTTTAGGTGGTGCTCGGCAAGTTCCCTGGGTACTCCTGGCATGTCAGCTGAACACCATGCGAAGATTTTCCAGTTCTCACGGAGGAACTCGATGAGCGCGCTTTCCTATGCGAGGTCCATATCTTTTGCGATGGACGTCGTTTTCTTCGGGTCTGTCGGGTGGATCTGCACCTCCTTGGAATTTTTCTCAGTGTTGAAAGTTGATTCTTTGTTTGTCCTTCCAACATCTGGTAGCACGTCGTAGTCAGTCGTGAGTCTTGACGCCATATACTCTGCTTGCATCCCGAAAGTTTCTGATAGTCGATGAAAATCCTTATCACACTTATCGGCTAGAGCAAAGCTTCCTTTGACTGTGATTGGTCCCTTAGGTCCAGGCATCCTCCACAACAGGTACGTGTAATGTGGCACCGCCATAAACCTAGCGTATGCTGGTCGTCCCAACAAAGCATGATATTGTGATGGAAAATCTATGACTTCAAACTCCAGCCTCTCGATTCTGTAGTTTTCTCGGGTCCCAAACTAGACATCGAGATTAATCTTCCCGAGCGGATAGCTTGGCTTCTCTGGTGTGATACCGTGGAATCTCGTGTCTGTTGGTTTTAGGTTTGCTAAGGATATGTTCATCTTCCTTAACGTATCTGCATACATAAGGTTTAAACTGCTGCCGCCGTCTATGAACACTCGAGACACGTCAAACCCTGCAATTACTGCTGGTAAGATAAGTGCTGATTGCCCTGGTCGAGGAACTTGCTGTGGATGATCCGCTATTGTGAAGCCAATATCCTGCCCTGACCAATTAAGATACTCGACTGTTGGTGGAGGCATTTTTTCTGCCATGAACACCTGTCGCGAGATTACTTTCTGAGCTCTATTGGATGGCCTGCCTTTTTGAATCATCGAGACCGCTCCATTGGAATTTGGATCTACATAAGGCGGTGGTGCAGGTGCTGCCGCAATTCTGAGCTGGTGTCGATTATCGTCCGTAATTGCGGGAGGGGGTGGTAGGTGAATCTCACTCCTGGGTTCTCGAGGATTTCTATGTGCTGCCTGAGCATTGGCATGCCCTGCCCACCTTAGCATTGCCTGGAAATTTCGACAATCCTTCTGCAGATGTCCTGACTGTCTCTTTCCGTTGCTATCGAGGAAAAAATGCATCTGACACGGCCCGTTCATCATCTCTTCGGGAGACACGAAAGGCCTCTGGAACCTTGGCCCGCTATTTTGCCTATTATTTCGAGAGTCATCTCTATTGTCGCCTCGTTGCTCATTGCTTATTTGGTAATCATCTCTGTTGTTTCCTCCAGCGCTTGCTCGGAAGCCAGCCGAAATTTGTCCTGGAGTATCATAGCTCGAGTACTGTCGAGGAAATCGTCGCCTTGGTTGATAATTTCGACCGCGGTCTTCCTCTGGTGACCTATGCCGTTTATTGTGAATAGCATCTTCTCCATCTGCCCATCTGTTTGCTATTTCCATTAGTGCGGATACTGTCTTTGGATTGGTCCTCCCCAAGTCCTCGACAAAATCTCCACGCCTGATTCCTGCGACGAACGCATCTATTGCTCTCTCGTTAGATATGTTTTCTGCCGAGTTTTTGATGATATTCCATCTTTGGATATACTTTCTCATTGGCTCGTCTGGCTTTTGTCGGCACGCCCTCAGTTCCTCTAATGACGCAGGTTTTTTGCATGTGGACCGGAAGTTCTTGATGAACACGTCCTCGAAGCTATCCCAGCTGTCGATAGATCCTGGAGGAAGTTTCTTTATCCAAGATCGCGCGGCTCCACTCAAATGCACCTGGATGCTTTGCATAGCTGTTGCTCTGGTTCCTCCTGTGAGCTTCACTGTCTCGAGATAATCAACTAGCCAATACTCTGGATCTTGAAGGCCTTCGAATTTCTTGAAGTTATCAGGCAACTTGAATCCCGAAGGGACTCGAGTTTTTCGGACTCTTCTCGTGAAGCATGGCAGACCGCACATATCCTCGTCGTTTAGCTCTGGGGAATGCCGATGTTCTCTTCTGCTTTGTCGCGCTCTGTCGACCCTTGCTTGTGTTGCCGTGTCCCTTGCTCCACTTGGTCCTTCGGGAGCTGTTGTTGTTGCTGCCGCAGGTCGTGGACTATTTTGCCTTGCTGCTCCTTTGGGAGGTGTTGATGCAAACGCCGTTCCCATGGCTCCAACTCCTGCCATTGCCATGTTATACAATGCCTCCCTTGGATCTCCTGGGGGTGGTCTGGATGCAAGGATGAAAGCTTGTGTCGCCATATACCCAGGTTCTGGTGTCTTAGGGATGATGTTCCCTCTCGTGTCTATCGACATAAAAGACATGTCGAGGTTTTGAACCAAGTGCTCTCTTTCTCCTTCAGGTACGTTTTGTAACCTTGATCTTGCTCTGTTCCGAGCTTCCCTGTGGCTATCACCCGAAGTTCTAGATTGTCGACTCAGCTCTGCCCTTCGCCTACTTGATGCAGAGGCTGCCTCTCTTCTTCTGTTTAAAGCAGCTGTCTGTTTTTCCAATTCCCTTGCAGCTCGTGCGAGCCTATATTGATATGCTTGTAACTCTTCTGGCGTGGCTGTGGTAGCCATTGGTTCTGAACCATCCATAGCTCTTGTGGCTCTATCCCATGCTGCTTGTGGAAGTTGAACTCTATCTCGCGGCTGTGACCCGATATATTTGTTGCCGAGGCCACGTCGCAAATCAGAGGGATCAACGTATGGATTTCCCAAATCGTCGAAAGCCTCCGATGTTTCCTCCTGATCATGGCTTGGCTCTCTGATGACATAAATCTGATGATATTTTGCATTCAGATCTATGCTGGGTTTGGTGACACCATCATGAAGATTGGTGAAGACCTTGCCCATTGTAGTGGATTTGTCGATGAAGTTGAAGCTGTCGACACTGCTCGAGATATCGCTTATATAGGAGTCCGCAGATGACTCAAGCGACATGTCGCTGAAGATCTTGGCGAGATTTTCTCTTGCCCTAGTGCTGATGAAGCGTGACGACGAAGTTTCTTCCTCTCCTGACTCAATTGATGATGTTGAGCTTGAAAAATCGGAATCGACCGCCGAAAATCCCGACGAGATCTGAACTTCGAGACGATACGTTCCCTCTTTCTCGACTCGAAAGTGGAATCTTCCGAACGTCATCTCCATAGGCTCCGCCAGATACGCATATGCATCCAAACGGGAGCGTGGGTGAGGCACAAAATCGACAAGACCAGTTGCGATCTGTTTACCTCGATCCACTGCGTTGCTTGCAGTTGACGAAGTCGATGATCTTGCGATTGATGAAGTCGACGATCTTGAACGTGCCATCGAGACCAGATCCTTGACGCCTCTAGTTCCCACAGACGGCGCCAATTGACAAGGGATTAACTTGTCAATGCCTACGGGTTGTAGACTAGGGTTTCGTTGGAAGTAGAGGGCAAGTAGATCTCGAAGGTTTCAGCCGAAAAGTACTCGACGATTATGAAAACTAGGGTTTGAGAGACAATAGTTCCATCCTTTCTTTGTCCCTCGACTCCCCCTTATATAGGAGGTGGAGCCGAGGGATTCGTGTTGTACAAGTTATAGAGTTCGGGAAGGTTTACAACTCATCCCGCAAGATTACAAACACCACCTCTATTACAATTCTAACTTTCCTTAATATCAACTTGGGCTTCCGAATCTTCATATTCTTCGGGTCATGGGCCTTCAGCAAACCCAGGGTACTATCTTCGGCAGGCCCATTGGGGATGCCTATGTCATTATGGCTGCTGCTGCTCCTAGCTTGCCATGCTCTGCCTAGTGGCCATGCCTGTGCTGTTGCTCTCCTCCATGTGCTAACCCATGCCGTCCTATTCTTGCTGTGCATGGTTATGTGCAATTCCTAGATGCTATGGTTTGCTTATGCCTGTATCACTTGTCTGCAGCTACTCCTATGCATTTGGTCTTGCTATTACTGCTGCTGTAGAATTTGTGCATCAGCTCATGAGCATGCTGTGATGCTCATGGCTTGCCATGTTGCTCCTGCTCCTGCTGCTAGAAAATCATGTGCATTCATTTTCTTTGCCCCTGGCTTGATTACTGTGAGTAATCCCTTGCTTGTGCAAATGCCAGTGCTGTCTGTGTGGTGCTCCTTGAGCTCTGCTTCATGGTAAAGCTCTGTTGAGCTTGTCTGCTGACTAGATAGCTCCACCCCTTGATGGTGTGCTTCTGGATACAATTATTATATAATTCTCTGTGATGCAATTGTTGCTTAATTGTGGCTTGTTTCATTTATCTGATCCATGAATTGGTGCTAGGCTTGGCTCTAGCATGCACTTGCATGCTCTGGCATGTCCTGATGATCATATGAGCATCAGTTGCTTGCTGGTTGCCTACTGATCTATGGCTTGTGTCTCACTGGTGCTTCTCCTTGTGTTTTGGTGACACCCTAGCATGTGCCGGTGCATGCTTTTGCTTGCTCAAGCATCTGCTGATGCTTGCAGCGATCCTCTGGATCATTTGCATGTGTCTAGGTCACTGTTTACTGATGTATTTCATTTATCTGTGTTGCCTTGCTTGATTAAATAGATAAATGAGGTGAATTGTGTGTCAGTGATGATCCTATTAATTGATAAATTGGAGCTAGAGGGATGCCAACCATTGGTTGGGGACCCTAGCTCACTCTGAACCCTATTAGGTAATGATGCAGTGGCTTGGTTGGATGATTTGTGGGTTTGAGGTGGCCTTGACAGCATCTAGTTGTTGTCCAAAGGTAGCTCCCCCTCTGTGGCTTGTTGTGACTATCATATGCTTTCTGGTTGATCCTTGGTTGGATTTCCAGTAGCCTTTGCTGTTGAAAATATGAATAGACAAGAATTTGTCTCTCTGTCTGATGGTTAGTGAACCAATAGGTGCTAGGTGAGTTGGACTAGCTAGTAATGCATCAAATCCTTGCTGGAACCATTGGTTAGGTGTAGTGGTGATAAACTTGGTTCTAACCATTATTTCCCTGGGATTAAACCTACTTTCTTACTCCTATTGTGCCAGCACTTGGTGGTTCATCACCAGATGATGATATTCATAGGGTAATCCTACCCTTGAGCTTGTGTGTGATGCATATTCTTATTAATGAGCAAAATAGATGTTTGCTCATGTTCATCTGTGTATATGTAACATCCCAAGTTTTCAAATCAATAAAGAGAATGAATTCCATTGTTCAAAATTTGGAACTAACAAAAACTTTAAATTTGTTGCATAGTACAAATGCATATATGTTGTGATCTTGCCATGAGAGTTGCTTGAGTGTTTATTAATGTTGCTAAAACCCTAAACCATGATCCTTGTGGTAAAAAAGAAACAAATCAAAAGAAAGGAAAATGAAAATAACACCACATATAAGCCTATGGCTATTTTTGCAAAACTCTAACCTAGGCCATTTTGCTTTGTGCCAATGGTTTGGAAACATGACTAAACACATAATAATCACTTGTGAATCAAAGAAATACCAAACAAATCAAAAGACAAAGCACAACCCACTCACATATGATAATGGTCATTTTGACAATTTATATCAGGGTGCCCACTTTGAGCCCTTGTATTAAGAAATTTTTAAACTAAACTTCTTCATCTCTTTGCACCTCATCCAAGACCTCATCAAGGTGAACACTTTTGGTGAAGACCAACATGGAAAATTCTTTTTCAATTGCTTAATATAATCAAGCAAAGATGCAACAATGAAACAGATTCAAGATCATGCCACATTTGGATTTTTCCAAATAAACTCCCCTTTGCAAACAAAGACCACCAAAATGTGCCAAACATTATTTGAATCACATCCACCAAAGAGTTTGGCAAAATTCAAAATTTGGTTCTTGCGGCCATTTCATCGAACACCTTGTGTGCCAAATTCTGCCAACCCTAGACATGGTTATACCCAGCAGATTTTGACCTAAACCACCCAGCCTAGGTCATCACCAGCTCACTTTTGCACCCAGTAAACATTGCCAATCACCAGAGACAGGGAAAATACATGATTTCATCATGTACCATGGCCATGCCGTGGTGGCCATGTCACCACCATGCCAATTCTCCTCTCCTCTCACTTCTGCCGTGCACCACCTTGTCCTGGAGACGCACCACACTTCCCTGGTCACGCTCGTGCCAACCGTTGGCCAAGAGGAACACTGCAACGACGGGAACACGACGTGCCCGTGATGTCCAGAGCACGCCAGATGCCGACGTGTGCATGCCAGAGCGCGCCAGAGCACGCACTCGCCTCGTCAGCCTCGTCCTTCCCTTGACCTCTCCTCTCTCACACCCACTCACCACGATGCCAGGTAACTCCCAGACATGACCGTTCGCACCGGAGAGGACCGTCGCCGTCGTCACCATCGACGACTTCCGCCACGGTACTATGAGCTCGCGTCACCCTCCCGCTCGCGTCAGCGCTCCATTTTCTGTGCCGTCAAGCGCTCTGTGCTCGCCATGACGTCGCCAACACCCCTGCGTCATCGCCCAACTCTCTCCACCACTGTATCGCCGTCGCCACACTTGACCTGCCCCGCGCGCCTCGGACTCGATCGCTCGCTATAAAAGGAGGCCACCCCTTGCTCAAACTCCACGCCAATCTCATTCTCCCATCTCAGAACCCCTCCTCGAGCACTCCCTCTTCCCAATTTCACCCGTAGCTAGCCAATTGATCACCGGAGTGCTGCGGAGCCGCCACAGACAAAGACGTCGCTAGGAGCCTCCCCAGGAGCCGCCGATTGTACCAGGAAGACCGCCGTCGTCGACAACCTCGCCGTGCATCGTCGCCGATCATCACCGTCCACTGTTAGCCCTCCAACCCCCTGGTGCTCGCCGCCAGTGAGCTCGTGCTTATCGTCGACGACGACGCACGCCAACCGTTGGATCTGCTTCTAATCCAACGTCCCCCTTTGATCCATACCGTTTCAGCGTTTATAAGTCACTGACGAGCGGGACCCTTTGTCGGACGGCCCGTGCGTGCGAGACGCGTTACTGGGCCGGCTTGTTAGTATTTTTTTCTCACGGGCCCATTTGTGTTTCCCGCCTAAGCCCACGATTCAAATTTGAATTAATTCTATTAGTCTAAATTCAATACTGGTGCCATTTTCAAATTTTAATAAAACAAAATCTAATGAGCCAAATTTTATGAATTTGATAATGTTGGAAAGCTTATGAATATCTCTAACCAACTACACTGGTCTCAACCCTAGATTTGTTGTAGAAATCATGTAGTAAAAAGAATAAGTCAGTACCTTTTTAAAATTCAAACATTTATTAAAAATCAACCATAACTTATTTTGAGTTGATTCCAACTCTCATAATTCACATTTCACATACTCTACATGAATATGTAAAAATATAGCATAGTTGTTACCATGATCATGGGCTAGAGCAAAATAATGGCTATGTGGCAATTTCTAGTCCATTTAAATTATCCAAAATTATTTATTAAATAGTATCCTATTCATTGGTAGTAATCATGGATACTTCCAATTTATTTTTTATTTTTTTGAAGTCATGATCTGAACGAGTCGCACATACACCCTAGCACATGTTCCTCGATGCTGAGGGCATCCTTTAAGCGCGGCCGTTTTTTCTAGCATTTCGTATTGGCTGTCTTGCATTTATAATAAGTTGTGAGAGGTTTCCTCTCATTTAAATAATTGTCTCAAGTAATTCAATATGAGGAAATAATTTTGGTATAAAGAACCTCATATTTAATTACTTGGTAATATTAAATTGTTCCATAGTAGTGTTTAAATTGCATGAGGTATAATACCTCATTTAAATCATTTTTGCCAAATGATAAATATGAAGTGGTGACTTTGGTCAACATGAGTTCATACTTTATTAATTGAGGAGATTAAATCTTAACAAGATTCAATGAGAGGAAATTATTTTTCTTAAAAAGAAAACAAAGCCACCCACCATGTTAACAATGTTGTGATACTAGGATAGCTTGGGTGAACCCTTTGTGTGTTAAGTCTAGTACTTAAGCATTGTTTGATGATTGTATACCTCGTACCGTTTATAGACGCTAGTACCGAGGACTACCTGGAGGAGGAGGTCTTCTACGAGGAAGAATAAGAAAACTTTGATCACTGTACCACTCAAGGCAAGCTATACTCTTGCAAGCTACCCTAATGCAAGCTCTACTTGAGCAAGGCACCAATACAATACTACTTTGTGTTTTACTTTCCAAGTCCATGTTTTTATCGCACAAAACTTTTACTTTGATTATCAAGGTTTAATTTTATAGTTAACTTGAGTCTAGATAAGGAGTAGTACACGAACATCAAAATTAGCCTAGAGAGCTACAAGTTAGTTAGCACCCCTCATGACTTGTTGCTAGTGCTAAAACTAAAATTGACTACTCTAGATGGGAACTTGTGAAACAAATGACTTTGAAAACCTTGGAATGATGAGTCATTCTATTGAAAGATTTTGAAGGTGAATGTGACTTGAATGACATGGGAAATTTGACAAAAATTGTGCGGTGACCCAGTATACCATTGCATGTTGTAGTATACAAGTCGTTGATATGATCTTTGTGAAGGGACTTCTTCACAAATTGCCATATCCCTCAGAGTCAACAGAAAATTGCAGGTCATAACACTCCATATATTATTACAAACATTGTCTTAACAAGTTGGTATTCTCACAGGTCCTATGAGAACACCCTAAGATACTACTTAAGTACATTTACAACTTATAACCATATATAAAAGAGAGCTCAACAACTTATTTAGGTATGTTGCTCAGCTCTATGATGCTAGGGTATATCACTACTCCTCCACCTCCGTGTCATCGGGTCCGTAGACTATCCCATAGTCTACTCCTTCAACTC